>NC_037528.1:5103893-5122802 GCF_001531365.2 Cynara cardunculus var. scolymus
ATTTTTGAATTCATATAACTAATTGCGGATAAATATAATCAAATAGAGAATAAACATCTTATTTTAAAATATAAAAAATAAAAAATATAATTAAGATAATTATCGAGTTCTAACAAAATAATTAATTATTGTCTTTATTAGAAAATTATATTATTAAACCAAATACAAATTTACTTCATTATTGTACCTAAATTAAATTATAATAAAAAAATTAAATTAAAAAAAAACACAAAAAATTAGGAATTTTAAATAGTTAATTTGATACGAATATCGATATATTTCTGTTATGCATAAAGTACTGTATATTGATGCATGTTACTTGAAATTCAAGATTACAAGTAATTATGCATAAGTACAACTTATTAAAGTTCGATGTTTAAATTCTTATAAATAATTGCGGATAAACATAATAAAATAGAGGATGAACATCTCATTTTAAAATCTAAAAATCTAAAATATAATTAGAATAATTATCGAGTTTCAACAAAATAAATAATTATTATCTTTATAAAAAAATTATATTATTAAACCAAATATAAATTACTTCGTTATTGTACATAAATTGAATTATAAAAAAATTGAACTAAAAAATTACACAAAAAAATGAGGAATTTCAAATAGTTAATTTGATACTAATATCGATATATTTTTGTCAAAATTTTATGATATCTTCAAGCATATATTTTATTCAAAAATAAAAACATCATCGTTTTCTCAAAATCACATAAAGCCATATTATAACATCGACTGAGATAAAAAATAAAATGAAATATTAAAATCATGATGTATCTCGCTGCATTGCGCGAGTACGCTTATAGTATCTTATTAATGGTGAAGTTGAGATAAAACAAAAAATGACTAAACATGGATGATATGTATTATTCTAAATATATTTTAGATTTTATATATATTTAAAATGAGACACCTATATTTACACGAATTTAAACATAGAGTTTTAATAAGTTGTATACACATACAATTTTTCTTGAATTTTAGATAATATGCATTAATAAACTATACTTAATAAATAAAAATGTTTTTTAAAAGTTTTTACTAAATAATTTATGATATACTATATATAAACGAACATTTTATCGTCCTTTAATTTGATATATTTTCATCTGTTCTTTTAATGATTTTAATTTTCTGTCCAAACTTTTCCTTAGCGCTTGAATTTTAAAAGAAAATAAAATAAAAGATACGGAAGAAATGAAAAAAATATTTTTTATTTGTATTATCGAGGCTGAAAGGAAAGAAAATGAATTTTTATATTTTTGGGTGGGAGAGAAATGAAAAAAAAAATGTTATTTTTATAAATGTAACATTATCTATTTTAAAATGGAATGTAATTGATGGGTATATGTATATTTTTTATATATTTTTATTACTTCGATTTCGGGCTATTTAACAATGATTTGATTTAAAATGATTAAATGGTCAGAATGATTAAAAAAACTTTCATGATATAGTACAAAATGAAATATAATTGTTTGGTAACTGTTTACAATGAAATTAGGGTGCTGAACGGTTAAGGGAGACTTATGATACAAAATCATTCAGAGAGTTTTAGAATCATTAAAAGGCTGACTTTTTTTTTTCTACCAAACAAGTCGTTTGTTTAACTTTTAATAATTTCATTAAGAGGCAACATCTGAATCGTTAAGAGGTGAATCTTGTTTGGCAAAAAAAAAATCAACCTCTTAATGATTCTAAAACCCTCTGAATTGAATTTGTATCATAGGCTTCCCTTAACCATTCAACATCATAATTTCATTGTAAACAACTACCAAACAATTATATTTCATTCTGCACTATATCATAAGAGTCTCTCAATCATTATAATCACTTAATCATTTTACACCAAATCATTCAACAACTGTCAAACAACCCTGACTCTTAATAAAACTACTAAAAACTCTCACATTAAAAAAAAAAAAAAAAACTTCGATTGAAAAATCAACACTTTTCGTATATAAAAATGAAATAAAAATAATAAATAATAAAAAGGAAGCCCATCCTCAAAAAAGCTCGTCTCAATCCTGTGGTTTTCAATTCTTGGTGCCGTACTCTTGAGTTGGTTCTTCGCGTCTTCCTCTCTCTCAATATCTCTCTCGCCTCTGTCGTACACAAACCATTTGCTACATCATTCGTTCAATCGATCACTGTAAGTTTTTTTGATTTCTTTCCTGCAACTGTTTGTGAATTTCTACAAACAAACCGTTTCCATTTTGATTTGGTACATTATAACAAAATTTTATGTGTGTATGTATGTGTCACTAAATGCGTCTATTTATGTCTACATGTTGTGCTTTTGACATGTTAGATTTATATTGCAAGATGGTGTTAGTTTCTTGGAAATGCAATGTAATTTCTTGGATTTGATCTGTAATGAGAGGGTTTAGTGCATCTTATTTTCGGGATATTTAGGGTTTTGTTAGCAAATGTATGTCCATGTGCTTGTGAAGAAGGAGAATCTTGTTGTGTTTTTTTGTCTTTTATGTTATCCTTTTGAAAGTTCGTTGGTGTTGATGTGTCTCCAGAGGAACCATGAGCAACGAAGAAGAGAAGAGGTGTCCATTGTGTGCAGAAGAGATGGATTGGACTGATCAACAATTAAAGCCCTGCAAATGTGGTTATGAGGTTTGGTTTTTAGTCTAAGAAATCTCATTTTCGTAAGTTGTTTCTTTTGGTGTTCTTTTGTGTTGTTTTATGTGGTTATCTTGCCTGCTCTTTTAAATACGGCTCATGCTATTTTGTTGAAATAATTAATATGCAATCTTGGATGGAAGCAATTAGGTTTACTGCGATACTGTTACTAAATTACGTTGGCAATCAGTTATGAGTTTTTCAAGAGTTCGTAAATACTCGTACACCTGGCTTTCATTCCACATTTAACGAAGTTCCATGTCTAGTCCCTTTTGGTTTGATTTCCGGCACTGGGACCGTCAAAAATTTATGCCCATTTTCCCTTTGAGATAGAATGAGGTCAGAACAGTGTGGTATCATTCTTTCCGTAACAAATGTATCACTAGTATTTAAGGCTTTTGAGACAACGAGTCACCTTGAGGCAGTGATGGCAAGTTCTTCAAGGTGGTTCGAAGAAACAATTTTCCTCGACAGCAACCTTCATGTTCATGTGAAAAAAACAATACCAATTTGGGCTAAGACAAGTCCCGACAAATTTTTATAGGATGGTGGTTAAATGCTACAAACTGCGGGACAGAATGATGGGGCACCAACATACATGCACAAAAGTGTGCAAGTAGAAATGCAAATACTGAGATTGATGCATGGCCGATCAGTCATACACTTATAGGATAAATACTAGCATATAAAGGTTGGGGGGGGGGGGCATATGTTGGGGAGAAGCTAAGGCAGTGCTGTTTGAGGTGGTTTGGTAATTTTCAACATAGACCCTTGAATTCATCAGTAAGAAGATGACACTTGTACAAAGAAGCGGATGTTCAGAGCAGTAGAGGTAGACCAAGATTGACATAGGGAACAAAACGAGTTGGCTTTTGATAGGAGTGTGTCGAGAGATGCAATTCTTGTTGTGGAAGGCTAGGAGGTTCAACTATGTGTGCTTGCTTTGGGTTGCACCATTTTATATTTTGTTCATGTTTCATTTCGACTTACTCCATTTAGTTTGAGATAAAATGTTATGTTGTGAAGATGGAGCCGGAGAACAAATGTATAAAATGAAGCTTCTAAAGTTACAAGATATGATCTATCTGAATCCAAAGTCTCAATTCCAACAAGTAGAAAAAGGGGGGAATTTCCTTATTTCGAAATGGTTTATTATGAGATATTTTCGATTTGTTTCTGATTTTTTATTGAATTGAGTTGTGTATATTTTGATACATATAAAAGATCCCCCAAAGAGTTTTATTTTATACTTGTTGCATATATGTCTGCTTTGACTCGAATGAACGTTCTGAAGAAACCTCAATTAAGTTATGTTATAGAAAAAGAGGATTCTTGCGTTTTTACTCTCCTGCTGAGAAAGCATTGATTTCTCAGTTCATTTCTTAAAATACTTCAACTGGTACACACAAAGAAATAGGCCAATTAAACAACTTTTTGTTCCATTTCCCGTGGAGTAAAATTCTGATGGAACAATGCCGCGTGGAGGTGGAAGACCCATGGGTCGTGAACTTTTAACCCATGCCATACTCCCAGGAAAAGCTCCAACGACCTTCAACAAAAGGGTACGTTGAAGAAACAACAAGATTTTTCTTTTCTCAAGTGATCGGAAAATAAAGAATAATACTTCAGTAAATTTCGCTTTATTTCAAATTTAGTTCATTTTTAGTTTGGATTCACCCAAATTTAGCAATCCAAGAAAATGAAGTTTTTGCGGGCAAATCTGTTCTATAATAGGCATTTTCAGTTTTCCTTATTTTATTGCAGTGTTAAGAAACTTCCCTCATTATATCCACCCTGTTCAGGTATATGAGATGTCAGTTTTTCTCGAACTGAACAAAAAATGCATTGGCTAAATAGAGATGCTAGATATTAGTTGTTACCAATGGTTTTGGTCTTTTTTTCTTTTTATATCAAGATCTATTGCAAGACAAAGAAGCATGTTTCATTGAAGTCATCATACTGAGACCTCTGTTTCTGGTGTTTCTATGTTTGACATTGCAATCTATTACATGATGCAAAATCAACTATGTGGTTAAGACTTAAGAGTTTCTCAACAGGATAAAACATTTATTTTCATGTTTCATCTTAGTATACATAGTAGAAGACTGTGTACTGTACTGTTAATAAAAGACAACACTGGCATAAGATCAAATTCTTTTCACCCTTGTGCCTCACCCCTGAGGCATGGATGTCCATGAAGGCTCGTTAAGAATATTGTTTGATGATGGTTCTTGCATATATAGAGGCCAAGTAAATTAAAGAGAATGCTAAGTGAAAAACCACCTACTGTTTTTAATTTATTAGGATACTTTGTCATTGCAGGTGTGTGTTTGGTGTTGGCATCACATAATGGACATGGCAGAGAAAGATGCAACAGAAGGACGGTGTCCTGCATGTCGCACACCTTATGATAAAGATAGAATTGTAGGGTTGGAAGCAAATTTTCAGAGGTTGAAATACTTTTTGCAATGTTGTTATTTTTTACGTTGCCACGTTTTATACTGAGACTCATAGATCCGGTTTTGTTATAGGGTGGCTGCCAATTGTTCTAGTCGAAAACAAAAGCAGCCAAAAGCAAAACAAAAACCAAATGAAGGAAGGAAGGACCTTAGCAATGTTCGAGTGATTCAGCGAGAAATGGCGTATATCATTGGGTTACCTCTTAGTCTAGCTGATGAAGATGTGCGTGCCTGTTAGCTCTTTCGTTCTCTTTTTTCTTCATATTCTCTTTGTGTCGTTTTCCAATTTTACTTGTGGGATCAGCCAATACCTTTTGAGCAGGATTATTCTTGTTTCATAGGTCTGCAGTAGTCCTCCTCTCAAGAAAAAATTATCTGTACATTGTTGTTATTAAGTTATTTTTGTCTTGTGCAGTTATTGCAGCAAAAAGATTATTTTGGCCAATATGGGAAGGTTACCAAGGTTTCCCTTTCTCGGACGGCGGGTGGGACTGTTCAACAGTTTGTCAATGATACTTGTAGTGTGTAAGTTTCACATCTTTAAACTTAAATCAGAGTTGTTTCTGAATTGGTTGTTCTCTCGGAAAATGGAGCCTCGATGCCAAATTATGCTGTGAAAACCTCTATGTTTGTTGACAAAAGCCTATTATGTTGAGGACCAAGAAAGAGGGGTTGAGATTAAGCCTTATTAAATCTATTATTGGCTTCTCTCATTTTTCTATAATCACATGCAATTCCTATTGATTTCCTTTCAGTTCACTAATCTGAAATCTTTCTTCTTTGCTTTCTGGAACAATGTTGTTGATTGTGTTACTTTTTGGTTTATCTTTCTATTTCGTTGCTCGAGTGCTCCATCTAGGTTCATTGGCATAACTTGGATGTGCGGCTACTTATGTGTAATATCCAAATCTATTTTTGTGTGAAACGTTTGTTTGCATGGAAACTATCATTTATTTTTGGATGGAAACTAATGTTACTTTGGTGCATATTTCTTCCTGTTATCGGCTTTTTAAGAATTGCAATTCTGATTTTTTTTTCTTGGTTGTCTATGTTCCCAGCCTCTTAGTCCCATATCTTGCTGCTGAGGCAATGTTTCTGCACCTGCCCATGAACACAAACTTTGCACGCCTAAAATCTTTTTTGCATCCTTCAAGACTTGTTATGGATCCTTAATTTTGGTTTTTTTTTCTTTTGTGATTTCTGATTTTATTCTATGTTAAGTTACTTACTTGTTCATGTTTGCGCTACAAAATCTCTTTTACAGTATTATAATGACCTAGTCATTAATGGAGGTTGTATAGCCTTCTGGTTTGTTCTTTGCTTAAGGACATCATTGCCTTAGTTGATGATTTCTTTAGTGCTTTCTATATGCTAACTAGCATCTTGATAGATCGAGCCCAATGGGCTTTATCTTGCATAATTCGGATGTTTTTTCATATATTGTCTAGCGTCTGATTATGAATTTTCCCATTCTGTACTCCCAGATATATTACGTACTCGAAAGAGGAAGAGGCAGTGCAATGTATTCAATCTGTGCATGGCTATGTGCTGGATGGTAGGTTGTTAAGGCAAGTACATAACTTTTTATTCCTCTCACTTGTATTTCTGGGCTGTTGTCTTGCCATTGTATATATTGATTGCCATTTAAAATTCATATTTTGCAGAGCATCATTTGGAACAGCAAAGTACTGTCATGCATGGTTAAGGAACATGGTATGCATGAGATGCTCAATGATGGTGCATCAAAAATCCAATTTTATGTAAATCATTGGGAAAGCTAATATTTTATTCTGTTTTTTTTTTGTCAGCCCTGCAACAATATTGGTTGTTTATATTTGCATAGTATTGGTGCTGAAGTAGATAGTTTTGGCAAAGATGAAATAGCTGCAGTTCATACTAGGTATTACAAGCAAAAGTTTGATTTCCTCTGTTGTCTCATTATAGTTTATACAGGCTGTGTGTTTACATTTGATTAACATCTGAGATTGAAGTTCCATCTATTGTCAGTTCAAAAAAAAAAACCTCTTAACTGGCAGGAAAGTGCGTTGACATCAATATATTTTACTTGGTACCTAAGATTTCCCTGAGAGTATGCCTCAAATGTCTTTAGTAAAATCAACATTATCTTTGAGATGTCATTTGTTGTAGGTCCTCCCTAGTCTTGGTTCTTTCTCTTTTCTCTATTTGTTTAATTGTTTGTAATTAGTAAACATGTGAGCTTCATACTACAGTTTTTTGTTATTCATTATTGATTTTTACTAATTAAATTAAATGGACCGCAATGGTTCCCAATATATGTAAAAATGGGATTTCCTTCTCACCTTGGCTCCTATATATTGATTATCACCCATGCTATATTTGCTTGTTTTTAATCATCCTTGGGGCTGACTGATTCTCTCGTGCCTAACATTTTGTTTCAGGAATAGAGTTCAGGAAATTGTTGGTGCCACCCAATATTTGCATAAACGGGCAGGAAGTATGTTGCCACCACCGGTAGATGAACACTTGATTAACTGCAGTGCTTCGGCCGAGGAACCTTATTTTAGCAGTGGTCTGAAAGTAAGATATTTTCTGTTAATTCCTTCAGACTGGCAAAGTCAGTTGTCCATTTATAGAGAAAGAGGGACATATGTTCTTTGGGATGCTGTAATCAAGTTTCTCCTGTGATTTAAAATGTCCAAATACCTAATTTATTGGTTTGAATTTCCTATAAAGATCATAATTATTTGCTTTGATGTCATTGTTCAGGATGTAGCTTATGCTGCAGTAGCTTCTGGGGATCACTTGCCCTGTTCAAAGGACAAGGATGGGATAGTTAGATCATCCAAACATATGACATCTTTTGTAGATATTGTTGGAAGGTCGTGTAATTCAGGTTCAGATAAAGATACGAACTCGATTGCAGAAGGGCGGATGCTAAACCTATGTTCTGATATGTCTTCTGTGTGCATAGATAGAAGTAATCATGACAAGGCTGAAAGTTCAGATTTAGTATCGTCAAAATCATCAACTTCTGGGCATTTCGTTAATGGATTGTCCGGTAGCAAATTATATAGTGAGCCTTTTAGGGAAGCTTCTAAACTACATTCAGTAGAACGAGCTGATCTAACACTTAAGGACACTAACATTAGAAAAGTACAATCTGGTTTGGCATTAGATTCTGGAAGAGAAGTACGGCTTAATCCATGTAATCCTATGAGAGAAGATTCACAAACTTCTGGTGACCAGAGATGGATAGATTCTGTAGCTTTAAGTCAGAAGGCTTCCTTAAATCCTTCTTATCCTGCTGACGTGATTAAGAACTATAGTGGTCATGCTTGGTGGCATATGGAGTCTAGTAGTCAAAATGTCGACGGTGCAGATTGCAATAATGTAAATAATGATGCAGATGAAGCCTCTAAACTGTCTACATGTACAAATTCTGTAGTGAATGATGGATACAACGAGAAGAGATTTCAAAGTTTGGCTAAATCAGATAGGATATATAGATGCTCCAAATCATTTTCCAATGAAGAAATAGTAGAGCACCTCAGACGGCTTGATGATGATACTCTTGTGAATGATGACGAAAATTCTGCTAATGTTGAAAGCAGTATAATATCCAATATATTATCTATGGATTTTGATGGGTGTGATGATTCGGTCTTGCCTCGAACTGTAGCTGGATTGTTTGAAGGGAAAGATGGGCGGCATGGCTCTTCCTGGAACTTCCAAAATAGTGATCAATCTAGATTTTCATTTGCAAATGACCAGGGATATACTAATCAAGAGTTGGAGAAATTTTCTACTTTTCAAGATTCTGGGGAGAACCAGGACAGTATCTATTATCCCCAACATCATGGTATGTCTATCACACTCATATATACATACTACATACATCGATGCACATCTTTATCCACAAGTTAAGCTTCTTGGTTTTTCAAAGGGCGTTTTCTTGTTCTCTTTCTATGTTATGGTTGTGGAGCTTGATGCATGCTTCTGCTTGTTCTTCTCGTTGGTAAATAATTTGCTAGTACTGGCGATTTTTAACTATGCTGGACCATTGATATCTGGGTTAACAAGTCACTCTTCTCGGTTTCCAGTTATTATCACTCTTTTGGATCATTAGCTTTGTGACTGAATAAAAATTATTCAGTGTTCTTTTTGTGCAACGATATGAGATAAAATGTGTTATAAGAATAAACAAGTTCTGCATCATCTATGTATGGGGTTCTATGATTGCAATTTCATCTGGTGTAAATATGAATATTCATGTTATTTCTTTATTGTTTACTTATTAAATTACTACTTTTTGAATGAAAGCATCCAGTGCTCATAACTTGATACCGCCAGGATTCTCCAAACCCCCTCCAGGGTTTCCCTTGTGCATGAGAACCGAGAAGGTTGTTTCTGCCAGTTCTGGTAGGTGATCTCTCTGCCCGTTCTCTATATGCATACATTTGTTATTCTTTATTTTATGTTCTAGTTCTACATGTGTTGTGAAATTGCAACATTAAAGAAAGTGTTCGACTTTGTCAAATGTCTAAAATACTATTCAATAATTATAAAACAAAGGTGACACAGGGCAACCCACTGTTTGCCAGGTTATGTTGCAGCACACGCTGCAACACAGAAACTCTAGAGGTTTGAAAACTCGTTAAGGATTGAAATGTAGTGGAAAAGGTGTCTAATGTAAGAATGCATTCTAACTAACTGAGATGGGGTTGGAGGGTCGTTGAGGGTTAACTGCCACCTAAGGGTTCACCTAGGATAAGGTTGACATGGCACACAAAAGGTCGTCACCTTTTGTGACGAGTGAGAACGAAGTTGAGCATACTCAAATTCAGAATTTTTATTCAATAGTTTTAAAGTCAAAACAACCCCTCACATTAAAAGGAAATAAAATCGAAAGATCATAGCAACTTAAGAAACTAAATAAAATATAATCTTCTAAGAAAAGGAAATAATGGTTAGGGAAAGATTTAATCTTGATCAGCACCTCTTCATGGGACAAATAAGTAATGTAAGTTGAAAACCTTAAAAACATCGAAAATTGATGTAATTTTCATGGGACATTCCAGAATGGAATTGATATTTACATGGCTGTTGGAAATGCAAAAGGGTAGTTTTTAGGACTTGTTAGTTGTTAATGGCAAGGCAACCTTTTGTTTTTTTCCAACCATATTCATTCGTCTAAGCTTACTATGGTGGGTGTACGATCTGACACTTGCTGCATTATTATTATTATTATCCTTCCCTTTTGCTTTGAACTAATAGATCTCCTTGCTATCATTATTTCAGGGAATTATGGGAAGAAATCTTTGCCAAACAATCATTATCGTACACCATCAATAGGGAATCTAAGCAATGGTAGCGATGATCTTATCGATCCTGCCATAATGGTTGTTGAACGAGGCAAATCATCGTCTTTTAACATGAGGTCCAGCTCCTTTGATGAAGAGACAAAACTCTGGCGCTTGATGCAACAACAGCAATCTGTGTCTGCCACACAACATTATCATGAGCATCCTCAACTTTCTCGAACTCCCTCCATCATGCAACAACAGCAGCCGCCCCAGATTCCTTCTTCGTGGGATGATCATTATGGTGATCTCTCTTCCAGGCATCAACACCACCAGAGTTACAGCCAGCGTCAGTACTCACAGCCGAATGGGTATCAGCAGGCTGAACAAGTTAACAGTAGAAGTGAAGTGGGCTTGGCAGAACAAATCCAGAGGAATGAGAGATTAGGGTTGGACAAATTGTTGCCTGGGTACAGTGATTATTTGTTCCAGATGCCCAGTTCTGGCGATGTACACCCGTGTATTTGGAATGTAAATTACTCACCCTCCTAACTTCTCTGGTTTGGTTTTGATGAAATGAAATGAACACTCCATCCATCTGTTTGTGTATGTGAAGATAGAGAAAGATGACCTCTTGGGCGTTTCGTCATTTGACATGGTTGTGGTGGTGGTTTGAGTTAATTTTTTCAAGTTTTTTATGTGTTTGATTTTGGAGCCACATCATTATCTACCTTTCAGGTGCCTAGAGAATGATGTTGCTCCTCTTCAATCGTTGGAAGGATATCGTTGATTTGGTTAAGGTAAATTTTACACCATGATCGTACATGGTAAAATGTTCTTTTTTACAAACATGCTGATAAAACTTGAAATGAACCTGGATTACTTCATGATTCATGCTACCTTATTTTTTAAAGAATGACACTGTTGACTCTATTTGGTGGATAACTACTATTGTTTTCTGATCAATGAAGAACTGATAGAAACTAATTGAAGCTGAAGTTGGTGGGGAATTCATACGAGTGATTTGTTTCAGAACATACAGTTACATGTATCTCTTATGAATTGAATGGCAACAGTGAGGTCGGTAGGAAGAAGTTTACAAGAATTTGCAGTCACAGGTAACCATGAAATAGAGAAGTAAAGGTCTATTCAACAAATTTTAAACGGTTTAATATTGGGAAGAAGTAGCAGCAGGAGGCATTGGATTGAAGGAAGTAATCTTGTTCTTCTTCTTCTGCTGCTGCTGCTGCTGCATGTTTTTAGTGGATAAGAAAAGCGGGTCTGTGAAGTTGGTAAAAGAAGAGAATCCTGATGATGCTGCGGTAGAGGCAACGGGGAAAGGCACAACCACATGATGGCTAGTCGCCATTTGCATTTGCATTTGCCATGCTGCGTCTGCCGAAGGAACAACGCCTGCAGATCCCTTTCCTCTCCCCATATCCTGTTGATAAATATCATCATAAATTTAGCATATGGAAACCTACCCATCTCATCTCTTTTTTAACTTCAAATAATATCCTTAATTTCAATCCAATACATGGAGCTTACGACAAAACAAGTAGTTCATGCAATTCGCTATACTAACCTCGTTGCAAAGGGAATTAGACATAATCTAATGAAAGGTCAATAAAGGAAACTGGTGTTCATTATTATACAAATTGCAACAATTTTTGTTTTGAAATGTTACATGAAATTCCCAACATAAAACTACTAATTTATTCATGGTCCTAACTGTTTTGGGTTCTCAATATTACTTTGTAATTATTAATGGAGATTTAAGATCATAAAATAGTTTAGTTAAAAAGTTAATTGAAGCAATGCAGAACTTGCGGTGAATAATTACCTCATAATTTGGTGGATGACCGGAATACATGCTAGGCCATGCGGGATAGTGGTGCGGTACGGCTGTGTGGGATCGTCCACCAATAGAAGTTGGAGCAAGACCCCCAACCTGAAAATGCAAAGCCATCAGTTAGTTACCAGTAAAATTATGTGTATGCTCGCACACACCTTTTCCTACATGAATCGCCAGAAATATGAATATGTCTGAAGTTGTATCCTCCCTTCAGCTAGAATGGAGAAGCATTAAAAAAGGTATCAACTATTGGATACAAAACCTAGTCCCACAAAGTAGTAGCAAAAACTGCACCTCTTTGAACTCTATAAATACTAATAATCTATTCGGTTTCACCAAAATTCAACATTCTTATTTATGGTAGACAATGTGATTGTGGTCTCATTTAACTGAGAATTAAGATAGGACCAATAAAATGGAGAGTAGAGAACAGAGGTGACATTTCACACACCTTTTGTCTTTTCCCAGAAGACAATTCACAAGCTGTAAAACCCACATCCACGTTCTGAACCTTGTGATTCCGCTCGGGGCCCGCTGTAGTGGGAGAAACCCCTAGGTTGAGATCAAGATTGTGACCATTTGCTGCATATGAACACATCAACAAATAGATACTTGCATCAATTTGGAAAAATAATATACGTAGGAAGGGAAACCACTGAGCTGTAAGCAATCAATAGTACCTTCATCCCTTTCTTCCAAATTTATATCTGTGCTATAAGTGCTTGGCTCAAAGTTGGTGACGGCTTCCCTTCCATTACATTTAATGGCAGCTTTGTCATAAGCCCTGGATTCAGAAAAGAAGGCAGATTTTGTAGGACGATTTACACTAGAAACCAATGTGTAATGCATTCAGTTATAAGGACTAGTGTAATCATAAAAATTACAAGAACCTTGCAGCTTCTACTTCATTGTCGAATAATCCAAGGTAAACATACCTGCAACCAAGCATCGTAATCTTATTGATAAAAAGGGTCCCCTAAACATAGTTACCATGAAATTTTATCTTGAGAATCTAAACTATGAGATTACACTAGCAATTTTACGGTATTTATTGCATCTGCAGAATGTTGCATGGAAATCACATAACATACTCTTAGCAATGGTTCCTTACTTTTTCCCAAGTAGCTGACCCATGCGAGCCTCCCATCTACCACATTTGTGAAGGGTTACTCCTCGGTATCTTGAACTTCCTCTTGAGAATCCATTGCTCTGCCGACGCAGTATATGAATGAATTCTTCTTTTGACAAGTTCTTCACCTGTTACACCCATTTAGATAAGTTAAACCAACCGACGATGATGGACCTTACAAGTACTACCACCAGAACCCATCTATCTGTATTGTATCCACCTGGGTCATATCTTCCTCGTAGTCGCTTATATCGAAATTGATATCGGCATCATTTCCCCGGAACTTGATTGCAGCCCGATCATAGGCTCTGGATTTTAATTTCCAAATGAAGTCAAAACCAGGAAAACAAAAACGTAGAGCAAAACCACGAAATTTGATTAGATGCTCACCTAGCTGCAGCATGGGAAGTGTCAAATCCACCTGTATCAGACACACATGAATTAATACATCAAATTGAAACTATTTTGTAAGTTCCAACATTATTAGGGAATCTAGCATGATGCTTACCTAAATATAGTTGTTTTCCACGATCCCTGAAAAGATGAAATGCGATTATTTAAGATTCTCAAATCATCAAACGAGACAAGAAGCTTGAAGCATTCGAATCATCGCCAATCTACAAGTTATAGTGAACCCCTACAACTTACTAACTAATATTCCGATTCCAGTTAGAAAACAAATTCGGAGGGATAGCACATGGAGTTCTTGGAGACAGAATTAAGCATTATGTGCATTGACATAGTGTACTGTACAAGCTAGTGATGCACATCGAGCAAAGTTTTAAGTAAGCAGTTTGGTAACTCCATCATTAACCAGTAGGAAATCTTTTTGAAACATTAAAAACTTCCAAAATTAGACGGAGGATATGTAGACCAATGATAGGCAAAACTTGAATTGCTATAAGTTACAAACAGGCTAAAAAAAGAACAGAAGAACAATAACATACCAAATATGCGATTCCCATCGACCAGTCCGACGATAAAACGTTACTCCACGGTACTGTGAACTCTTGGACGGCGGTCCCCTCCGGCTTTTCCTTGCTTTCTGTGGCGGCAGCGGTTGCATGTTCTGTGGCATCGGCGCAGCTTCCGGAACCTTGAGATTTAACCAGTCCAGCCCAAGCACCGATGTCGCCGACGGTGATGCTTTTATCAATGGAGAACCTAACTCCTCCTCCAACTCCAAATAACTAACAACAGGAAAAAATTGCCTCGTAATCAAACCGACAGAAACTCGATTTGAATTTTCCCTCGATTCTCCTGTTTGACTAAAGATATCATTACGAAAAGACCTCTTATCAAAAGCACTGTATGATACAGAGTCTTCATCATCAACGACATCGTCGGTGACGAGAGGATTATCCTCGTCGGTGTTGAGTACGTCAGAGGAAACTGAAGTACCGGAATGAATCTCCGATTGACGATCTTCATGAACATTCTTATTGACAGCGATACAACCATTAGTATCAAAACTACTTCGATCGCAATTCTTATTTATAACAACAACATCAACATTAAGATCCAACATCTTCAATCCTTGTCGCAGAAAACACAAACTCGAGCTATCTGATCACACAATCAACAAACATCATGGATCATTTCACTCTACCCTGTACCGGATTTCACTTTCCGATCGAATCAAGAATCACAGACAGTGAAAGCTACATAGTGTGTGTGAGAGAGAAAAACGGAGGGAAACCGGAACGATCGCTACAGAGACACCGGAGATGATGAAATATAACAAACTTCTCCCCAGATAGCTTTCACACACAAACACACTTTTAGTGCGTGCGTGTGTAACGGACAGGGGAGATCGCACAGAGAGAGAGAGAGAGAGGGGATGATAATCTTATTATTGTGGGAATATATAAAACGATATCGTTTGTCAGGTTGCAGGGATTTTGGGATTTTTGGCGATGATGGAGAGGAGTTGGGGATGGAAGCCGGAAGGACAAAAAAAAACGTGATTTGTATTTTATTTATCTCTGCTTATTTCCACAAAATATAATGGCCTTTTAATCACTAATTTATTTTAATAATTTATTTTTCTAAATTTATAAATATATCAGTTCTATTATTGTGTTTAATTTATTAATTTATTTACCATGTTTAATATATTTTTATTCACAAGTCATTTTAAATATCTCACTTGTATTATTGTATTTAATTTTAATTTATTTTTGGCCATGCTTAATATTATTTTATGTTTGTATTTTAAATTATCATTCTATATGATTAAATTCATTAAAATTTAATAAATATTTTATGTAGTATGAATATTTCAACAATTTAAATATTAATTATAAAAATATAATTCATTTACTTTTGAATACACAATTAAACAAATTTTTTTATTAACTTGAGCCGACTAATCCTAGAATGACTACCTGTTTTGCAGATACCTCGGAGTCATCGCATTTGAACATACGTTGCCACAAGGAGATTTTTGTTCCTCCTTGAATTTGAACCTGAGACCTTCTGGTACTTGTGACATTTGGAGTCAAGCTCAAACCAATTAGGCACCACCATTGTGGTTAATTAAACTAAATTTAAAAACCACAATTATGAGAAATTAATTATATTATTTAAGGTCAATCATTTAAATTAATAAATTAAAATCGAAAATTAAAATATGTTAACTAGCAAATAAATTTTAAAAAAACATTATTGCATGTGAATTTAAAAAAAATAATCAACTAGTAAATGCGATAACTTGTGTTAACTAAAAACAATACCATGATTAAAAAGATTAATGACATCATATATATATATATATATATATATATATATATATATATACATATGTTGGTTATAATACAATCATTTACATTTGTACAACCAATACAACTCAATCTCAATCGTCCATTTAATTTGATGAATATGTTATTTCATAAAAGGTTTGATTGTTTTCTAATATAAAATATTGATCATAATTAATTAACCTTATTCATTTTTCATAAATATCCAAATCATAATAAATGAACTCTCATCATTTCTATAAAAATTCCAATTAATTGGGTTGCATTGGTTGTACAAATGGACTTGGTTGTATTTGAAATATACCCTATATATATATATAGAGAGAGAGAGAGAGAGAGAGTTTGGTTCAAATATAATCTATTGCATTTGTACAACCAATGTAACCCAATATATTGAGATATTTTATGGAAATGATGAGAGTTTATTTATTATGATTTGAATATTCATGAAAGATGAATATGATTAATTAATTATGATCGATACTTTATATAAGAAAACAATAAAAACTTCTATGAAATCACATATTAATCAAATGAAATGGACGGTTGAGATTGGGTTGTATTGGTTGAACAAATGTAAATGATTGTATAATAACCAACCTCTATCTCTCTCTCTCTCTATATATATATATATATATATATATATATTTCAAATGCAACCATATTCATTTGTACAACCAATACAACCCAATTAATTGAGATATTTATAAAAATGATGAAAGTTCATTTATTATGATTTGAATATTTATAGAAGATGACTAAAGTTCATTAATTATGATCAATACTTTATATTAAGAAAATAATCAAAACTTTTATGAAATTATATATTAATCAAATTAAATGGAGAGTTGAGATTGAGTTGTATTGGTTGTACAAATGTAAAGCATTGTATAATAACTCTCTCTCTCACACACACATATATATAAAAGAGTAATTACCAAGATTTAAAAAATTAGTTCCATCATAAATACATGATTTCTTGTATTAAAACACATGTATAAAAAGTCATGAATGAAAGTTTGGTATACATTTAAAAGGTCTTCCAAGTGGGGTTCCTGTTGACCAATCAAATTTTTCTAAATTTTAAAATTAAATAATACATTAAATATATTTCTACATTTTAAAATTAAATAATCTAAGAAATCGTAAACTATTTGATAAGAGCCGATGTTGGGTACCGACCCTTTTATTTGGTTAGACCCTCTTAATGGTTCACAATCAAATACAAGTTTACCTAAACCTATAATCACATGTTCAGTAAATAATTTACATATATTAATCAAGAACTTGACAACTATATCAAATCTGTAGTATACAAAAGATATTGAGTTGGGTTAGATTCAAATTACCCAACTCAATAGATGCGGTTTGGTCTAGTTTTGTATCAACTATGTGTCGGGTTATATCGTGTTGAGATTTTTTAAGTTTTTTCGAGTTCGGTTGACGGGTTGGTCGGTATTTTGAGCACCCATATTCTAGTTTATTTCAATATATTGATGGACTTTTTTCCAGTTTAATAAAGATAATTGATAATTATGTATAATATAATTGATGATAACACATGGTAATTTTTTCACGTTTTCTGGAAGGAGGGATGACGGATAACAATACTGTTTTTTTCATTTACAATGGTTTGTGTTCGTTTTACATTTTAACGAACGAACGCAATAAGTTTATTTTCTTAACGAATCAACACAAATTGAGAATTTTGTTCATTTATGTGTTTATGTTTATTTGTTCGTTTATTTAGTTAATATTAAGCAAGGCAATCGCACGGTAAACGTTGGGTAGCCAAGTGTAAAGCGGATAACTACTGAAAGCATCCTCTAGCTACTAAGATGTTTTAGTTCGTTAGATTATCTCTTGCCTGTCCACAGATAAAATATAAAAAAAACAGATGTAATTTATTTTACATTCTAAAAGATAATAATAATAATTGGTTAAAAAGTAAAAAAGCATGAAAAGAGATATTTGGAAGGTAGAATATGTCCCTCACCATAAATGGAAAGAATCCAAGGTTTTATTTAAAAATGTGGAAATGATTTTATGATCCATGGCCCACCGAGTGGGTGAAGAGATAGCCTTTTAAATGCTCATTTCTATGATTTTTGCATTTGACTTTATTATTACTCTTCAATTATATTTTTTGATTTATTCATAATTTTATATATAATTTTTCAAATATGAATATGTTGATTTTTTAGGTCATATTGCAATCAATAACAGCATTAATTCTTTGTTCTATTATTATGTCTATCGGGGAAAAAATCTAAAAAAAAACTTAATGTATTTTAGTGTTTAGAATGATTAAGTTCTTAGACAATTTTTAGAAACAAATAAGTCTTTTGACATTCAAAAAACCTGTTAAATAAATTCTTGGATTTTTTAGAACATGTTAGATACATCCTTATAACCTATAAAACTGATTAATGTGATAAAATAAAGGGGAAACATGGAAAAAAAAGTCAATGAACTTTCATATTTTCAGCGATTAAGTCTCTAAACATTTTTTGAACCAAAAAAATAATTACATATATAAAATGAAACAAATATACCAAAAAAGTACCTACATTTAAAAAAAATATGGATGAAATATATTTTGATTAAAAATAAAAAATATTTTGTCAGTGATTTTCCAAATTAAAAAACAAAAAAAAAAGATTTTAAAAAGTATTACAGATTATATTTTTTTAATTAAAAATAAAAATATTCCGTATATGATATCTCAAATTAAAAAAGATTATTGATCAAATTTATTTTACTTAAAACTAAAATATAT
>NC_037528.1:5122812-5133976 GCF_001531365.2 Cynara cardunculus var. scolymus
AAAAAAAATAAAAAAAAGATTTAAAAAGGATTATTGATTATATTTATTTTTAATTAAAAATAAAATATATTTCGTATATGATTTTTCAAATTAAAAAAAAATAAAAAAAGTTTAAAAATAATTACTGATGAAATTTATTTTAATTAAAAGTAAAAATATATTTTATTTTTAATTAAAATAAATTTTATCAGTAATTTTTTAATTTAAAAAAAATCATATACGGAATACATTTTACTTTTAATTAAAATAAATTTAATCATTAATCATTTTTAAATATTTTTTTAGTTTGAAAAATCATTGAGAGAATAATTTTTATTTTTAATTAAAATAAATTTTATCAATAATCTTTTTTAAATGTAAGTAATTTTTTGGTATATTTGTTTATTTTTATAGATCTAAGTACTCTTTTGGTTTAAAAAAATGTTTAAGGACTTAATCGTTCAAAATATAAAAGTCTATTGGCTTTTTTTAAGACTTTTTTCATTATTTTACCACCTTAATCAGTTGTATAGGTCATAAGAATTTATTTAACAAGTTTTAGAAAGTCCAATGAGTTATGTAATATGTTTTGAAATGTCCAAGGATTTATTTGTTCCAAAAATTGTCCAAAGATTTAATCATTTAAACACTAAAGTCCATTAAATTATTTTTTAACTTTTCCCCAAAAAAAACCAGCACACCTGAATTGGTTATAAAATAATGCAGTGATAGTTTGGTCAAGTTATTTATTTCAATAAATTCTTTAAAATAAAAAAAATAGAAGAGTGAATTGAAATTCTTCAAATCTGTAGAAATTTTAAAAAATAGTATCACAAGAGAAATAATATTTTATTAAATATACGTAATATTTTTAAAAAATATAATTAATATTATAATCTATAAAACGAAAAAATTATCAGAGTTTGATATAATTTTTTGAAATTTTAGTTTTATATTTTGAATTTTTTTTTGAAAGAATCCGTTGAAGATATTAACTAGGGGTGAACTTGGTAGGGTACTAAAAAAAATTCTACGGTATCGTATACCAACCAATTATAAATTGATACACAAAATCTTATATTATGTACTTGGTACCAATTTTTTTTGGTTGGTATATATTAATTTACCTATAAAAGACATGCCATTATGTTCAAATTTTGAATTTTCAAGTAACATATGTGATGTTTAAGAGTTTTTAATTATAATTAATAAAACTTACAACTATTCAAATATTCAAACAAAATAGCTGAAAATACAATGTTTAATATTTAATACATAAAAAACTCAAAAACTAATAACTACCGTGATAAACCACTCCTAATTTCATGTACCAACCATATTTAATATAGTACTAGTAATGATTTGATTGATTCCGGTTATAAGTTGGTACCAACTTAATTAATATGGTTAGTCCCCTACAAAAATGTCTATCCTTGCCAATGAATAAAAATAATACTTTCCAGTAAATTACAAATATCGTCCCTATGGTTATATCAAAACTATGGATTGGGTCACTCAAAAGTTTTTCTTATGGGTCAAGTCTTTACCGTTTCATTTTATTATGGATTGGGCCTCTAACGTTAACTTCGTTAATTTACTCTGTTAATTCGAGTCTTTTTAACTAAAAAAGCATCTTGAAATACTCAAATTTACCTATCAACTTGTCCGATCATTTTCCCGACTATTAACCAGCCTCCAGCCACTAACACTAAACACATCCGGATCCAAAACATAGCACCAATATCGTCTTTTTCTTCAAAATATAATTTTAAAAAGAAAAATATAAAAGACAATATTGTCTCTGACTTAACGGAGCACTTGTTAATAGTGTTAGAACAAAGCACTCGATCCATAACAAGACTAAAACCACCGTGACCATACATACGGAATCCATAATTTACTCGATACTTTTTTATATCATCACGGAAAAGTTAAGTGTGAAATTCTGAATTTAATATTTTACTGAAGATAGTATTTGCAATTTAGAGTATGTTGAGGGGTAAAATTTGAAATTTATATTCAAACTAACATGTGGCACGTGACGTGCCGTACGTGGAAAGGTTTTGCCCATTTTCTGTGACTCGATACCTTATCGACAACCCTTTCCGGAAGGTTTTTCATCCACGTGTCGTCCTCATATTGGATTAGATTTCTTATCTTCCTTTCAGATACGAAATATTACCTTGTTGTTCCGGAATTAATTCTTAAATTAATAGATGTTAAAAAAAATATTAATTCTAATTTATATTTTTAATAGCAATCGAAAATATTAAATAAATGAATAAATGTTTCAATGAATAGTCCTTGTCTACATAAATACGATGTAATATGTGATATCACATATGTTCTAATAATCAAAATTGATGATTTAAAATATTTGATTATCAATTAAACAAATATAATACTCTTTATATATATATATATATATATATATAGGGTTGGGTTCACGTGAAACCAGTTTAAATTCGTGAGACCCATGAGACTATTTTTTTATACTTGAAACTTCAGAGAAAATGCTGTGAAGGTAATATTTACAGTGTTTTAGCTGTGAAAGTAGTCTTAATAGTGTTTTTGCTGTGAAGGTTCAAAAAAATTGTATTATTATTAACAATTCAAATTTTATTAAAAAAATTTAAAATAGTTATATGTTGGCCATATGTTTGTGGAAGGGACAATTTGTTCACTATTCTTCACATATATATTTAACTTTTTCATATGATGGAAAATGATGTGGGGTTTTGTTTGGTTTCTTGCATCAATCATCAATCATCATGACTCATTCTCATTTTTATAATTGTGTCTCTATTGAGGTTTTTTTGGATTTGTTTCATTTAAAAAAAATATAAAAATAGTTGAATTTGGATAAAAATAAGAATTATAATAAAAAAAGTGAGGATAAAACTTTCATATATCTTTATTTACCTGTTTTTATTATCATGTTCAGAACTTTAACAAATTCATACATGTGAAAGTGATTAAATACATGTAAAAGTTTGTGAAAGTGATTAAAAACGAAGATAAAAGTAAATGAATTAAAATGATAAACAAGTGTTCCAATTTGAAGACCAAAAATTTATTATTAAAATATAAATTAAAATATTATTCATTAAAAAATATATTAAATTAATGAATTTATGATGTTGATTATAATTTATAAGATTGTTATTTAAATTAACAATTCATGGATTTGTCAAGACAAGTGTGCATATTATATTAACACACAAACTTATATAAACATCAATAAAAACAAAGTGTATCAAAGTAGAATATATGATTCAGTCAAAAAACGGAAAAATCAAAGTATAAATCACGAGTTTTATATTAATAATTTCGTTAAAAATATTTTTTATAAAATACTTGTCGTTGTAGTTTTGTACGGTGAATTGATACCCTGAAGTTGTAGACTTCACTTCCTACGTTGTTAGTATCAAATAATCCTAGGTTTTGTTTTACAAGTCATTTGATTTTCTACGTTCAAAGAACAATTACACGAGTGAATATTAATGGGGAGATAGGGTTTATGGTTGCCAATAAATTAATAAAAAATAAAATTAATTAGATTTATATAAATATATTCAAGAAAAATTTATAATAAACTAGATGTCAGTTGTTTAAATTCTAATATGTATATTATAATACTAAAAAGGTATACGTATAATGCAGTGAGATATATCTTAATTTTAATGTTTCATTTTATTTCATCTCTGTAGATATTGTAATAGGGTTTATGTGATTTTGGGAAATGGATAATGTTTTTATTTTTGAATAAAATATAAATTTAAAGATATCATAAAATTTCAAAAATAGATATATCAATATCAGTATCAAATTAACTATTTGAAAGTTCTTGATTTTTTATGTAATTTCCTTAATTCAATTTTTTATTACAATTTAATTTAAATTTAATAACGAAATAATTTATTTTTGATTTAATAATATAATTTTTTACAATGATAAGAATTAAGCAATTTGTTATAACTCAATGATTATTCTAATTATATTTAAGATTTTTTATATTTAAAATGAAATGTTTATCTTGTATTTGACTACATTTATCTACAGTTAGTTACACGAATTTAAACATGAAGCTTTAATAAGTTATACTTACACACAATTTATTTGTAATGTTGAATTTTAAAAAATATACATTGATAAACAATATTTCATGTATAAAAAATAGTTTTTTAATTTTTTTATTAAATTCTTTATAGTATAGTACATATAAAAGGTGTTTTATTTACTTAATTTTGGTCCATAATATCTATTTTTTAGTTTAAAATCCACAAACTAATTTCAATTTCTTAGATAAAAGACGACGGATAAAAGGTTAAAACACTAGTTATAAAATAGAACTAATTAAATAAATGAAGTCATATTTTTTTATTATAATAAAAATATATAAATTGATAAATTAATAATTGATTTATAATCTCTTTTATAATTAATGACCAATTAAATCTTTCGGCACGACAAATGAATAGGTATGACAATGGGATGAGGAGGAGACGAATTTTGGAATCCCCTACCTTACCCCGGTTTTTAGTAATAGCCCCCGGCCCCGTTCTCAGTCTCTGGTGGGTACAAGGACTAACATCTCGTCCCCGGTCAAACCCAATAAAAAATATATGTTAGCTTGAGTCTACCGAGGATCCTTGGCCCCGAGACCTGTTTTAGCAGGGAATTCCCATCCCCGTTCAGGTCAGATGAGCCGAATTCTCCATCGAATCGGGACATATCATTATCTTTACAAATGAAGAATGTAAAAAATATACGTATATATCTCTCACACACACATATATATAATATATATATATATATATATATATTATATTATATTATAAGTATTGTGGAATAAAGGAAGGGTTGGTTTGACATTTTGTCTTGTTATGTGTTGTTGGACAATACGAGGTACGAATGGTGGATATTTGTAGCAGACGTGGTCTCTTCCTGCTCTTTCGTCTTCTCATTAATTTAATCAAACATAACTTATCTTTTCCAGTTTTATCCTTCCTTTTCTCTGCATTTCCTAAATTGCCCTTATCCCTATAATCCAATAGAAAAACAAGGAGAATTAATGGCATGTAGGGCCGACAACGAGCGAAGGTAAATTACGTTAATCCGTTGAATAAGAGTATGAATAAAATAAAATTTATTATTTATTATCTGTATATCTGACATTTTAGATCTTTTGAAATATTTAAGGATATTTTTTAAATAAACTAAAAAAGTAATGTAATAATTCTATTTTAATGAATAGGTATAAATATGAATAAAAGTTTTATGAGATAAATAATTACCTTTTTTACCCTTTATTTATTTTAAATTGATAGGGTAACATACTTATACCATATCCTTTGCCCCTCCTAATTTTGGTTCACAAAAAATTACAAATTGAGTCCCTTCAATGAAATAAATACGGGTTTAAGCTAAATGGTGGTGGTGATGGTGGATATGTTGCCGTTGAAGCGATGTGAGGAGGGGGTGGTGGTTAAATTTCTAAAACAAAATTATAAGTTATGTTACATTTGTTACGAAATGGAATTCAAATATTTCACATATGCCAAGGAATGATTGAATCCCTCAACCGTGAAATCGAATCAATTCATTTCGCGAACCAAACATCATTAAGGAATTTGGTGAAAGGAATTTCTCATTCCAATTCCATCAAATTCTGCAAACCAAACAACTCCTAAGGTTCAAATCTCACCAAAGTTGAAAATGACGTGCACATCATTTCATTAGCCATATATAAATATCATATATTTAAAAGGTGCTTATGTCTAAGAACTTAATTAGCAAGCTATGTACAAACATAGTCACAAGACTCAAGGCAACCAAAAGACCTTGTGGTCATGCAGGTTCACCCACGATGACTCTCGCAGACTATTCGTGGTCGTCAGGGGGATCCATAAGTTGACATGGAAACCCACGGTTACCCAAAAAAAAATATGTCTAAGACCCAAAACAAGAACTTATGTGGAGATGCTTCTAGACAGTGGATTGCATGACTTGCGTAGGGGCTGTTAACAAACATTTAATCTATAAGGGATTACGGATAAAATTTAACATTATCATTTATTTATCGGATAAGATTTTAATTCATCAAAATGACAACGTATGCAACAATTTACCCGGTAAGCATTTACCATTATAAGAGTCGTTACCCTCATTTACTGAGTAAGACTCTTGGTCCTTACCATATTCATTCAGTAAGGTAACGTGACTTGATAAGCACTTACTCGAATAAACGTTTGATAAACGGTCCGTAATTTGTCATATGAAGAATTGAAACATTTTCGTTACTGAGCTTGCCTTTAGCATACAAAGTCATTGCAAATTTCGTGCGACAATTGACAAATTTCATTTAATTAAACAACTATGCAGACCTAGAAAACATCAATTAAAATGATCCCGCACTTCTTTCAAGTATCATAAACATATGGGGGATGCCTTTTGGAAGACCTGCTTCTGGTCAGTAGTGATATTAAGCCCCTTAAAAACTGCAATGATGGGTTCAGTTAAATGTCAAAAATTAATATACGAAGCAGAATCGAACTTTATCATCCAGCTCCGGGGCTAAATAGCCATAGAATAAGGTCAACTTTTTCGAACTTAGCCGGTTATGAGAAATCTTGGGACCGGTTTTTGGCCATCACTAAACTACTAGAGCCTACGGGATTTTCAAGGTAAAAAAAAGGTCGTTTACACATATTCTGAGACACTTTTGTGTTTTTTTTGCTATTTTTCATTTTTTATTTGGGCTTTTATGTTTGGCCCATCATCTATTTTAAGGCCCGTTTCTTTTTTGGACTCTTTATTTATATGCGGGATGTGTAGAGAAGTGGATGGTCACTTCATCAATAACCGAAAAGTTCATTTCCCATTCAAATGAGTTCTCTTGGATTTGAGTTCGAGTCTAAAGCTTGGCATTTGTTGAATCGTACGAGCTTATTCATGGACATTCAGTATTCATAAAATCAACAGGATTATTATTTGGTCAATTATCATATGATTACACGTAGTCCGGAGTCACCGCATTTGAACCTCCGTGGCTACAAGGGGATTTTTGTTTCTTCTTGGATTTGAACCTGGGACCTCCTGACACTTTTGACCTTTGAAGGCAAACTCAAACCAATCAAGCACCACCCTTGTGGTTATCTTATGAAATTTTTGAGGTATGCATAAACCGACTTTAACATCTACGGTTAAAAAAAGTATCATTAACTTACTTTTTAAACCAGAAGAGCATGTAAAAAGCTCATGGAATCCCATGTGGATTGAACATAGATTAATATAATAAGGAAACACCTCCTCAAGTTTAAACTTGAATATTTGTGATAAAAACTATATAATAAATATTTTAAATTATTATAATTTATCATTTTAATTCATGTCATATAATAATAAGGTGTAGATATTTTCGTTAAAAAATAATCATTTAATTAGAGTTTGATATTTTAACACTTAATGTAGTAATGGGGATTAGTCAAAATTGACAAAGACATCATTTTTGGTTATTCAAATGTTTGACTTTGGCTTATCCTTATGTTTGACCAGTGAGGCAGTGACCATCATTTCCCATTTTACCTACATTTATATAATACTAGAAGGGTATTCGCGTAATATTATATACAATGAGATATATTTTCATTTTAATATTTTGTTTTTTATATATATTGATATAATACGATTTACGTGGTTTTAAGAAAGATAATGTTTTTAGTTTTGAATAAAAATAAATTTGAAGACATCATAAATTTTTAAAAAATATATCGATATTAATATCAAATTAGCTATTTAAAATTTCTCATTTTTTTGTACAATTTTCTTTAATTCAATTATTTATTTTAATTTAATTTATGTCAAATAGTGAAGTAATTTTTTTTGGCTTAACAACAAACTTTTTATAAAGATAATGATTCTGTTAGAACTTAATGATTATCTTATTTATATTTTAAATTTTTTATATTTAAAATGAGATGTTTATTCTGTATTTGGTTATGTTTATCTGCGGTTAGTTTTACGAATTCAAAAATGAAATTTTAATAAGTTGTACTTACGCATAATTTACTTGTAATCTTAAATTTTAAATAATATGCATTAATACACGGTACTTTATGTATAAAAAATGATTTTTAAGAGCTTTTGTCAAATATTTTATAATATAATATAGATAATGGAATTATTTTCTAGAAGTTAAATTTTTTATGCCATCTTGAATTAAAAGGATGAATATTTTTAAAATAAAATGCCGTGTTAACTATTTTATAAGACATTATTTAAAAAAAAGGTCGTATAAATGTAAGGGTCTTATAAAAGGATGAATATATATATATATATATATATATATATATATATATATATCAAAATTAAATATTAATTTTTATATTATTAATCTATAGATTTTTGGTCAAAATCAATAAAGTCAAATCCCCTAGTTTAAAAAAAAAAAAAAAACCCTGGTCATGACACATATAAAACACACTCACTGTGTGTGAACCTATTTGACTATAAATACTCCATGATCATCACACCCTCTACCCCAAACCACCTCCTCTATCTCCTCCAAAACCAAGTGCTTGGTTTGACTAATGGCAAGTCAAAGCAAATGGGTTGAAGAGAAAGGCCAAGAAACAACAAGGGTTGCAAACCTTCCACCAAGAAGAGGTGAAGTCAAAGCTAAAATTTTTGGTCAATTGATCAAGGATGTCAAAATTGCCACATCTAAATTTCTTCCTTCGTGTTGTTCAAGTTTCTTGCAAGAATCGACCGTGAATCGTTTCACGTGATTTTTCGATACGAATGAATCATTTTTTTAAGAGAGGACGCTATAAAATATCGTGTTTTATAGGAACAATCGGTTTTAGAAGAAAAGGTATGTAGCCCACTAGGTTTTCAGGTGAATGTTTGTTTTCTCCCCGTTTTGCTCGTTTGTCAAACTATAATAAACAACGATTTATTTGAAACAACGTATTTAATTTATTGTATTTCATCAATCCATAACTACTCGCTGAGGTTGAAAACTAACAAGTAACGGAAGGATTTATACATTGATGAGATGATTGGTTGATAAACGACATCAATGTCCAGTAAGACTATGTAACTTCTGATTCCCGTTATCAAAGCAACACCAAATCGTTAAATTAAAAAAATTCTTTTGGAATTGACAAGTCAAACAACCAAAAGTTGACTTTTTAATTCTCGTATCTTTGACTTTTTAACATATTCGACTAAATTCCATCTTAACACTTAATTATAGACATATTGATCATATATGAACGAAAAAACGTTGATTACTTGTAATCCCGACTAATCATACATAGATATTGTTGTATTCATACATTTTGGTCGATTAATTATCGGTATGAGTTTTCGCATTGAATTGATATAAAATGGTAAAGTGTCATTTTTATATCCCATAGAAATAAAGGCTATGGGATTTTTAGATTCTATCATCTATTTAATTAATGTATCTTAATTATTCTTTTTAACTCATGGTAAATGATCGTGTGAAAAATGAAGTTGTGGTGAAAAGCATAAGAAAAGATTTGAACCGTTGATCACTTTTAATTTCATTAGTGTTGATATTTAAGAAAAATGGATCTGATGATGGAGATATCTTCTTACACTTCTTATTAGAACTCAACTCTTTTAACTCATATATGTTGATTAAATAATTAAATAGAGTTGTATTGTTAGTTTAAATTAATGACTACCAAATAATGGAGTTTCTCTTTATTAAATACCAGATTCGATCATAATTAAATTTTTCTCGTATTCATTAATTCCAAATTTAATTCAGAAAAAAAATATGTAAATTAGTTCTATTAATTTGAGAATGAGAATGAAATTTGAGAAATGAAAGGAGAAAAAAGGACACACAAATATATATATATATCGAATGAGAAACCTAAAATTTGTGAGATTCATGAAATCCAATATGAACCACTAATTTAAGATAATTATATTATTTATTAAATAAAAATCAAAGACAATTTAGTCAACTCATAGATGCATTTAGTTATTTATTCTCCCAATAAATAGAAAATCTATAACTTCTATAAATAGAAAATTTATAATTTCTCAAATAGAACATTAATTAATTGTTCTAAATATGTATCCAAGTTCCTAGACAATACTTTTAATGATTTTTTTTTGTTTTTAGTTCTTAATGTTGATGAGTTACATTGTGTTTCACAAAATGATCACAATGTGTAAAAATATGGATATTCATAATGTGTATTCAAGTCCTTACACAATACTTTTAGGGATCTTTAGTTTTTTTTTTCTTTGTCCTTAGTGTCATTGTGTCATATTGTGTTCACAAGATGATTAAAATGTGTAAAAGAAATGGGTGATCACAATGTTTAATTGAAACCAGGGCCTCCCCTTAACATGTTAAATGTGAGATTTTGAATAGGGCCCTCGAAATTTTGGGGACAAATTTACATGTGTTTAGGGTCTTTTATCGACTTGTGTAAAACTGTAGCCGAAATTATTTAGGTTCAAACCATTAATTTTTGGGTTTTAGGTTCAAATCATTAATGGTTTAGGTTTAGTTTCAGATTGTTAATTGTTTTAGGTTAGCCCATTTTTGTTCTTAACATATATTATTTGTTATCTCATTTATTCAATGTAATCAAAAGTTTTGGATGTAAGCAGGACCTCCAAAAAGATTGGAACATCTCTGATTGAAACAATATATTTGAAAGTGGTTCACATTATGATACTATAGATTTTTTGTTTTGGGTTAAGCAGAGATTATTGACTGATTTTCAAACCTGATTATTTATTTTGTTCATAGTGTGTATCTAAATCCTTACAAAATGTCTTTAGTGATTTGTACTTTTTTGGTCTTATATTTTTGGTGTTTTTGTGTTCACATTATGTTTACTTTTAATCAGGATGTATTACTTTATGATACTTGTTAGGTTACCAGGTGTTCACAACATATTATGTTACTTGTTAGGTTTAATTTTATTTTTTTAGGTTATTTTGTTAATGAGGGGCAAAAAGGTGAGAGATGAGAGAGAACATTTGTAAATTATCCATGATAATCTTTATTTAAAATTTTAATTCAAAATTACAAAAAATATTAATTTCTTAATTTAATTTATGATTTATATTGGATCTCACGTATCTCAAAAATTCTATGGTTCTTAAACTATATATATATATATATATA
>NC_037528.1:5134021-5168679 GCF_001531365.2 Cynara cardunculus var. scolymus
GGGGGGGGGGGGGTAGGGTTCAAATGAGAACACCCAAGTTCTACGAAAATGCAAGAACACATTTGTGCCTCCAAATTAATTAACATAAAGTTATCCATAATTTTCTGTTATCTTGGATTTTTCCTTGTCTCTAAAATTTTGTTATTATATTTAGAGATTTTTTTATTAGACATGGGAATTGGCCCCGATCCGTCAGGGAACCCGGTCCACCCGCTTAGGTCGGGGACAGGGATTCCCCGTTAAACCGAGTGTTCAGGATGGGGACGAGGATTCCCGTTTGGCTCAAACTGGATATTGGGATGGGGATGGGTATCGCATTCCCCATCCCTTATAAATTATATTTATATATTATTTATTATTAAATCAGTAAATAGTAATTTCTATTCCAATATATTTTGATATTATTAGATGTGGTGTTGGATATTACTCAATCTGTCTTGGTATATGTGACATTATTTTTTTAGATTAAATTTAATTTCTTTTGGTTTTCGATTTATTGATTATTATATGATGATGTATATTTTTTGTATTAAATTAAATTCGTTTTTGATTTTAGTTTATTGAAAAAATGTGAGATTTAAACATGTATGACGTCTTACACATTTGATTTAAAAAAGCTTACACAAAGGGAAAATATTCCACGGAAAGAGGGGATGTGATCAAATTCCCCGGCGAGGACGGGGACAGGGAACCCCTCCCCGTTATCATGCCTACTACTTTTATGTCGATACGTCCGTTGTCGATAATAATGTGATAATGATCTGATTTTGACATGATAAAAATGTGATAATGATTTGATAAGTTGAAGATTTTTATGTTGTGATTTTGATGTGATAATCATCCAATAATTATGTGATTTTTTGTTGTGAAAATAAAAAACAAACGATGATCACGTGTACATTCATCGCTCTGTCTGTTCATTATGATATTTTGCCGTCAAATAATGTGATAGTTATTTGATACCGGTTAATATATTATATGTATGTGATTTTAAAGATAAGGAAGTCACCAAAATTACAGATAAATACGAAATCACATGATTATCCTTAATTAATTAATTTATTTTTTTCTGACTTAAATAATTTTGAGTCCCATAAATGTTCTCACATTCTCGTAAAACATGAGTGTTCTCGTTACATCCACCTATATGTAAGGGTCATTCAAACAGTGCAATTTGTGAGATTCATTGATCTAATATGAACCACAAGATCATATTAAATTAGGAAATTAGTAATTTTTGTTTGTCCAAGTGTTTACGAGATCCTTCCGATCTTTTATCACGAAAGATGAAAATGGTGTGTCAGTTCATTATAAATATTATATACTTGAAAAAAGTGCACAGGTCTAAGAACCTAATTAGCAAGCTATGCACAAACACAGTCACAAGATGCAAAACAGCATAACAAAAGAATATGTCTAAGACCCAAAACAACAAGAACTTACCGTTAGATGTCTCGAGACAGCTGGTTGCAAGACTTGCGTAGCTTGTAATCCGGAGAAGCACTTTCCTCACCAAGCTTGTCTTTTGGCATATAAAATCAGTGCAATTTCGTGCTAAAATTGACCAAGAGACTTCAATCTGGGAAGTGAGCAGCACAAACGAACAGAAAAGAAACTATTTAAATTAACAGCCATGCAATCTAGAAAAAAATCAAGTTAAATGATCCCACACTTATTCCAAGTATCAAAATGCTTATAGTTCAAGTGCGGCATTAAGCCCCTTAAAAACTGGAATGATGGTTCAGTTAAATGTCAAAATTTAATACAGGAAGTAGAACTGGACTTATCATTCAGCTCCAGCGGTAAACAGCCATAAATCATCATGGAAAGAATATAAGTATATAGACACAGATATTAGATATATAACTCTATTTTCTACATATTTATAGCATGTGTGCACCTCCTCAACAAGTTCTCCACCATGAACAAGTCTATGAATCTTTGATGAAGCATAAAACATGCCTGATTTACAGGAAAACAATAAGTAAAAAACGACATACAGGTGAAGGGTTCTGACCCATATAACAAAAGGCAGGTAACTAGAATACCATAGTCACCGGTAGCCTCATTGCCATTGTGCTACAAAACTCAATGTTAAATGACAAAATAAGGTAAATAAAAACATCAAGGGGCTGTTTGGCCCTTGCTGAATAGTTTTGTGCAGAATCATTAAGTGGTAGAATGATTAAGAGGCTATCGTAATATTGTGCAAAATGAAATATAATTGTTTAATAATTGTTTACAATGAAATTAGGGTTCTTAATGGTTAAGGGAGGCCTGGATACAAAATCATTTGGAGGGTTAAAGTTGATGAAAACAAAGGCTTGACTACACTCATCTAACTAACAAGATTGTTGATTCATATTGTTGGCTATAACTCTTTCTTCCAGAAATATTAGCAAACACCAGAGCAGTACATACTGATGAGTTCCCCTTAAGAATCAAGTTCTCGTAATCTAGCTAACCCTGTTGCCACCTACAACTTCAACTTCAAATGTTTGATCAAGACCTGATGGTGTTTTTGATTTATACACAGGAATACGTTGCATAATTGGCGATAAAAGACTTCAATTCGTACAGTGAAAGTATGGATACACAAACGAAACCCTAAAGACAGACCCTCAAATCCTCAATATAATCTACGAATGTAGCCTTAAGTGCGATCAGGAACTCAAATTACAGAGAGAAAGAAGAAATAGTACCTCTTAGGAGAAGATCCTTGAAGTCCGTGTTGTAGTTCCAATAGAATGGTAAGAGATGATCATTGACATTGTTGATGATTATCAGATGGATTAGAAAGGGGTCAAATCAGGGTTCGTCTCGATCTCGAAGGAGAAAAACCAAATGATTAGCAACACACGATGTACGCATAGTCATAGATAGCAAATATTCCAATTCAACGGTTTTTAATTAATATCATTAATTGCAAATTTAAAATATTTTAATTGAACAAAACGTTATAATTGGTTAAAATTTCAAACATATATAATAGGGTAAAGTTAAATTAAAACCGTATATAATTCCTTAAAAAACATGTATAATCAGGCTAGAAAATTATATGAGTCTTATTTCATATGTCATATTAGAACATTGTCTTTACAGTCATTTGTTGCTCATTTAATACAAAATGTTTTGGGATATATATGTGCATATTTCTTTCATCAATTTGTTCTGACTTTTGTAGAATTACCTTCCATACAAACAAAAGCGATAAATGACGAATAACAATACGTGAGGTCATTGGTCATATGGGTCAAATTCGATGTCATAAGCACCCAACTCCACTGCCATATGTATCTTACAAGCATCGAGCAAAGCTCGTCATACAACTATAGTTGGGGTACTAGGTTTTCTCTAATAGAACTTTCAGCATATATGATCAAATACAATTTGATCAACTTAGTATATCAACGATCATTACATAAATGCAGAACATCATATAACAACCAAGACCCATATCATTGAACTATCCCAATTAGCTTTTAGTTAATCTAAAATAATTGTGGATGTTATTACTAAACTTTTCTATCTATCAATGTGAGACGAGTTGTCATAAACTTGCTTACTTAAAATCTTGACATCCTCATGCTCCATGTTGAATTAGTTCATCATTTCGATGTAATGTTGTCCCAATTTCCATTAGTCCACTATAGCTACAAAGAACTGGTAGCAGTATTACCTCTAGCGACAGACTGCCATGTCCTAAATTGTGGAACCGCAAAACCAATAACCAAAAGTACCACTAGCCCATAAGACTTGGGTCTTTAATAATTCTTCTCAAAGATCACCGATTCGAGTCCTGCAAGGCCGCTGAGGATTTCTTGGCTTTTCTCTGGACGCCCTAGGATTAGTCGAGGTGTACACAAACTGACCCAGACACCATGATTAACAAAAAAAAAGTATCACGAGCTTACCATCTAACTCGAGTAGCATGTAAAAAACTCATGGAATCCTTTGTGAATCAAACATACACTCATACAATAGGAAAACATCTCCTCAAATCTAAACTTGAATATTTCTAATAGAAATACTAAAACATAAAACGGTTTCAAATACTGTTCCATATAAAAAAAACAAAGTAAAAATGTTGAATTTTCATAATATGTCATTTTACACCACTTTTTATTATAATAAGAAGACAACATTTGATCTAAACATTTTTTGTCTTTTCTTTATTTAAACTTTGTTACTAGTCATAAGAATATTATTAATAAGAGTTGACTTTTTTTTGTATGGTATCAATTAATATAGTGAAAGGGGTAAGTCGAAAATCGAAATTGACAAAGCAAAATGTTTGACTTTGACTTATCTTTATGTTGACTCGTTGAGCAATATATTTAACCAGTAAGGCCGTGACCATCCTTTTTTGTCAAATTAATTTACGTACATTTTTATAATTGGGTGAGCATACATCAACCATTAATATAATTAGTTGGTAATATGAAAATTTTGTATCTAAAATGTACGAATCTAAATGAATATTTTTTATACGTGTCAAAATTAAATATTATTTTTTACATTTTTAATCTATAAATTTAATTAAATCGAAATATTTTTAGAGTGTTCTTTTAATAGGATCAAGTAAAAATATCTTTAAGTAAGTCATGTTCTCATTTCACACACACTACTGTGTGTGAACCTGTTTGACTATAAATACCCCATAAGTGATTGGTTTGACCAATGAAAAGTCAAATCAAAGGGGTTGAAGAGAAAGGCAAAGAAACAAGAAGGGTTGTGAACCTTCTACCAAGAAGAGGTGAAGTCAAAGCAAAAAAAATTTGGTCAATCGATCATGGATGTCAAAATTGCCACATTTAAATCTCTTTTTTCGTGTTATCAATTTTCTTTCAAAAATTAATTGAGTCATTTCACTTGACTTTTTTAAAATTAATAAATTATTTTTTAGTAAAAACGTGTAACACCCAAAATTACATTTGCATATTGTTAGAACCAGTGTTATGGTACCGGACTTATCATAAACTAGTGTAAATGTTATACGTGCACTCGAATGACTAAAAATCAAGAAAAACGAACTAAACGTGTATATGTATATATGTTCATATAACATATATGTATCATGTAGAGTAAGATAACATACTTGGAAATTGGAATCAACGATTGAAGATAAACAGATAGAGGCATGCTTCTGCAGTGTCCTTAAACAGAATTTCGCCCTACTTGTCCGTAGTCCGAAAGTCCGTTTAGAGGATACAACTATCTAATTCGCGTTTTTGCATGAGAACGTGAATATGTCGACATTCCTATGTATTCATGGATCGTATGTGTAGGAAGAAACCAGAGAAAACGAAGGAATGCTGTTGTGTATTCTTTTACTGTATATCGAATTTTTGAGGGAAATGAAAACCATATTAATGGTTGGCAAAAATCCCAACAAATATAAACATATATTTTCATATATGAAGAAATGCATTACAAAGTTGCTACCAAATTTTTCAACAAAATCCTTGTACAAAACTTGTATACATAACAAGTATTCAATTATAAAAGATAATATGTTATCCTAACATCTCATGCAAGCATATATAACTCTTCACAATTTCTCTTTCCCTTATCATTTGGTTGTGCCCGACCTGTAATGCATATTTTCAAAACACCAAAAATGAGGGTTAAACCTTGAGATCTAGTGAAAAATCTTTTTGTTTGCTATGACAGAGTGAATAATCAACAAACACTTTTATAAACTCATATTTGTATCATTAACAAATAAAACAACATTTTAACCAACAAACATCTTTTGTTGCATCTAAAAAATGAGATATCATCAATTTATCGTATTAAATATCCAAACAATTCATTTATCACATTCTGATTGAACTCATCGCATCATATAGATAAAAACATAAATTCCTCGCATCTTATGAGTGAGACAACCCTATTTCCTCGCAACACACTGTGTGAGGATCCATCTTATCGCATCATATAAGTGCAATAAACCCCATTTGACGCATCACACTAGTGCGATAAGTCAATCTTGTCACATCACAAGGATACGACAAACATATTCCTCGCATTACAAGGATGTGATAACAACTATTCATCGCATCAATAGGATGCGGTAAATTAAGTCATTGTACCACACAAATGCGACAATTCAAAGTCATTGCATCATAAACATGCGACAACAGTTAACAGTTTGATCAAAAACCCATATTTTACATTCCATTGATTATGTCACCCTTATTGTGGTATACATCTCTCTTTGATATGCCACCCTTATAACCAAAATACACATCTCTTTGATATGTCATCCTTATTCCGTTCACTTGATATATATACATATCCAAATACCACAATTATGTTAATTAAAGCATCAAAAACAGTTTTATATCAGCCCACCTTATAATCACAATGGGATGTAGATATAAAGATGAAAATCACAACAAATATCCAGAACAAAGATTTACAAAACTTAATTTCTACTTACATCCTCTTTTGGTTTATGTTACCTTCGTACTCAAGAATACACACACATACACAAAGAAACTGGTTTCTTTTTGCTTTTTACCTCTTCTCATAATCATAAACAATCAAATAAATCGGTGGAACTTCAAAAATAAATTAAGCACATTAACCCAACCAACCTCTCAAGCTACCACCCTTAATCAAAAACAACCCCGAGCTTTATCACCAATATGGTGTTAGAAAGTTGATGCCTACTATAAAAAGATAGATTTTTTGGTCCTTTTTGGTTATGGTGTTAACGTCATGATGAAAGTCCTTGAAACTTTTACTAGACAAAAACCGTTGTACCGCAACCCTTCCATCCAACACTTTTGTTGTAAACCACTGTGGGCTTGAAGCTTAACCATGAACTAAACTTGACCATCTAAACTCGACAAGCGACAAGTATGGAAAAGACTAATACATTGATGAATGGTGTTATTGATGATGAACGGTTGATAATGTCATCAATGTTCGTTATGGGACCTCTGATTCTCGATCGAAAACCCGTCACCAAAGAAACACCAAATCACTAAATTCCAAGACTATCTTTCTTATTAATAGCTTTCATATCTTCACAAAATGTTAATACAATATCCTATGTATTTTAAATTGTAAACCACAAGGGTAGTTCTCAATTGGTTTGACTTTGAGCTCAAAAGTGTCTGGAGGTTATAAGTTCAAATCCAATGAGAAATAAAAATCCCCTTGGGCTACCCGCGAAACGGATGATCGCTCTGGAATTAATCGGCTCGTATAATGGGTTGGATATCCAGATTAATTAAAAAAAAAGTTGTAATGTTCAATTTTTACTTGTCCAGGTTTACGAGATACGAGTCTAACATGGTATTTTTTGCGAATTGATAAGTCAAACAATACAAAACTTGACTTTTGGTGTGGGCTTAACGGCTTATCAATTCTATATCCTTCGACTTTTAACATGTTTAATTAGAGGTTGTTTATCGTAGTGGCGGATCCAGAAACTTTTATTATTGGAGGGCACATTTAAGAGTGTCAAAAAATCTGAAACCAAATAACTCATTCGAACCAATACGATTCCGGGTTATTTGGTTTTCGGATTAAACGGTTCAGTTATCGAATAAATATAACTTATTCGGTTTGGTTTTCAATTAATTTTTGATAAACCGAGACATCATATTGCCATGTACATATTTTACTTTTCGGTTAAATCAAAGCAAATGAACACACTACACATTAATAGTTAGTAGCAAGAAATTAAAGGGCAAGAGGTCCATAACTGAGATTCAGTTAAAAAGAAATCAGATAGCAAAGAGTCAAGAAATCAAAAACAAAAGACAAACTAGTAGCAAACCTTAAATCAAAATAACAAACCCAAATTAAATAACAAATTAAAGAATTCTAAATCAAATAACAATTAAGAAAGAGAAAATTAATAATTAACAAATAACAATAATTATAAATCTATAAAACAATAAAATACAAAAAGAAAGTTGGAAAAAATCAAAATAGTGATTAATCAAATCATTAGCATTATAGTGATAGCAAACAAAACAAGAAAAATAAAATGATTTTTAGCAAATTGAGACTTGGAACTTAAGGGTATTTAATCGATCCTTAAAATAATGATTCATTGAAGTAAGAGTTATAAATGAGATGCATAAATTTATATTTGGAGCCTTACCTTTAATTGTTGGGGGCGTATTAATAATTTTTGGTTAAATGTTTTTTAAAACCTACCACTCATGATTTATTTGGGTGTTTCTTGGGGTTAGTTTGTTGGGGGCCTGTGCCCCCTACACCTATAATGTGCATCCGCCACTGGTTTACCGGTAAGCACTTATTGCAAGAATAATGGTTCTCATTTATCTTAAGAAATAATATTTTTGGTCATCAAAAAATAGATTAATGGTAAACGTTTATGACTCAGTAAACACTTATCGGTAAGAGTCATCACACTCACGTATTGAATAAGGATCTCGATATTTACCTTTATTTTTACCGGGTAAGATTATCGGTCCTTCTTATATTCATTCTATAAAGTAATTGAATTGATAAACGTTTACTAAAAATAGGTGTTTAATAAATGGCACCTAACTTCCATCCCAAACCCTCAATTTGTGTTGATCATATTGTGCATTTATTTTTATCGTTTAGAAAATTAGGAGAAATAGGCAAATGCATCAACGTGTTTTTATATTATTTTTACTACCTACTTTACACAAATTTATTAGTTATATATATATATATGAGAAAATTATTTTATTATAGTTTTATCACATAGGATACATATGTGATAGTAAATCAGAGAGGAAAGCAACTTTTGGCATGACCCAGGTTGTGGGTCAAGTCACCCTCACACTACTAGATGTCTCATGTGTATTACCACATGTGATATTATAATCTATCACATATGATACTAAATTGGAGCCGCAGAGAACCTTTGGGTGACCTAGTTCGTGGGCCAAGTCATCTTCGCACGCATATTATCACATATGAAAAATGTGTTATCACTTTTCATAAAATGAAGGATAAACAATTGACTAATATTAATATAGAATGGCCGAATTTAGAGCATTAGGAAAAACAGTTTGATAGAAAAAAAGATGATGATAATTTGATTGAAACTAAACATAAACCAATTAGTTTCAATCAAATTATCATTAGGGTGGCTATCGTGGTTTATAAAAACGTCCAGATATAGTTTCTTCCTCTAACTGTCATTAAAAAGTTCCGTTAAATTTCTGTCCTTTACTCGATTAAAATTGATTTTATGATTTTGACCCATGCGATTTTTGATTAAATAAAAGAAAAAAAATCGATAAAAGGACAAAAATATCAAAATATTTCACTTAACAGAAAATTTTAACAACCATTAAAAGAATGAATCAAATTCAGACGTCTTTTGCGAACCAAAATGTATGTCTTGTAATTTTGAGACTATAGGTATAAAAAGTGTTAATTTTGACAAACTACAAGGACTAAATTTGTAATTTACTCTTTATGCTATAAACATTAATTATTTTAAAAAAAAACAAGAGACCCCTAAACATACATTTTTATATTTATGAAATAAATATCGAATAATAATACAATTTAAATTCATGCACTTTCTAAAAATATGATTTTTCTGATTCGATTAATATAAAATGGCAAGTGTCCTTTTAATATCCCAGAAAAATAAAGGCTATGGGATTTTTAGAGGCTATAATCTATTTACTCAATGTTATATTAATTACTGTTTTAAAAATGAATAATTAAATAGAGTTGTACCCGTAACTGAATATTAAATTAATGACTGCCAACTAATGGAGTTTCACTTCATTAATTAAGTACCAGATTCAATCATAATTATAGTTTTTTAAGACCAGTTTGTTTGTTTAATTATTAATATTTTCATAAAGAGAAGAATCGTTAAAAGATGAATCTTGTTTGACAAAAAAAGTCTGTCTTTTAATGATTATAAAATCTTTTGAATGATTTTGTATCATGGTTATTTATTAACCATTAAACGCCCTAATTTCATTGTAAACAATTACTAAACAATTATATTTCATTTGGGCAAATTGCATGAAAAAGTAACGTACTTTAACTTGATTCCTATTTTGGGTAACGTACTTTCAAAACTTTCATTTTGGTACCTAAGATGTAAAGTTTTAAACATTTAAGTACACGGGTAACCCAGTGAAGACTAATTTTAGACTAAAAAAAGACTAATTTTAGATTAAAAAAATCGACGTCACTGACTAGGTCAACAAATAATACCGAGTTGGATACCACATCATTCACCACATCAGTATGATAACCGGTTAATACTTCAACAAGTTACCCGGGTACTTAAATGTTTAAAATTTTACATCTTAGGTACCAAAATGAAAGTTTTGAAAGTACGTTACCCAAAATAGGAATCAAGTTAAAGTACGTTACTTTTTCATGCAATTTGCCTATTTCATTTTGTATAATATCATGTGAGTCAATTAATCATTCTGATCACTTAATCATTCTACAACTGTCAAACGGCCTCTAGGATTCATTAATTCCAAATTTAATTCAATAAAAGTATGTAAATTAATTCTATTTATTTGAAAATGAAAAAAAAGCAGCCAAAATAATTAAGGTTATTTATAAAAATTTGCATTAATGTTTATTTAACAAATAATGACAATTATCTCATCAATTAATAACATTAATTATTTTAAATTTGTGGTTGAAAATGGATCTTACGGATTTCACAAATTTTGGACTTCTTAAATAATGTGTACACAAATGCACACATCTGTATTTATGTACTAGTGGTGTACTCGCGAGATGTAGCATGGGTGAATCACAATTCTGAAACATTAGTTAAGCATTGAATCATGAGTTTTGTGTGGTTATTTTACAAGTCATTGATATATAAAGTTGAAGGTTAATATGATGTATTAGCAAGACCGATTAGATAAATAATTGCACGCATGTTAAGTTTTTAAACCCATATAAAGTTGAAGGGTTGGGATGAGGTACATGCAGGATCCGAAACCCTTTCTGATATTGTTGCTTCAAATTTCAATTTACTTCAAGAGAAAGAAGAACTTTGAATTTGAATTTGAATTTGTGTTCAAAGTAGGAAACAAACAAAATGTCAAACAACTTTGGGAAGACCAAATAAATCTTTTTCATGTAACTATGACTTACTTAAATCTGAAACTTTGACCAAACAAATGGTAATTTTAAGCATTTGTACATTATGCATAATAGTTTGTACTTAAGAGATTTCTGAATCTCTTGCTTAAATTGGTAGTACTTTATGTTTTAAGACTTGTAATTAAGACTTTTGGTCTAAATGCTTATTAATATAGTATAGATAATACTCGGGACGTATGATATAATTACTTCTAGAACCATCAACTGTAAACCATTTTGTAGCACAAGATGCGATACTTTTCTTAATCTTTTAAAAGCAAAAAGTCTGCACGTGCTATTTTTTAAATGTGATTAATATAAAAGCATTGAAAATTTTAAATTATATTCTATATTCTTTTCTTTCAATACTGACCAATCTTTTTTAATATCAAAACTTTTTACGTAATCACCCTCGTAATGGAACCAAAAAAATAGTTAGAGCACTGAAACATTTTCATTTTATCGACAATTTTGACATGTGAAAGTTAATAAAATATGAAAAATTCCTTAACATTATTCTAAAGCCCTAATCATGTTCACAGAGTGTAAATTCTATGACTATATATTCTACGAAGAGGACCACACTCTCCTTGACTTGCTCCTTGTTTCAGTTAACGAAAACCAGGGCCTTACTTTGTCGTAAACATAAGTAGGGTGTTTTTGTATTTGATCAACTCAGTCTGACAGCTAGCTAGCGAGCGATGGAAAGTCAAAGGAAAAAGATGGAAAAAATGATGAGAAAAACGTCAAGACTTGTTCCGAAAAGAGGAGAAATAAAGGTTAGAATTTGCGGGGAGTTAAAGAAGGAAGTGAAGGACGTCACGGGGATAGCAACAACCATGAAAAAGCCAAAGTCTTCGTGTTGCAGTTGCTTTTCTAGGTTTTGACGCATTCTTCGTCTTACGTTTTTCTTTGATTTTTTTCTCCGTATATGTGTCTAAGTAAATTTATGTAACAAGCGGGTTATGCTTCTTGGTCATATCATATGTCGAAAGTTACACTCTTTTACTAAATACCGTCAATTTGAAGCCTCGATGTAATGATGTTAAATAAACACACGACAAATTGTTTGAGTGTATATAAAAAGCATCTCCAATGAAGACACAAATCTACTTATAATTAAGGGTCTGTTTGGATCATGTTGGGAAATGAAAATGAAAATGACATGTAATAAATTTTCATTCCCCCCGGTTTAACCAGGAATGAAATTTTGAGTTTATGGAGGAATGAGCCCATTATATAATAGAAAACCAAACAATTTCTTTTATTTTCATTTTCATTGATTACTGCTTAATATTTCTAACCAAACAATCCATAATTTATCTGATTTTCATACCTTGGAGTCCTTGAGATGGTCTCATCTGACGATGACATTTTGTTTTCACATTTAAATTTTTAAAAGGCACTAGACTTTTGAAAAGCTTATTTTATTCTTGGTTTTTTTCCGGTAGTATTCCTAACATGTTCCTCCATGGTTCCAATATAACGTTTTCTTACTACTTTCAACATATTTAAATAATATTTATAATTTAAAAGATAAAAGAAATCCATTTATTTTTTGATCCATAATTTATTCTTAATTTTATGAGATATTATATGATATAGAGTTTGTTTCAAATACAACTAATCGCATTTGTACAACCAATGCAATCCAATAAATTGAGATATTTATGGAAATGATGAGAGTTCATTTATTATGATTTGAATATTTATGGAAGATGAATATGGTTCATTAATTATGATCAATACTTTATATTAGGAAACAATCAAAACTTTTATTAAATCACATATTAATCAAATGAAATGGACGATTGAGATTAGGTTGTATTGGTTGCACAAATGTCAAGGGTTGTATAATAACCAACCTCATATGATTTATTGGATCTGTTTGATTAACAGGTATTACATTGCAATATATATATATATATATATATATGTATGTATGTATGTATGTATGTATGTATGTATGTATGTATGTATGTATGTATGTATGTATGTATGTATTACAAGTTATTACTTAAAATACAACAAAATCTGATTTAATTTATATTTAATAGAGGAAATAGTTATTTTCTCAACTAATGTAATAGAGTTTAAACTTTTCTATTTTTTTACTCATTTTGACCGTTAATCTATTGATTTTATCAAATTATGAAGTTATATTGATTGATAAAAGTATAATGGTGGATGATCAAGTTATTTGTCAAAAACGTATTGATTGACAATTTGACATCCACGTCATTAAATATTACAAGATCATAATGTTATGTGTCATATAATAAACATGACATAGGAAATACATTCAAAATAGTGTAAGGACGCAACAGTTTATTATTATTATTAACTTTTTATTTTGTTCTTATTAAGGGTATTTTAGACATTATAACATTAATTAAGTATCAAAGAAAACCACAAGGGTGGTGTCTGATTGGTTTGAGTTTGGCTCCAAAGGTCAAAAGTACCAGGAAGTCCTAGGTTCAAATCCAAAGAGAAATAAAAATCCCTTGTGGCCACGGAGGTTCAAATGCGGTGACTCCGGACCATCTGCAAAGTAGGTGGTCGTCCTGGGATTAGTCGGCTCGCATATCGGGTTGGATATTCAGGTTAATAAAAAAAAAGTATGAAAGAAAACTTTGTATATTTTATAGGACGGAAAGAGTGATAATATAGCATTTGTTATTACGTTGTATGTTTGATGAAACGACATCGATTGGTTGATGCATGGGTTTTAAGCCACTCATAAGCATCCACATCACGCCATTGTTGATGGTTTGCGTTCCGAGTTAACAGCTATTACTTTGTTACGAGGACCCTTAAGAGAAAATTAATGACCATAGGTTTTGTGATTTGCATTTTGGCCACCAAGGTAACTTAAATTCAAAGTTTGGAAAATTTTAAATAAATTTTCTTATCAAAATTAGAACAAATAAATTACCAGATTCGTCTATCAATGCCGATATAACTGTAAATATCATTAAAAAACGTTAGCCATTATTAAAACATTATAAAGTTGATGATTCCCACCAAAAATTTGATCGTATCCATTTTCATGATATTGCATGGATCAGATATATCATGACGAATTTAAAAAAATGGTCTTCCATAACAGAATTTGAGAAGTGAGATTTCAATCAACTGTTTCCATAATCTTCTTAAGTCAATTTGAAACATGATGGGTTTATAAATATCGAAAAATTTATTTTGAATCGAGTACAAATTGGATTTTAAAATTCTGAAATATATTTCGTTGGATCCCTGTTGTGAAAGAATTTTATAGAAGCATACAATATTCTCGGTTATCAAAATATATTGAACAAATTGCATTAAAATGAAATGTGTTTTATTTCGATGATTTTTTTTAAACCTATTTTCAAAAGTCTTGTTTTGATGTATAACATCGCAAACAAAGAAGATTAATTTAAAAAATCGAAGAATTATTTTTGTCTACAAAGTTATATATAAATTTTAATTATACATCATACATGATTTATTTTTTAGATTACTTTAAGACATAAGATATTATGTTAATGGGTTGTGTTATTGGAAGAATGAGAGTTAAGGTGGGAAGCGTAAAAAATGATCTTCACTTTTGGATGCACATTAGGATGAGATACACTAAGATACACCGAGATGCACCAGATTAATCCTTGTATCAAGCACGATTCATGTGTGAGTTTGAGATTAAAGGTGATCAAGAGTCGAGATCTCTTCTTATGCTTTCCATCTTAACTCACATTCTCAGACGATCCTTCTCCTTATCTTAATTGTATCAAATATATATTAGGTTTCGGTGAGAATGAGAGTTATGGTGAGAAGTGTAAGAAGAGATCATCATCATTAGATACACATTAAGATGAGATTCACTGAATCAATCCATGTATCAAGCAAGATTCATTGATGGGTTTGAGATTAAAAATGATTAAGGATCCATATCTTTTCTTACGTTTTCCACCTTAACTCTCATTTTCACATGATTCTTCGCCTTATCTTAATTGTGTATATATGTACACACACACACACACACACACACACACACACATATATATATATATATATGGTTGGGTTATGATGAGAAGTAGAATTAAGGTGAGAAGCATAAGAAGAGATCTTCACACTTAGATGCACATTAGGATTAGATGCACCGAAACAATTCTCGTATCAAATGTAATTCATGGGTGAGTTTTAGATTAATGGTGATAAATGGTCCATAAGATCATTCTCATACACACACACATATCAATATATAGTTGGGTTCTTGTGAGGAGAGAGAATGTGAGAAGCATAAGAAGATAACTCCACCCTTTAATGCAGATTAGAATGAGATGCATCAGATCAAACACTATTTTGTGTGGGTTTGATATTAAAAATGATCAAGGGTTTCGATTTTTTTTACGCTTCTCACTTTCGTTCTCCTTCTCACACAATCTTTCACCTATATATATATATATATATATATATATATATATATATTTGGGAGTTACATAAATGTTAAATTAACTATTTGAGAGTTACATAAATGTCAAATTACCTAATTACCCTTATATTTAATATATGAGTTACATTTGAACATAAAGAAAAGATGGAATATGATTGGTTGATCTTGGTTAGCATAATTAACACAAATTTCTTGGTTAGTATTTTAATCAAGCTTTATATATATATATATATATATATATATATATATAAACTATTATTCATCGAGAAAGTGTCATTTTCCCGCGTTCCCAATTCCCATTCCATTTATTTTGACCCAAAAAAAAAAATTTTACTCCTAAAAAATTCCATTACAAAAGTGTTCACATTTACGAACCCTGTTTTATACAAGTTATTTAATAAAATAATATATGGTATTTATTGATAATGACGTAACTAGGTAATCTCAAATGGACCATTTACATATTCATTGTAATTTCTCTGCATTTAATCAATTAACTATAAAAATAGCCCAGTCCTCTACATATTAATCTTAGGATTTATAGACATTTATTAACAAATCCTCATGCTTTAATTGAATCAAGTCACACATGTTTGGATTTAATACAACACTAATATTCTTCACGAGAACATGATAAAAAATTACTGATATTTTATAAAAATATAATAAATTTGTAACGAGAATGGTTCATATAATCATAAATTAAATAACTTGTTACTTCATCCTTATCGTTGCTCTTACCGGGTATGATTATCGGTCCTTACAAGTTCATCCGGTAAGGAAAATTACCTGGCAAGCACCTCATTGGGTATGATTATCGGCCCTTACATGTTCATCCGGTAAGGAAAGTTACCTAGTAAGCATTTACCGGGTAGGTGTTTAGTAAACGGCCCCTAAGCCAACCATAAATTCTTCTACTCGATAGTAGTAATTGGCCAACATCCCTTTTAATAACAGGAAAGTCTGTCCCCTAAGCTTATTCCTCTAAAATAAATAGGCTTGATTGTATCGTACTTCAACTTGTTTTTAAATTGTATGATCTATAAAGAAGTGAATATTCAGCTTCTAAAATATTAGTGGTGGTACTATTTTAGGATTAGAATAAAAAAACTTATGTTGCTTTACTTGTCTTTTTTCCCCATATTCTATTACAAAAAATTTAGGGGCTGTTTGGATGCCTCTTAATGATGACATTAAGAGGAGACCTCTTAATCGGTAAGAGGTATGAGTTGTTTGGTAAAAAAAAAAAGTAACCTCTTAATGGTTACGAAATCCTCTTAACGATTTAGTGTTTAAGGGGCTCCTAAATGATTCAGAGGGTTGTTCTTCCATTTTTGCCCTCTCAAACTTCAATAGAAGGCTGCTCCTCTCACGCTGGTTCCTCCTTCCAATCGATGTTCTTCCTCCTTCCAATCGATGTCCTTCCTCCTTCCAATTGATGTCGCCTGCCATTAGTTGTTGTTGTGTCGATCGTTCCTCCCAAGCTCGTTCCTCCTTCCTCCTTCCAATTGATGTCTCGATGTCTCCTGCCATTAGTTGTTGCTGTGTCGCCTGCCATTAGGGTCGGTTGAGACGATCGTTCCTCCCACCCTCCTTCCTCCTTCCAATCGATGTCTCCTGCCATTAGTTGTTGTTGTGTCGCATGCCATTAGGGTCTGCTGTGTCGATCGTTCATCCCACCCTCCTTCCTCCTTCCGCCTTCCACAACCCCGTTGCTGCTATGTCGTTTCCCTGATGTCTCGTCTCCTTGTTGAGATGACTTAAAACTCGTAAAAACGTTCATGATTCTGCAAGCTAACATCTAAAAGGATTCGATATAAAACCTTAGAGTAGTGATGCAGCAGGTGTCTTTGTATCCACAGACTTCAACACTTGTTCACCCATCTCCTTGCATCCAACCAAGTTCTGCATTAAAACAGGTTTTAAAATCAAGAATTAACTTGGATTCCTCATTTTAGATGTAATCCAATCCCTCATTTAGCTCTCAGCTGCCCAGCAATATCAGAAGCATAATCATGGATGGGCTCAAAAACCATTAGACGTTTACAATTTTTGGTAAATCATACAGATGGATAAAATGGTAATTTGTTGTCATTCAGAGAACAATTACCAAACAACCTTGTTTCATTCAGCACTTAACCATTTTGGCCCTCTTAACCATTCTGACCACTTAACTATTTTGCACTAAATCATTCAGCAACTACCAAACAACCCCTTAGCAATTATTAGAACACTTCTGTTTCCATGGCAGAGAACATGAGGAAGGGGCTTTTAGTAGTGATGATGACCTTGAAGGTGCAATAGATTTAAATGAAGACTGGTTCAATAATGAGTTTTCCGATGTCGATGAAGATGATGTCGCTAGTTTAGATCATCTATCGGACGGGGATGATGAAATTAGGGAAGTTCGATCAAATATGATGGATTTTAATAGTAAGCAAAAGAACAAAATTATAGAAGATTTTGAAGATRGAAATGAAATTGGTCCAATGGGTGTAGATGATAATGTGGAAGTGGTGGAGGATGTACATACACAAACTTATCAACATGACGATTTTTTGACCGAGACGTGCGAGGGGTATGATAGACAAGCATTCATCGAAGAAGAAGTTGATTCGGAAAATGAAGTTCTTCGAACAAAGTCAAATGAGTTTCCTATACATAATCCCAATGTCCCTTAGAACGTAATGAAACCTTACTTGGGTGAAAGATATGCTTTTGTTTCTGAACTAAAGACATGCTTGACTAACTATGCTCTTGCAAATGGACTTCAACTTAGGTACGTTATTATATCTTATTTTGCATATATACATTATTTAATTTGTGTTACTTGACACATCTCCATCAATTTAGGTACAAAAAAAATTGCAAGGACAAGTTACTTGTTGTATGCGGACCAAAATCAGGATCAGAAAATGATTGTCCATGGAGGTTGTGGGCTAGTTGGATGTCGAAGGAAAGATCATTTCAAGTGAAGTCATTACACGATGATCATAGATGTGGAAGAAGTTACAATTTAGATTCACTCGTCAATTCTAATTGGATCGCAAATTGGTAAGAAGATAAGACAAAATCCTTCTATAAAGTTAGTTGAATTAAATGAATCAATTCTTAGAAAATACAAGTACACAGTTCAGATAAGTCAATGTAGTAGGGCCAAAGCAAAAGCTTTGGGAGGATTGGAAGAGTACCTAGTTGATCATTATGGAAAATTGTGGGACTATGGAGAGGAAATCATGAGGAGTAACCCAGGGTCAACCGTCAAAATGAGTGTAGAGGTAGGACCGGATAAGAAGAACTATTTTAAGAGGTTTTATGTTTGTTTGAAAGGTGTAAAAAATGGATGGTTGGCAGGCTGTAGAAAGTTCATTGGACTAGATGGATGTTTTTTGAAAACTCATTGCAAAGGAGAACTATTAAGCGCGGTAGGCAAGGACGCGAACAATCAAATCTACCCACTTGCTTGGGCTGTAGTTGGAAGTGATTCTTGGAATATTTGATGCAAGACATTGGATTGACAGATGGATTGGGGGTGACATTAATGTCAGATCAACACAAGGTAATATAATTGTATTACTTTTTTCTTTACTAATTTGTTATCTACTTTTATGATTTTTACTGATTAGTTATCAACGTAAAAACGTAGGGACTTATTGAAGCCGTAAAAGAAGTCTTCCCACTGGCTGAACATCGACAATGTGCTAGGCACATTTATGCAAATTTCAGGAAAAGGTTTATCAGAATCCAATTCAAGTCATTATTTTGGGCTGCATCAAAAGCGGGTACACCTCAGGAATTTAGATGTGTAATGCAAGAAGTGAAAGGCTTAAGTCATGAAGCTTATGATCATCTCATGGAAAGAGATCCAAACACATGGTCAAGAGCCTTTTTCAAGACCGATACATCGTGTGATGCGGTTGAGAATGGAGTTAGTGAGTGTTTTAACTCATTAATAATATCAACAAAAAGGAAACCTATAATAACAATGCTTGAAGAGATAAGATTGACCATTATGGAAAGATTTGAAAAGATGGCCAAGAAAGTTGAGAAATGGAATGGTGACATTTGTCCGTCAATCAAAAAGAAAGTAGAGATAAACAAAGATCAAATGAGGTATGTTTTTTTTATTAATTTGTTTCATAAATGCGATAAATTATTTACCTAATATGTTTATTACATTATTATTATTCGCTTAGATTTTGGYARGTTGTCCCRAATGGCGGGACTYTCTTTGAAGCAAAAAARRGGCTTGACGGATACGTTGTYGATACGGATAAAATGACATGCACTTGCAGGATTTGGCAAGTCTCTGGAATTCCATGTGCTCACGCAGTTGCGGCTATCTATTTCATTAACCAAGACTCAGATAAGTATGTATCTCACTTTTTTTCAAAATCATGTTTCATAAACACATACAACCATAGGGTCAATCCATTGAATGACGTCAAGCTTTGGCCGACCACAAATTTTGTCAAGCCTTTACCACCAAAATTTAGAAGAATGCCCRGAAGACCTTCAATATCTAGACGGAATGATGCATGTGAAGGTGGTAGTAAAAGTAGGACCAACAATTTTGGACATAATGAGGTAGGAAGAACAGGAAGGCAGATGACTTGCAAAAACTGTTGGGAGGTTGGACATAATTCAAGGGGTTGTAAAAACCAGAAAAAGGATGCACCTTCTATGCAAAAAAAATCCGGTTGGTAACCCTAGAGGCAGTGGTTCAAGTAGGGGTTCAAGAGGTAGTTCAGGGAGAGGTTCAAGCGGCAGGACTTCAAAGAGAAATGGTTGGTCCAATTCCACCGATTGTGGTAAGTAAACCTTGTGATTCTATATGTTTTTTTATTAAATTTTTCCGATTTGTTATTCAAAAGTCATTAGGTAATTAACGTGACTTTTTTCTTATTTGAAGTTGAAGCAAAAGAAGGGGAAGAAACTGCGTCTAAAAGGACTAAGTGAAGTCGGGTGTAATATTGGTTGGGCATTAACGAACTATAGTAACATTTTGGTTTATAATTGATAGCGGTGTTATGTTATTGCCCTTTTATTATAATTGATACGTCATTTTTTTAAATATTTAACCATCTGGAATATTTTTGTTAATTAACTTATCAAATGTTTAGCAATGATTATAAATGTTTTTATTATTTGATCTTGTTTAGTGAATTATAAATTTAAACAAATAATAGGCCTAAAGATGTAATTTTTCTTAATTGAAAAATACGTATTTCACAAAAGAATATAATTAAAAGAACGACATGGATTTTTTAACTGAAAAAAAAATACAAATTTAAAAAAAATTAAAAAATGATGTGGAATTTTTCTTAATTGAAGAAAATACAGATATCTAAAAAAAATTAAAAATGACATGATTTTTTTTTCTTAGTTGGCATTGATAAAATAAATAAACAATGTCACATCAATAAAAACCTAATCCTAGTCAACATTTGTAAATCATCAGGTAGACCAGGTACTTAAAAGATTGATATTTTACAATTGAGGTACCAAAATATAGGTTTTAAAAATATGTTACCCAAAATAGGAATCAGATAAAAATACATTACTTTTTAATGCAATTTGCCCTTAAAAAAATTATGAATTTATAAATTTTGCAATTAATATGAACTATCACATACATCACTATCAAAGTATATATATATATATATATATATATATATATATATATATATATATATATATATGAATACCCCAAATGGGACCTAGGTTTCTCATTCACATTAGCATTCATAACTTGCCTATATAATAACCACATACTTGATTCCATCTTCATCTTCATCTTCTTCACTTCAATCTGTTCAAAGTTTTCAGAAACAAAAGAATGGGAAATCATGAAAACTGTTTCGAGATTCAAACGAATCTGAGGGGGGCACCAAAGAGAGGTCAGATTAAAAGACAAATATTCGGTTCGATTTGGAAGAAACTTGCAGAAATCGGAAGAAGCAACAAAGTAAGATGCGTCAAAGGAGCTTTTTAAATTTCAAAATTTTTGATATGGATTTATTCAATTATTTGTGTGTTTCGTTCACGAAAAGATTGTATGCATTACGAAGGACGGTTTGAAAGATTTCATGTTACGGGATATCGAGCTTTCGATTAGTTTTATGGTATTACTTCATATAAAACATGTATTAGTAAATTTAATGTAGCTCGACAACGACAAATTCACCTTTACATATTAAAAACCTTTTATTTTTTTGCATAAAATATTAAAATATATTTCAAGAAATTTAAATTAAATTAAATATTATAAAACATGTGAAATTTAAAATTTTGATTTAAAAAGTCCACTTAATCGAATCTTGAAGATGAAAGATAAGCTTGAATTTTAATAATATATATTAATAATTTAACATGTTTCATGAGGGAATTAAAGTTAATAATATATATTAATATCGACCAAAATCCCATTTTCGTTATTCTTTGTAATATATGTATTTATTCAATCATTACACAAATTTAGCTGTCTAGCAACAATGCAGTGTTCTAAAAAGTTTGTAGCAATAGCTGTCGTTATGTCTTATATCATGTTAAACTTGTGACATGTCATGGTTTAATATGCGTTTTTGTAACTCAATATTTGATTTTTCTTACTTTGTTAACGTCTTATTTGTTAGTTTTTAATGTATAATATAATTTAAATTATTTAATATCATTGACTAGTTGAGTAACAGTAGAAAATATATGTTTATCTATATATATAATATAAAAATTTGTCGTCATAAGTCACATCTTGAAAAATATCGCAGCCTATAGAATCTTGGTTATACGTGGTATAGAAATTTATAAAGGGCAAATTGCATGAAAATGTAACATACTTTGTCTTGATTCCTATTTTGAGTAACATATTTTCAAATCTTCATTTTAGTATCCGAGAAATAAAATTTTCACAACTTTTAAGTACCTGGATAACCGGTTTAAAAAGCAATCGCTTACCATGTCGATAGTGTTGAATAAATTGGTAAATTCTCATTTTTAGGAATGTCAAATGATTGATATATTTTAGGGTGACGATATACGAGGATTATATTTTCCAACGAAATACTGAAAGCAGGAATTGGAGAACAACTTAACCGAATGTCAACTTATGATGAAAATTATGTCGGTGCATAGAGAAAAATACGACGATCTCAATAATGTATTTGAATCTGTAAGAAAAATTATATCATGTAATTGAGATAATATAGATAAGGTGGGTTTCCGTTAACATCAACCGCCAAGCGAAACAAAATGTTCCATTAATTTGGATTTTAGAGACGAGTTCTACGTAAAATCGTTTTAAGTTTTCGATAATCGTTTTTTTTTTAACATGAAAGAGAGTAGATAAATGAAGAACAAAAAGGGAAACAAATGAAGACAAAATGTGGCATTTGAGGTGGTAATATGACAAAAAATAAGGAGAAAGTGGTACTTGAAAGTGAGAGGTGACAATGGTTAAATAAAAAGGATGTCACGTAGTATGATGGCTCACCCCACCACCAACACTACTTTATACATTCTTTTTAGATAAGCAATCATATATTAACACAAACTGAATTATTAAAAACATAACAACAAACAAAAATATATATTCGTATTTGATAATAATTTCTTTTTCTTTTTCTAAATTATGGATGTTTGTCCAGTTTACGCAAAATTTGCAATCTGAGTTAGGATTCGATATCACATCGGCGCAAAGGATCTAGTGGCGGTAGAAGGGCTCTTGAACCCCAATATCAAAACAAATGTGAATATATGTGTTTTTTTTGTTTCAAATCGGGATGTTATGTTATTTTTATCAATCTATGTTATATTATAAAAAAATGAGTTTTATTTTTTCTTAAAAACTATTAATTTTTTAATAATTAGAGTGAATTGTGGATTTGGTCCATGTGGTTTGGTGTTCTTTTTACTAAGGTCCCAACGGTATGTTTATTGTGAATTTGGTCCTTGTGGTATTCAATTTGTTTTAGCTATGGTCGTTCTGACTAGCATCTATGTTAACTCCGTTAAATCAAGGGTCATTTTAGTCTTTTGTCTTTTTTTTTTTGTCTTTTTCCATTAAAAATATTGTTACAAAAGTGTGTGTATATATATATACATATATAACGATATCACAATAAATAATATAAGATATTGTTGTATGATTTGATTTGTTTAAATTAAATAATTAATTAAATACAATTTAATTCTTTTGTTATAGTAATTTTGTCAATTTCGGTTGAAAATAATATTGAATTTTATATAGAGGTTTGTTTAATTTTAAATTATAAAGATGAGAGTATGTATGAATATTTCATTTAATGAATCTTTCATTTAGTTAAAATTTAAATAATTGATTTCGAGTTTTTGAATGAAAAACAATATGAAAAATGAAAACCCTAATTTTAGAATGATAAAATTAGAGTTCATTTATTAGTGTTTTTCAATTATTTTGGTGTTAAAATATCGACAATAAGTTATTTACCGCAATGATAGAAAAAGAACAAGAAAAATAAATCGTTTTTAACATATTTTTTTGAAAATTTTTAAATAAATCAAATTATAAAACCATGTCTTATTTTATTCACTTTAAATAAAATAAAATACGATTTTATGATTAAATTTTTTAAAATTAAATTTTTAATTGCATTAAAGCATTAAAACCATATCTTTTTTCACCACTACGATAAAACAATAAAAATAAATCGTATTTAATAATTAATCTTTTAAAAAAATTAAACAAATCAAATCATAGAGTAATATCCTATTTTATTTATTGTNTCTTTAACATAATTTAAATTTAAATTTAAACAAATCAAATCATAAAACTATTTCTTATTTTATTCACTCTGAATAAAATAAGATATGGTTTTATGATTTGATATGCTTAAATTGAAATTTTAATTACATGAAAATAACAAAACCATATCTTTCTTCACCGTTGCAATAAAACAATAAAATAAATTGTATTTAATATAATGAATGTTTTAAACAAATCAAATCATACCATAATATCCTATTTTATTTATTTTGATATCGTTATATATATATATATATATATATATATATATACACATATAATATGTATATATGTATGTATATATGTATGAGAGTCTAATCAAATGATTTAGACACATATTTATTTCGTTCAATAGTTATTTGTTTAATGATTTACGTGATAAGATAATAGTTACATTTTTCTTTACACACAGGAACCAAAAACAAGTGCTAAACGATATTATATTTCCGCTTATTATAGTTTGTTTTTACGTTTCGTGCACCATTATGCAATCGTTGATTTATAAAAGTCAAATACGGATTTCATTGGATCTGTCGAGCTATTTACAACCACTATAGAAGCTACATTACTAATTTCACACCAACTCATCAAAATATGTAAATTTGAAAATAAATATTTCTACAAAAAGGAAAAGTAGCAACTTAGAATAAAAAAACATTGCATTTTTTTAATGAAAAAAGTATTGTACGATATACTACCAAAATAAGCAAACTGATCACCATTAAAAAGCGTCTAAACCACCGCAATTACATCGTGTCAAGTTAATTCAGTGTGTATTTCACAAATCTAAATGCCCGATAATCGGTGGTTCATATTTTCATTCACAAACAATGGTCTTCTCTACTTTTAATATACCAACCATTTAAATTCCTTAACTTAAAATGTACAATTAATTTAAACCAATTTACACGGTTCGTTGACTAATGAGATAACATCATGCATTGGTTTTTATTTTTTTTATAATCATTTTAAATGCATGTTTGTTAGTAATTTAATAAGTTTAATTGAACTTATAATTTAATTGGTCAGCTATATTATCGTTGTTTGGTAGTGACTTAATGATATAAAAAATAACTTATTCAATAAGCTTTTATGGGAAAACTTTAAACAAAAAACCAAATTTTCCTAAACAATGTCTCTTCCAATTAAAAGACACTTCTTCAATCTATGAAATAACTGTTTAAAAAAATTGTTTAATCTATATAAGACAGATTAATCTACATAGACAACTTTAGTCCTATAGAACTTAATAAAAACAATCAAACATCTCTAAGGGTAAGTTTAGTACACTGGACAGGGACATGACAAAACAAGACAAGGATCTATGTCTCATGTTTGGCATGAATTTTATGTGGAACACAGTGGAACAGGCATGTTCCACCCCTACCCCACGGAACAGGGTGGAACAAGGTGGAATAGACTTATTTTTTACCAATATAACCTCAAAATAAAACATAATTCTCTTATAAAACATCAAATAGATCTCTCTTTTACATTTTATTCATTCTTTAAATTTTATTTATTGTATTTTATGTTTCTTAAAATTTCATTTTACTATTCTCAAAATATTATTTTTATACGATTTCTATATTTTTATTAATTTATGTAATTTATTATATATTAATAATAAAAAATAATGTAGAAAAGAGATAAAAATAAAAATAGAAAACCACATAAACTTTTTCTTTGGTGTCATTATAAATGTTTTGACGAAAACTTCAAATGATATATTTTGTTATAAAAAATAATTATTCTATTATAATTTAATAAATTACATGAATTGTTTTCTTGATTTTATCACCGTCAAACGTATTGCGTAAGGTTCACGCATGCAATTTGTTGTTTTTGATGAGTTTTGTATGTTTTCCCTTGATCAGAGTAATAAATATTCGATTTTGATCTTACATGAGTGATTGTACAGGTGATAGGTGAATTTTTTTGTTTTCTGGAATCCAAGTTTTGTGAATGTGATGATACTATATGGGATCACTAGCCAAATTTTTTTCTTGATGCTTATATTTTATTTACTATTTGATATTTAACCCATTTTAATTGATTGTGCGCTTGTTGGTAGTAATTTTTTCTTCTTAGTATGGAATGTATATAGATTTGCTTCGATAATGGATTATTCATGCTTATATTATATTTACCTTTTTCATATATCATTGGTTGATTATGAAATCATGCTTTTTTGCAAATATATTTTTGCAAGTAGTCGTGGTTTGATGTAAGTTATACTTTGTACACCATATTTGTTAATATTTATATTGATTATTTAGTTAAAAAATACTAAACAGCTCACTGGGGGTAAATTGGTCATTTTAACCAGTTCTGTCCAGTCCTATCATGTCTTACCAAACACTGAACAGTTGTACTATTCTATCATGTACTGTTTGCGTACCAAACGCATCCTTAAATTTAATCGAATCTCTTGATTGATGATTTACAAAAACGATTACGGTTCCTTTTAATTGTTAAAATATAATCCATGATTTGGATCTGAAGAGTATAACCCATATTCTGGAGTTGGGGTAACGAAACCATAAACACAACCCGTTTAATTCGTGTCGGATTATAATCCCTGAAAACCACAACCCGTTTCAACCTTCAACTGTCGGATTCACTTCCTTGCATACCCGAATTACCACACAAACAGTCGAAAAACAATTCAAAAAGAACCCCAAAAGCAAGTTTCCTTGCAACGTCCAACAACACAACTGAAGAAGACGAAGACCGACACGCAAATTCTGTAGGATGGATGATTATACCCGAGAAATGATGGACCTCAAGACCCTTGTGACTCGAACCCTAGAAAAGAAAGGGGTTCTCGCCAAGATCCGAGTAAAATTCATATACCCTTAATTGTTTTCTTTTTCTTCTTAAATTCGTTTGGATTTCGGTTACATTTTCCTCATATACTTGCAATTATATGGGTATTTGATGAATTTGCTTCAAATGTTGTTGCGCTTATAATGGGGCGCATAGGATTATCGGATTGGATCGGGTGGGTATTATGTATTATGTATTTTGTTTTGTGTGTGTGTTTAATCTTTAGGTGATCGAAGAGAATGATGCTTTTGCTGTGTGTATAAGTGTGTTCAGGTGATATCAAACCTGTGACCTAAACTTGGTTTTTGGGGTCTTGAGTTTGCTAGTGATGCGATCTTTTTGTTGGGAAGATATTTCAATGTTTCAAGTTATCAGGACTCCTATTTTCTTGAGATACCCATTTGGTTATTCAATATCCTTCAGATTTTGAATTCAATGAATATTGCGCTTTCGGGTTTAAGGTATATTTTCCCAGTTGGGTGGTAAGAGTTTTGAGCTTCAATAGGAGGCTTTCTCTAGTGAAAATATGTATTTTGTAAATTGGATGAAACCTATGTCTCATTTCCTGTGTGTTTAGTGAAGGTGTGTTGTAGCATGCTAGAGGATTTCATAAATGTTACAGTAAAAAGATTCAAAATGGCTACGGATATTTTCTTGATTGGGACTTTGGGTATTGGGAACTTTCTAGCAAATAATAGAATCACTGTTCTAGCTGCTAAGCGTTCGTTTATTGGTGAATTGTCAATGTGAATGATCACAACCTACCAAGTTTTTATCTTTGATGATCAAGTACATGTTTGGAAGTAGAACAACCACTATTTTTCCTAATTTCTAATGGAAATAAAAAAAATTGATCCATTTATAGTCCTGTACTTGCTGGATTAATGGATTGTTTAAATGGAAATGGTAACAGAATGTATAGTTATTAAGATCACGGGCCATGTGAAGGTCCTTATATTCATATTAAAGACTCTAATCTGTTTGGGTATTGTTTATTTGAGGAAAATGGAAAAAACATTTGCTAGGTGTATCTGACCACAAAATTGGGAAGTACCTAACAGAACATTTCCTGAGTAGAAAGGTATGCAAATTACGAAGATATTAAAGTGCCATGAGTTTGGAAAATTAAGGTAGTTATGTAAGTGTACGTGATTAATCATCCAGGAGTTTTGTTTTCTTTTTGGGTGATTCTAGCTATCAAGTTTTAATTTTTCACTTCTATATTTTCTTTCCTGATCAACTTGATCATGCATTGTTAATTACTTATGCTATTGGTGAAAGGCCGAGCTCAGAGCAAGCGTATTTGAGGCAATCGAGGAAGAGGACAAGGCAATTGAAAAAGATGAAGGCCTGCCTCCTGCACTGCTGGGTAGCTGCAATGATCACGCAAAACAACTTCATGCTTCCCCTTCAGGTATATTTGACAATTATATAATGTTCGTTAACATATATCTCAGTAATTGGTGTTTGTGACTTTGTGTGGCTCCTATGCTTTCGATTAAAGCCTGGATGTAAGTTTCAAGGGATACAATACATGTCCTATGAGCCGTGGTAGTACTTTTTGGTTATTAGAGTTTCTTTCAGGCTCGTTGTTAATTATCATATGTGGTTCTCGAATCCCCTTGATATGTAATCTACTTTATACCCCCTCTGTTCCAAAATGGTGGCAATAATTTCCTTTTCGGGATGTTCCAAATCAAGGAAACATTTTCCTTTTTGGCAAAATTTAATTCAAACTTAGCTCTCTGTCTCGTTACAAAATATTGATCATTGATTTTGACTAAATTTGTCAATATTGAATGGTATTAACACCTCAATTAAACTATATGGCTAGTCTTACATTTGTTTAAGACGGAGGGAATATTGTTTAATAAGAGCACCAGGTTTTTCGCAGAACTTAAAAAATTAAGGTTATGTGGTTCTCATTTCGTCAAGTCTCTGTCTGGGCACAGATATCTGGTTTATTAGCGTGGAGGGTACATTCATTGTCATTTACTGATCAGTCATTCAGCCTGGTGTATTTTGCGATTTTATTTTGATTTGTTTTCAGGCCGGCTTCTAACTGCACTAGTATGTGAATACTTGGATTGGGCACAGCTTGGCCACACGCTAAAAGTGTATTTGCCGGAATGTAATTTGGTAATTTATTTGCATTATTGTTCACTACTGCTATATACATTGTTCTTTGAAGTTTTGTTCAAACAGTTCTTTTTAATCTGGAGTAAACCTGCTATTGCAGCAAAAGGATGCGTGGAAAGCCGAGTTAAGAGATTTCAGCAATAAGAATGGATATGATATAAACAGGAATGGAGACAGCGGTCCGTTGCTGTTGGATGTACTTGAAGGGTTCTTGAAATTTGAGGTCTTATACTCTTTTCCCGACTGCTAAATGTTTAGTTTCAAAGCTTGACTAGATATGTTTAGAGGAATTACGGGATATCTAAATGACGTAATAATTGCCGTCATACTAAATGTTTATGTTTGCTTGCAGAATCAATCTCAAGGAAGAGGTAGTGGAAATCCAGATTCTCGAAATCGAAGGGCATCTCCGTCATCTGTTGCTGGGGGATTACCTCCTTTGGGAAGGTGCTTGTTTACTCATTACTTTTACCTTATTGTCTTATTCCGTTTATTATTAACAACACTTCTTTGTTTTCCTTATGCTAGACAAGGTCCTGGTTCCCAATCATCTGGTAAGCATTACAATTCCTTTTTGCTAAGATTCCGATTGTAATTTGCTCAAAGCTAATACTGAGATCTTGAATTTGTATCCAACACCATGTGTATTGCCTAATGAATTACGAACGTAGCTTTAACATTCCAACAACAAAAAGGGTGAAAAGAATAAAAAAATATTTATATCATCTTTTTAGCATTCAGTCACTCGTAGTGGTTTTTGTTGCGTGTTCAATTATTCAGATCGAAGAGGAGGGTCCTCAAACTCTAGCTACAGGAAAGATGATTACAGTTGGAGAAATGAAAATGATGATATATCGGAGGATATTACTAGTGCCTCCACTGCCTTGGAAAATCTTCAGTTGGATAGAAAGGCCCGGAATTTGACCAGCTCTTGGCGGTTTGTGTTCTTAACCCTTATAAACAATTATCCACCACCCCCATTCCGACATATAAAAGCTTTTGTTTTCTAATCTACAAGGAATTGCTCTTATAGTTCAGAATGGGGGTGTTCGTTGGGTAACTTTCATTGTGTCTTGATTTACGTTACCATTTTTTTCGTATGCTTCCTTCTATTTGAGTGAGTGAGTTATAATGCTTGAAAACCTATGTCTTATTTACTCCCTCCATTTCCATATGTAACACCGCCAATATTTTTAATGCTCCAAATGTAATTATAACATCCCAAGATCTAAATGATGGAAACTTAATAAAGTTTAACATATGCTAAACCATTGTTTACTTATAAAACGTCTCGGACAACGCTTCTATGTTTGCCTTAGTTCTTTTGAATCCGTGTTCTAAGCCTTCTCCTTCCCCTTGCTCCTACTTTCAAGCATGTGACGACTTGTGTTTGCATATTTATTTTGAAAAGGATTTGGATGAGCCAAGGGCCTAGGGAATTCACGTTTTTCATGCATTTACATTTTCAGTAAATAATAATCTCAAAGCTTTATAAACAATGGTTTGGCTTGCCTGGTTATGGAGTGTGTCTCCGTCACTCGGGCTTACCCGGCAAACTCACATAGTTTGTTCGCTCTTTATGCTTGAATGTTGTGTGAGCTTGCCTGGTTGCTGAATTTAAGCCGGAAGAGAGACGTACTATGTGGGTTTGCTAGGTAAAGCTGTGTGAGGTAGACACCCTCAATGAAAGTGTTATTTTTGTCAAATGCATGTGAAATTTATGAAGCTTTGTGATATCTATTTATTGAAATCGTACATACATGAAGCCATGAATTCACCTGGCCCTAGGCTCACTCAAATTCTTTCCAAAATAAATATGCAACCCGGGTCAATCACATGCTCGGAAGTAGTAGCAAGGGGAAGGCCTAGAACACGGATTCAGAAGAAGTGAAGAACAAAGGTGGACCAAGGAGCATTGTTCGAGACTTTTTATATGTGAACGTTGCTATAGCGTATTTTAAACTTTATTATTTTGAAATGTTCCACTTTGACGCATTATTTAGATCTTGGGATGCTATTATTACGTTTGGAGTATAATTTTTTTGGGGGTGTTACTCCATATGATTTAACCTCAAAAAGGTCAAATATGGCTGAGCAACGACACTCCGTCCTTCTTCCTTGGTCTAGGTCTAATCCTGATATGGGCATTGGCGTCTTTGATTAAAGAATGTTCTCAGCCCATCAAGAAGCTCAATTCTTCTATAGAACATAATACATTCTCCAGTTATTCCATAACATAAATCATGTGTATATTTGAGTGGGTCAGAACCGAGCCTGCTCAGCTTGTGAAAGAGTTGGTAGGCTTGGGTTCTCTGAAAAGCTTGAGCCTTAGCGGTGACGACTCAGGGGTCGTTTACCAAGCACTTACCGGGTAAGCGATTACCATCAAGAGTCACCACCTTCAATTACCTGATTAGGTAAGAGTCACCACCCTATATACAGGGTAAGACTTGATCCTTGTCTTCCCTCTTATAGGGTGAGATTCTTGGTCAAGCTAATCGACTCGGTAAGTGCTTACCCTGTAAGTTTCGGGTGAACGGCTTCTTAATGCTAGGGCTCATTTAAGCTCACTAAGCCATGCTAGTCTTCGGCTCGCAAACAGCAAGTCTGAAGCTGAAATGGTAAATTTTGTTCGTCAGGCATGGTGGGGACGTGAAGAGCGAAGATATGGCAGGGTAGACGACAACGACACCAAGTTCGTGTAGTTTGTAGTCGATGACTAATAGTATGTCTTTCTTCGTTTATGAGAAAGCCGTTTCATAAAGAACGAATGTTCATGCGATGTTTCCTCAGACTTCCGATATCTTTTTTGCCCTTCGTTTTGAAGGCTGGATATGATGTAGCATGAAAACAAGTTGTGTGATTTTACTACCATTCTTGTAAACTGTAAAGTTAAATGCATGCATGTGAGTTTTACTGGGTTTGTTTGATTTGGCTTTTTTTTTTTTTTGTAAAGTTAACTTAAAATGTTTCTGTAAGTTGTATTATGATGGTTTTTTGGGGCATGAATATTATTTCAGGTTTTGGTAGGTAAATCTATTTCTCCTGCACCGATATGAGACCAAGTTTGGAATCAGAGGCGGATTTAGACGCCGTTTACCAAATGCTTAATAGGTAAGCGCTTGCTGGTAAAAGATGTTTATCAACAATCCATTTTGATGGGTGAGAATGTTACCCAATAAGATTCCCGGTCCTTGTTATGTCTTTTAATGATAACATACTAGTCCTTGCCTTGATCACCCGGTAAGATTAGTGAAATCCAGTTAGTGCTTACCCAATAAGAGTTTGGTAAACAATCCCTAACTAAGAACCTAGCGGGGTCCGTGCTACTGCCCATTGAATATTTTGAAATCAACTTTATTTTATCAGGGACGCTGGGCTAATAACGAGCCACACTGGGGCCCACTATGCCAAAATATATAAATTAAACATGACCAAGTTTGGTTTTTTTGTTGTTGTTGTAAAGTAAAATTATATGTGGATTTTTTTTTTAAATTGAAATATATTTTGTTCTAATTACTATTTTGGATAATTGAATGCAAACTTTTGTTTTATTTTAAAATTTATGATAAGACATCACAATTATTAAGGGGATGTTTGTTTGCATCTTAATGATATCATTAAGAGGAAGTCTCTGAATCGTGTAAAGATGCGTATTGTTTAGCAAAGAAATTAAAACCACTTAATGGTCCCAAAATACTTTAAAGTCTGAACGAATTTGTATCTAGGGCTAAGCAAAACCATTCAGAGTCTCATTCTTCCACATTTTGCCCTTTCATACTTTCTCCTCTCATGTTCGGTCTCCCTCCTCCACGTTTTCTCCTCCAAGGCCGGCTTCAAGTGTCTCAGGTCCTAAAAATGCATGATAAATACCGCATTCTGATTAGTTGATAATTTTACTATTAGTTGGGAATTTTGTGGATGGGCGTTAAGTGGTTGATATTATCCCTTCGGGGCCAGAACTTCTTGTTTCAGAAGAAGAATCTATCAAATTTGATCAACCGTTGACAAGCCGATTCCTTCCGGTGGTCGTTCTCCAGCGTTCCTTCAACAGTTGTCGTTCTACAGCAATTCCTTCCCACGACAGTTCCTTCCACGACGGTTCTTTCTCCGACGATTCTTTACCACCACAACCAAACAAACATGATATGAACTCTCTCTCTCTCTCTCTCAATTTATGCTCAAGTTTCTTCTACTTTTCTCTAGTCTTAATTCCCTAGAAGAAAAGGCTATCCACTAAGTTTGATTCATTAGGTTTTTGTAGAAATTTGTTCTACTTAGAGCTTTGATTCATTAGGTTTTTGGGTATATCAAGATTTGTAGGGTTTCAATTGAAACTGTGATATGAAGTTCATGCCCGCATTGAACTTTGTTTTTACTTTTTTTAGGTATATCATGATTTGTAGGGTTTCAACCAGAAATCTGTTTTTACTTTTCTTGAATTTGAAGTTCATCATGATATGTTTAGCTTGGAAATTTTTTGTATCATGAAGCACCTGCTTCGAATATATATGAGTAGAGGATGTGATAGAAATGAAAAACAATATGTATATCCGTCTAAATCTGTTGAATTATTGCCTGATGGAGGTAATCTAAACCTGTTTAAATCGATAGAAGGATATGGATGAAACAATTCGCCTGATGGAGGTTATCTAAATCTGTTGAACTAGATAGACGAAAGGATATGGATGAAACAATCGAGTAATAGAAAGACATGGGTGAAGCTGATAAATCTGAGGATCTGTTAAAAGTTGATAAATTAGGGATGAAGAGATATGTTTAATAGGTTGTACCCAAAAAGCATTGAGAATTTATAACATTGAAAATTAAGTAATTTAACATTAGCTATTAGTACATAATGTTTTGAAAGTTGATTTTAAGAGATTATATAAAATATATATACTATCTTATAAAACATTTGATTAAAACTCTTAAAAACTCTTAAACTCGTTCATTCTTAAACGATTTCATCCCTATCCGATTTCATCTCATATCTGAATTCGTGTAACTAACTGCAGATAAACACAATCAAATACAAGATAAACATCTCATTTTAAATATAAAAAATCTAAAATATAATTAGGATAATCATTGAGTTCTAACAGAATACTTAATTATTATCTTTATAAAATTTATAATATTAAATCAAAAATAAATTGTTTTTATTATTAAACTTAAATTAAATTATATATAAAAATATATATTCTATATTATAAATCATTTGACAAAAATTCTTAAAAACCACTTTTTATTCGTAAAGTACTGTTTATTAATCCATATTACTTAAATTACAAGTAAATTGTGCGTAGGTACAACTTATTAAAGTTCCATATCTGAATTCGTGTAACTAACTGCAGATAAACACAATCAAAT
>NC_037528.1:5169477-5211648 GCF_001531365.2 Cynara cardunculus var. scolymus
ATTTGACAAAAACTCTTAAAAACAATTTTTTATGCACGAAGTATTGTTTATTGATACATATTACTTAAAATTTAATATTACAAGTAAATTATGCATAAGTACAACATATTAAAGCTCCATACTTGAATTTGTCTAACTAACTGCAGATAAACATAATCAAATATTGGATAAATATCTAATTTTAAATATAAAAAATTTAAAATATAATTATTATAATCATTTATAACTAACATAATTTAATTAAGAAAATTACACCAAAACATAAAAACTTTTAAAAAGATTAATTTAATACTGATATCGATATTTTTTTTCAAAATTTTATGATATTTTTAAATTTATATTTATCCAAAAATAAAAATATTACCACTTTCTCAAAACCACATAAAACCAATGTTTACTTAAAATTCAATATTACAAGTAAATAATGCAAAAGTACAACTTATCAAAGCTCGATTTTGAATTCGTATAACTAATTGCGGATAAATATAATCAAATACAGGATAAACATTCTATTTTAAAATATAAAAAATTTAAAATATAATTAGGATACTTATCGATTCTAACAAAATAATTAATTACTATATTTATAAGAAAATTATATTATTAAATCAAATATAAATTACTTCGTTATTGTACCTAAATTAAATTATATTAAAAATTTGTACTAAAAAATCACACAAAAAAATGAGGAATTTCAAATAGTTAATTTGATATTAATATCGATATATTTTTGTCAAATTTTTATGATATCTTTAAACATATATTATATTCAAAAATAAAAACATCATCGCTTTATCAAAATCACATAAAACATATTATAACATCGACTGAGATAAATAATAAAATGAAATATTAAAATCATGATTTATCTCATTGCATTGCACGAATACGCTTCTAATAATTAATTATTACTTTATTTAAATATTGAATTAAATATATAAAAATATCATCAACTTGTCTTTCGTTTTATTTTTTATTTGCAAAAACACCATTATTACCAACTATTTTAAGAAAGTCTCAAACACTCGAAACATTATGAATAAACAAGTATTAAAGGAAAAGAAAACTAACCTTCATTATTAAAGTAAGTAATATTATATTATTTAAAATATTAATCTTTATAATTTATAAAAACGAATGTTTAGCAAAATCTTACTAATTAATTTCAAATAAATTCTAAGTTCAATAACAGAATTACATACAAAAATTTGATAAAAAAAATAAAAACTGAAGAACCCATCTAAATCGAAAAAAATCTCCAAATAATCTATTCAAACCGTTACATTGATATGACCAAATATGGTTAAAAAAGTGGTTAAAATCATCTTTTAAAATATCTAAAAAGATTACACACCATTTTTTAAATCAAAATTTGGCAAAGGTATAATAAAAATTAGAGCGAAACATATTGCACCTTAAAAATGATCATTTTATTATCTATAATTTGACATCTAATGTTTTATCGTAGTTTTCAGTCTTTTTTCTTTGATATTCATTCTCTCTTCATATTTTGAATTACATAGGTGGTCCTTGTGGTATGCTTAAATTTTGGATTTGGTTCCTAAAACAAATAATTTGGACCGATAGTTTCTAACTTTTCAATTTCATAACACTCAAGATCCTTGCAATTGACACAATTACTTAACACTTGTTATAATGGACAAATCAATCCTTAAACAAACTACAAGGACCAAAAGTATAACTCACTTTAAAATTAATTGTGATTTTCATATATCTATACTATCTTATAATGCATTTGGCTAAAACTCTTAAAAACTCTTAAAACTCTTAAAAACTCTTAAACCCGTTCATCCCTATCCGATTTCATCCCATATCTGAATTCGTGTAACTAACTACAGATAAACACAATCAAATACATGATAAACATCTCATTTTAAATATAAAAAATCTAAAATATAATTAGTATAATCATTAAATTCTAACAGAATACTTTATAAAATTTATAATATTAAACTAAAAATAAATTATTTTATTATTAAACTTAATTCAAATTATATATAAAAAAATATTCTATATTACAAATCATTTGATAAAAACTTTTAAAAACCATTTTTTATGCATAAAGTACTGTTTATTAATGCATTTTACTTAAAACTCAAGATTACAAGTAAATTTTGTGTAGGTACAACTTATTAAAGTTCCATATCTGAATTTGTGTAACTAACTGCAGATAAACACAATCAAATACAAGATAAACATTACCACTTTCTCAAAAACCACATAAAACCAATGTTTACTTAAAATTCAAGATTACAAGTAAATTATGCAAAAATACAACTTATCAAAACTCGATTTTTGAATTCATATAACTAATTGCGGATAAATATAATCAAATAGAGGATAAACATCTTATTTTAAAATATAAAAAATCTAAAATATAGTTAGGATAATTATCGAGTTACTAACAAAATGATTAATTATTATCTTTATAAGAAAAATTATATTATTAAACTAAATCTAAATTAATTCGTTATTGTACCTAAATTAAATTATAATAAAAAATTGAATTAAAAAATTACAAAAAAATAGGAATTTTAAATAGTTAATTTGATACGAATATCGATATACTTTTGTCATCGCTTTCTCAAAATCACATAAAGCCATATTATAACATCGATTGAGATAAAAAATAAAATGAAATATTAAAATCACGATGTATCTCACTGCATTGCACGAGTACGCTTCTAGTATATATATATATATATATATATATATATTTAAATTTCTTTATTAAAAATGTTTCAAGTATGGTTAACATGAGATAATTATATTAAAATTTGTTTGTTAGAATAAATAATTATGTTTTAAAAGTTAAAATATGACAAGACACTATTAAATTGAATTATCAAATAATTATGAATAAGTTAAAACAATTAAATTGATATAATAATCAAAATATTTTTATTTGTTAACAGTAATTAAAATATTTTTAATAAAGATTTTTTTAGAAAAAAATATGTCAGTCGATCAAAATTAATTTTAGAGTGAATTACACTTTTAATTCTTATAGTTTGTTTAAAGACTGATTTTTGCCTCATAAAGGTAGCTAATTGATGATGTTAACTTCAGTGACTTTGAGTATTATGAAATTAAAAAACAAGAAACAATCAATAAAGATAATTTATTTTAGGACCCAAATACAAAATTTGAGCAAATCTCTGGAACCACCAATGTAATTCATAGACACTCTCTCTAAATATAACTATTTAAATTTATAAAAACTAATTATAATCAATTCAATAATTTTCAATCTATACAACTTTTTAGAACTGTAGAGGAGAGGTTGGATTCAGATGAAAATAAAAATTATGGTAAAAAAGGTAAAAACTTCACATTTAAATCAATACAATTAAAGATTAATATTTATATGATACGGGATGCACCAAATCAATTCTTGTAATAAATATAATTTATAAAATAATAATTAATTAAAAATTATTAAAAATTCAGGTATTTCGTTACATTTCTCACCAGTAGCGGTAAAATTAGTGGAGATGAGGATCAGATGTTACACTTGTGATTTGCTACACGTGGCAGTCCATTAATGGTTGGGCTGTATTTTAGTTCTGAAGCAGACGGCTACATCGTAGTGGGGATGCTGCAGATATTTTCTTGCTGACATGTCAGGGGCAATTCCGATATTAATCGGTTTTAAACGAGGGTATTTACGTCTTTTAAGCCTGCCGAAAACGGCATCTCCATTATCCTTTCACCCGCTTGGCGGGTCCCACGGAGTAGAAAACCTTTAACTCATCTCATATCGTCCCACGTGTCCATCTAAATCGGATCTTCAAAGATCCGCGATCCGCCCCAAACTTCCCTCCGCCCGTATATTGATCTCCTCCACGCCATCACCCTCCATCTTACATGTCATCCTACGTGTTTACTCACGTGGCACATTATTGGCCCTCACTACCTCCATGTCATCGCAACGAATATAATATCTTCTTCGACTCTGAACCAGTAGATCATAAACGCCCTTCTTTTCCAGACCACGCTTACAAACCCTAGATTTATGCTTCATCATATACGATTTCCCCAAATTCAAAACTATTTTATCCGTAAATTGTGTTGACTTCTCTCGGATTTTGTGTTTACCGTAATTGTTGTACGGATCATTTAACCGAATTTTGCGGATTTCAGCTTTGAGTCAAAGATCTGTTCTTTGAATCTCCGTTATCTGAGTCAATGTGAGTATTTCTGAGAAACCGAGTCAAACGAAAGTAGAATAAGGTTTTGGATCATTTTGTTGGGCATATTTTACTGAGAATTTTTTTGGTTTTGAGATAAACGATGGATTTATGATCTGTTTACGGGTTCCTGTTCTCCTGTAGATTAAGATCTGGGCGGAAATATACTATGATGGATTTATGTAGTTTTATGAGGAAATATGTATGAATCTGTCTTAGGGTTTGGTCTAAAAGTTCTGTTTTTCATTCTGAATTAGTGGTGGAAAGTTGACAAACTGAGGTTTCTTTATTTGCGTTAGAATGATTATATAGATTTTTATTACATTTAGGTCCAAAAGGTTTTCACTGTAAAACACTCTTGTTCCAGTTTTCAATTTTCACCACTAACTTTCGGTCGAGTAATTGTATGAAGAACGTGGAGCAGTAGGAGAATGTGGTGGTGGTGGTGGTGGTGGTGGGTCTCCTGTAGATAGTATTAAGGAATTCAAAAGTGATGTCAGGAGTGCTCCTTCTCCCGATTCTTTTTGTGTTGTTTGGTTGGATGATGGCATGATTAATCTATTTGATTATATTCACCTTTTCTTGAAGCATTTATATCCACCTTTTCTACCACTTAATGAAAATGGAAATTTTTTTGAAGACAACCATTAACAGATTAAAAATAAATTTATGCATTTGAGGTTTCTCAGGGTTTAATGGTGTTTTCTGATTCTTTCATGCCTTTTATTTAGGATTCTGTGACGTGTTTCTCAGAAAAGTTTATTCCTTGGAGACAACGGAATGTGCCACTTCTCTCCAAAGAAAGAGCTTTTCTTACTCTCGCGGACCTGCACTTTGTTCATCATTGGTCTCTTTGAATCCGGTTAATGAGGAGTGTTGGGGTGAGCACGAGTATACCAGCAACTAAAGGATTGGCGGAACTCAATCACCATAGACGGAAGGAGCTGAAGGAAGTGAGAGATGGAGCTGCATTTGCTGGTCAAAGGCTTTCTGAGGAAGACGAGTCAAGAATTAATGAGGATGTCAATGGTGGTAGGCGCATAGAGTTGGTCTTATCCCAGGATGCTGTTCAGAGACAGCATCAACAACCTCAAGGGCCTGTGGTTCAATGGGAGAGGTTTCTGCCTCTTAGGTCTCTCAAAGTTCTGCTGGTGGAAGATGATGACTCAACTCGTCATGTCGTCAGTGCTCTGCTTCGTAATTGTAGCTATGAAGGTATATACCTATTACATGCCTAAATATATTGTCAGCACATATTGCTGAATATTTACTTTTCTTTACATCAGTCAACAAACCGATACACTTGAACTCACAACGTAAGCATCATCATTTGGCCAAAAGCCACTTGGTGCAGAATATTTACTCTTGATATGTTGATGTTGCAAAAAGAGTTGAGAAAATGGCGCCCATTTTGAATGTCTTCGTAATTTTCTGTACTCGAATAAAAATATTGTTACACTATCAATTCATCAACTGAACTCATTCAATTTTATATGGATTTTTGGCATTGATGGATTTAGGCAGTCGTATCTAATAAGATGGAAAATGATACTGTTGGTCAAGGTTTTAAAAGGCGGAATCGGGCCTCGAGGTGTTTTCCCTCAACGAGGCAAGGCGTAAGCCTCGAGGCAGTCCGAGGCGGAAATATATATACATCAAAATATGTATATATACTACCGATATATACACATTTTATAATACTAGATTACTAAGAGGCGTTGGTTCAGCGTGAGATAGGCTGTGAGAGTGTAAAAAGTTTGGTTGCTTGGAGGGAGTAGGGTCCAACCACAATTTTTGATTGAAGGGAGAAAGTACTAGCCTTTTGGGTTTTAAAATATTAAAAGCATGCATTGGGGCCATTGTGCTTTGACTTTTAGTTTTTTTAAAATAAAAGAGGACTCTTATACTACAAAGAGAATTACTACTATTGCCACAAAGCGTATAAAAAAAGTCAAAGAAATCGTTAAAGCTGATCATCTAAGGCGTACGCCTCAACATTGCCTCACGCCTAACGCCTCACCGAACTGCCTCACTGAACCGGGGCATAAGCCTTATCCAGGGTACAAGAGGCGCTGCCTCAGGTGCGGTTTTGGCTGCCTCGCCTCGAGGCATAAGATCTTTGACTAAAACAGATTACAAAAAGACTTCTCCACTGTCTTCCAGCATATGACTTGTTATTACATAATTCTTCTCAGTTGATGCTTGTTACGCGAGACTGCTGATTCTTACTTGTAATTTCATTCAAGTGAATAACACATACCACTTTGAAAACATTAATTAAAGATTCTTGTAGTATTCTCATGAGGTTAGCTCCTTAAGAGTGGCGTAAGACACGACATACTTCTATGAGAAGCAATGGAAAAGCAGAAAAAACTTATGGAGCATAAAAGAGAAGGCAAATTAGAAAAATACCACAGCAAATGCAAAAAAATAGAAAGAAAAAACGTACTAGATGAAAAATGTGTAAAAGATGAGGGAGGCTCTTGAACCCTGATCCCCTCCGATCTCATTAGCTTTCAGTGGGGTAGTCAAAATAACAAATACAAAACCCTAATCCCCTCCAATCAACTGCCCCTTAAGTTTTCATTTTCATGGCATAAAATAAATGATCATGCTTTTGGAGGTACATCACCTATATGTTGATAGAAGGCTTTAATGTCTCTCACTTGATATGGATGAAATTTAGAAACACATTAACACAATCTGAGATTTTGTTTTTCTGGACCGTATCTATGGAGATATATCTTTAATAAACACACACACACACACACACACACACACATATATATAGATATGACAATAAAGTTTGGAAAAAAGGGCCATAGTTTTGGAGTCAGCAGAGAGAAGCAGAAAAGGTAATATTCTTTCTTCTTCCACAGTCCAGAATTCAATTTCATTCACCAGCATTTGATTCTATGATAGGCTTGCATTACAGATGGATCACGTATTCGGCACTTGAAATATGTAATATAGCTTCTTTAAGGGAAGACCTGCTTGGTGTTTTATGGTGTCAGTGGACACCACGAGATTTCCATGAATTTCTGACGTACGTGGGAGCAATTTTAGATGATATAATATTATGTTGTACAAACCATAAACGTCGCAAGTTTGCACCCACATATAACATAAATGTAGACTTATATTCCCGTTTGTAAAAGAGGGACTTGAGTACCTGTTACCATTTTATGAAGATTTACATGATTATTGTGTACCTTTTGGGGCTTAGATGAGATAAAGTTTTAAACGTCAACACCCAACGCCCATCATCTTCCACAAGTGTAACAGTCGCATTAATCTTCAATTGCTATATGATCTTCCCTAGTGATGCTCACTGTGGTGGCCTCCTTTACAACAATGATTATTTCAATCATTTAATGGAGAATCCAAGTCTTAATGCATTCATTTGATCTCACATACTTTGCTTACGCTTACTGAATTCATTTTAATTTGATGCACGATGGATTTCTTTTTTATTATTATTTTGACACCACACATTCATAATCCTCGTTTCACCCCTGAGCATACTGTATGTGGCATTTAGATGCTGTATCCAGTTCTCTTAGGGTCCATTCATTTAGTTTATTTCTGATTTCATCTTGTGGGTCTTGGTCCAATAATGTGAGGAGAAACAGAGAGTAGGAGACAGGACCTGCAGAATGGAGCTCGGTTGATTGATCTCTTACCACTTGTTCTTGTTCCTTGAAATTTATTGATCATATGTGAGTTACTCTGTTTTGCAGTTACTGCTGTAGCAAATGGTCTGGAAGCATGGAAAGTACTGATTGATCTCAACAAACAAATTGATCTGGTTTTAACTGAGGTAGTCATGCCATATCTATCAGGACCCGGTCTTTTGTCCAAGATCATGAACCACACACCCCGCAAAAGTATCCCAGTGATCAGTGAGTATCAGTCTTGTTTTCATCAGAAATTTTAGTCTGTATGACTCCAATTCAACTGCTACACCTAACATATTTTATGTGCAGTGATGTCATCTGACGATTCTATGGGTATAGTCTTTAATTGTTTATCCAAGGGTGCAGTTGACTTTTTAGTCAAACCTATTCGAAAGAATGAGCTTAAAAACCTCTGGCAGCATGTGTGGAGGAAATGTCACAGTGTGAGTTAATTTAGTTATTATTGTTTTGGACTTTGGCTCCAGGTTTGTTCCGAGTTATCATGTTAATTTTAGAGTAAAATGTACTAGATTCGAGCTACTCCTTTCCCAAACAAAATATACACTAGGAAACTAAACCATCTGTTATCTCATTTGCATTAAATTCTTGTGTTTCCATCAGTCTAGCGGTAGTGAGAGTGAAAGTGGTATTCATGCTCATAAACCTATGAAGGCGAGAAGCGATGAAGTCTCAGATGACGACAACGATGATGATGATGATGATGATGATGACGATGACGACAGCAGTGATGAGGATGATGACAGGAGCATAGGCCTGACCACTAAGGATGGAAGTGACAATGGAAGTGGCACTCAGGTATTGCCCACTTTTTCTTGGATGAAGTTTCCATCCAACATTTAATCTTTTGTACCGACTGATAGGAGGTCAAGCTCTATGCATGCAGTCATTTGTCTGGAGTAGGTATATACGTGTCTAAATGAAGATAGATTCAGAAACCATCCTGAATCTTTCTGAATCTTAGTTGAATTGTGATGTATTGAATTATATTCCTGAGTTATTACGATATACTTTTAACATTGAATATATAGGTAAATAGGGTTCAAATGGGCTTGCTTCAGTGGTTGATGCACTGGTAATTCCTTAGGATAACCTATAGGTCATAAGTTCTAATATCACGCTTGTGTATTGCCAATTGAATTACCAGGGATGTGTCAATGGTTAAGGGGAAAGTTTTTTCAACCCCTCAGGTGTGGTTTTCCAGGTCTAAGAAAATAGGTAAATATATATTTTTACTCTAGATTTCTTACTAAATTTGACCCCATTGAGAGAGGGGGAGGGGGGTTGCACTTCATAGTCACAAAATCCGTGGTTTTCTCTGGTGTCTTCTCAGCCTCATGGTGTTCAAAATCCACAGGGGTGCCCTTCTTTGCTCTCCTCTTCTCTTGTCTTCACTTCTCCCAACTCTAGCTAGGGTTCCCTCCCATCATGAATCTAGCAAGGATGAGTTTAAAGAAGGGGGGCCAAGATGGTATTGGTATGAGAGATGGGGACGTTGCCGACATTATTTTGTTATTTTTGCTGTATGAATTATATATCCTAGGGTAGAGTAGTTCTAAACTATACTTTAACATTAGCTAGCTGAATAATTATAAAGGGAAATATAAATATGAACCCTAAATAGTTTTGATGATATTTTCAGATCGACTCTAAATAACCTGACAACCCCTCTAGCAGTATCAACAGTCCACCATCACATAATCCCATTGTTTGATTAGTTTCTTTAGAAATATGCCTTCGATGTTGGATATATTTGTGGGTACAATCGTTATACATATATTCCCGATCAGTTTAAAACTGCTGACGCAAAATGAGATCCTGATACATGATAAGATTCAATACTGTAAAGCTGAGGCCACTAAAATTTATGTTCTTGGTTATACAGAGTTCTTGGTCAAGAAGAGCAGTAGAAGTTGAAAGTGCAAAGTATTCACGGGACCAATTAGCTGGGCCTCCTGATAGCACTTGCGCACAGGTTATCCGTGCAAGGCCAGAGGCGTCCAACAACTATCAGCCAAATACAATTAGCACACGGGAGCATGTTGGAGAGGATAGCAATTTAGGTAAGACAATGGCTCCTATTTATTTCAATCAAATGCATCATGACTATTTTTGTTTTTGTGTGGGTAAATGTATTTATAACATATTGCAGACACTGTTGCGATGGGGAAAGATTTGGAAATTGGAGTCCCTAGAAATTCAGAAAAAGTTCTAGAATCTAACTCGAAGGAAGCAGGTGAACCAAGTACCAAGTATACTAATATTGGTATGGCTGCCAAATCAAATGAGTCACAGAAGACTAAGGACTCACCTGTCCTTGAGCTCAGTTTGAAGAGACCACGAGACCTGGAGGATACTGATACCAGCACCCATAAGCGAAATATTTTTCAGTCTGACCTTTCGGCCTTCTCGAGGTATTTTTCTGATTTTTGTCTAGAAAAAGGCTAAAAGCGTAATTGAACATGGAACCTAATGCTCGTAGAAATGCAGGTACAACAACACCACATCAAATGCCAATCAAGCTCCAACCGGGAATGTAGGCAGCTGCTCGCCACTAGATGTTACTATTAGCTCAGAAGCAGCAAAACCCGTGAACATACAATCTAACTCAAATGGAGTCCCAAACCAGCGTTCTAATGGCAGTAGCACTCACAATAACGATATGGGCTCGAGCACTAATAATGCTTTCACCAAACCAGAACCTCTTGCAGATGACAAATCAGTTCCTCCTGGTCCTTGTGAGGGTGACACAACAAAGTTTCAAGTTCGCCACCACCACCATCATTACCACCACCACCACCATCATGTCCATAAGACACAACAGCAACAAACGGCTAACCAGGATGGTGGATCTTCAAGAAACTTGGTGTCTAATGCTTTGGCTGCACCGGCTGAAGGAAATGCTGCTAATTATGGAAGTGCATCAGGAAGTAACAATAAGAGCAATGGAGAGAATGGCAATAGTGGCCAAAAGGGTAACAGTTATGCCGCCACAGCTGAAGGAGGTGATGACGGAGCTGAAAAGAGCAAAGCTGGAAGTGGAAGCGGAAGTGGAAAAGGGAGTGGGGCTGATCAAGACCGAGTAGCTCATAGAGCGGCTGCTCTTAACAAGTTCCGCCAAAAGAGGAAAGAAAGATGCTTCGAGAAAAAGGTATTATTCATGTGTTTCATATTCACATTCATGTCACTACACCAGTTTTATTCATCATCATCATGCATACATCTGGAGAAATACCAAGCAAGATGAACTTATTTAACCTGAGCAACATGAGTTACAAAACGTCATGACTCTACAAAAAACCATTTGTCCTCGGCAAAACAAATAACATGGCATCCTTCTATCATTAGAAAGTTGACATCTTAAGTATGTCAAAGAAATATTTTCTTAATTTCTGGTGGAATTTTCTTAATGATTATCTATAAAACGAGTTCTTAGTTTTAGAATGAATATATTTATATGATAAAATATCATGTCTATAGTTTTTTCAAGTTCTTTGCATTTGAAGGTACGATACCAGAGCAGGAAAAAGCTGGCAGAACAGCGACCACGGGTTCGTGGACAATTTGTTCGACAAGGGGTGAGTGGGAAGGATGCAGATTCGTAACGATTATTTGGCTCAGGCTTTTGGCTGTGGAAGTTGTATATGAAGGTCGATCGTGTTTGTGTAGATATGAAGGGAACATTTTTCATCAAGGACTCTTCAAAAAGAAGAAAATTAGCAGACTCCCCTCATTCATGTGGTAAGTTTCTGTTGTTAAAAGACTTTCTTTATAGGTTTGACCCTAAAGGGGACAAAACCCTACGCCCAAATAACGAATTCTTCGTTTTGATTTTTAATCTGATCGTTCGACTCGAGTTTTCTCTTAAAGAAACACTCTTTGCAGTCATCTTTGTTCAATGCACCTTCTTCTACTTATTTTCTTGAATGCTTGTTTTGGGGTTTCTTGACCATGGTACAATGTTGAAACCCTTGGCACACGATTCTTGAATTTATGAAAAAACAAACAATTTCGTGTTGCCAAGATCGATCATGCACCGTACGCAAGGTTGAGTGAAGATCATGAGCAAGTCTAAACAAGCGTTTGGTTTGCATAATGTTTTTTTTTAATGAAAAGACTGTGTCAAAGAAATTAGAATTTGAAGAAACTGAAATGAAATTGAATCATATTTGGGCACGCATTGGTTGAAATATGATGAACGATGAGGATAGAGAAACACGTTCTATAAATTGATGCATTACAAATAAATCGTTGATTTTGACTATTTATTTTGACGTGTTGTCCAAGTCGTTGATGTTGAGATCTAGGGCTTTGTTTTGCTAATTTGTTAACCAATCCATTTTTTTAACCACGATGCCCGTGCTCATGGTTAGGTAGATCGTTTAATAGATAGATAGATGGTTTTTATCAGTGTCTAAAGGTTCTTATATAAATAGACGGATAGATCTTTTAATCATGATGTCCGTGCTTTAGGCACTTTTGACTTGTGAAACATAAGTTTAAACCAATCAGACACCACCGTTATGGTTAATTTATTGGCTTGTACATGATGCCTATGCTTATGGCCATGGTTTTAGTCGGTTTTCAAAATTCAACATGAAAAGAATACTTTTGACTCAATTATTAAGTTTACAATTATTTAAGTGACATCAGACATGATGTTGACCAGTAAAACAATATGAAAATGACGAATTTGTTTGCGTAATTGCATATTAAAAAAATAAAATTGACATATCGATAATGATATGAGAGATTTCTTTTTCTTGTTATTATTGTTGTCATTAATAGTGTTCAACAGTTGAAAGTGATTTAATTATTGAACATAAATGATTATATTTTGTTTTTTAAAATTATATATTTTTATTTGATTCCGTTAAAAAGTTAATTATAGCAATTTAATAAGAAATATATGTGCAATAACTCTCATTTTTGTGACATATTTTAATTACTAAACCCTTTCAATGGCATCGAAATTGAATGTACAAACGATTTGTATTTTATAAAATTCCAATCCAATTTTAATAAGCATGCATTAAAGGAGTGTTATAAAAATTGTTTACATATTGAATTTTTAATCATAACAGATAAACATTTATCTGATAAATGACGCTTAAATCATTCAATTTTAGAAACAGCTTTTGTAAGTGATCAAGCTCAATTTGTCCTTAACTAAATCGGTTGTTTGGTACATAACTGGTATTTTTCCAGATTGATCCTTAACCGGTTAAAGATAAAAAAAAATGACCATTTTAGGACCGAAGGACTGGTCCACGCTTGCGTTCGGTCCTTCTAGAGTTTTATGTCGGGTTCGGCTTAGTTCAGATGCATCAAACAAATCTTTTGTATATTTTTATGACATGTCATTTAACATTTTACCCCATCGTAACTTTTTTAGACTCTGGTTGGTATCTAGACAAGGAGGACTGAACATAACGAACAAGAGAGAACAATTGTTCAACGTTTGGTAAGATAGAACTGGACATGACATAATAGATAAAATGACTAATTTACCTCTAATGAGTTGTTTATATCTTTTATATATTTTGATTAGTTTATGTAGTTTATTAAATTATAATAAATATTTCTTATAACAGAATATATCATTAGAAAGTTTTTGTCAAGATAATTAAGGTAAAATAAAAAACTTATGTAGTTTTTAATTTTTATTTTACACATTTTTTATATTATTTTTATATATTAATAATTAATAAATTACATAAATTAAACGAAATATAGAAACCATATCAAAATAATGTTGTGGGACAGTAAAGCGAAAAGTGTAAGGAGCATAAAATACAAAAAAATAAATTTAAACGACGAATAAAATGTAAACAGGAATGCGTATTTGATATTTTAAAAAAAATTAAGTTCTATGTTGAGGTTATATTGGTAAAATATATGTTTATTTCACCTTATTCCATGTAATAGGGGTGGAACACGCATGTTCCACTTTATTCTACATCGTTTCTATATGCTCCACATAAGTATGTGTTTGGTACGCACACATGACATGACATGACATGACATGACAAGACAAAATAAAATAGTTGTTTAACATTTGATAAAACATGACTAGACATGATATAATTGGTTAAAATGACCAATTTACCCCAAATAAGTTGTTTAATGTTTTTTTTACCAAATAATCAATCTAAATGAAAATTAATAAATAATATTTAAAAATACAAAAAGCATATAAAATAAATATTAATTAAAAAACATATAAGGTCCTGCTAAACATAAAATAGTGATTCATATTTCTTTTTGTTTTATGATATCCAGTATACCGAATACACTTTTATAAAATTATTGTCTATATTACATGTCATTTGTGATGTTACAACCGGTCAACTTTAAAAAATATTCAATTGATAAATATTTGTTTATAAATCTGATTAATTCAATAATCCAGTTGTTAAAACCTATTAAATTCTGACTATCTACCATCTTTGGAGCATGGGTTAATGAATATTCAAATTCTAGATTAAAAAAATGCCATATGGTTACATCTTTTATCTTATATTTTTTGTAAGTGACAAAAAAGAAATATGAAAATTACTTAAAGTCAAACTGAATGTATCAGTAAAGTCAAATGACTAAAATCTTAAAAACGAAAATTGACTTAACATGATGAAATGAACAACTTTAAAATATACGTCACACTTGTATTTTATAATCATTTTATTTGAAAAAAAAAGTCGATAACCGGCAATCTTAACCAGTCTAACACGGAACTAGTCTCCAAAGACACCAATGTGAGGGCATTTTTTGACTCAGTCAACTGCTGGGCTAGCAGGGACCTGAGATTAAACCCATTATCTGTCTTATATTTAGGCAAAGTCATCTTACCTTTTTATCAATTGGTCTACACATTAAATGCTATAATCATTTTATTTCTTATTTTGTATTAAGTTAATTTAGGATTACTTAATATAAAGTAAATAATCAATAATCTATGATTAATTAGCATACGATATTTTCTTTCAAGTTTAATAATTAATTATAGTTTCTAAATCTTTATTTCCATTGTTACCTTACAACAAATCAAAGAAATGTTGGACGAAAATAAAGCGATATAATTAAAAAAGAAAAACTAAAATATAACTTTTTATTAACATATGAATAAAGTAAATGTAAAAAGTTTATTTTCAATATATATATATCTATACTATATTATAAAACATTTGACGAAAACTCTTAAAACTCATTTTTTTATGCATGAAGTACTGTGTGTTTGTTGATGCATATTACTTAAAATTCAAGATTACAAGTAAATTATGCGTAAATAAAACTTATTAAAGCTTCATGTTTGAATTCGTGTAACCAACTGCAGATAAATATAATCAAATAGAATATAAACAACTCATTTTAAAAAAATAAAAAATATAAATTAGGATGATCATTAAAATCTAACAGATTACTTAATTATCATCTTTAAAAAAATCATTTTTTAAATCGAAAATAAATTAGTTTGTTATTAAACTTCATTTAAATTATAATAAAAAATTGAATTAAAGAAATTACACAAAAGCGAGAACATTTAAATAGTTAGTTTGATAATAATATCGATTATTTTTTTAAAATTCTTATAATATCTTTAAATGTATATTTCATTTAAAAATAAAAACATTTTTTTCTCAAGACCAAATAAAATCGTGTTATAACATCGATAGACTCAAAATATAAAGCAAAACATTAAAATTTAGATGTTGTTGTTGCATTACACGAGTACCCTTCTAGTGTGTGTGTGTGTGTGTGTATATATATATATATAGAGAGAGAGAGAGAGAGAGAGGGGTGAGTTAAAATAAAAACCACTCAATTTGTAAAACCGTGAAAACCTCATTCAACCAATCATAATTTTTTATTTTGTTCATTTTTTTGTAATTATGAGAGGTTGATTAACCATTCTTATTGTGGAGGGTGTTAATCATGGATATTATCATCTTCATTATTTTAATTTTAGAGAAATACATGAAACAGTTTCATTAAAATTTCATTAAGTAGTATATGAAACAATTTCATAACCATATATGAAACAACTTCATCAAAAAAATTATTATATGAAACAATTTCACAAGATTAACAATTTCATGAAAAAAAATTCATAAGATTAACGACGGATGAGAGTAGTTTTTACGGTTTTTACAAATTGGAGTGGTTTTCATTTGATCGCTCCTCTCTCTCTCTCTCTCTCTCTCTCTATATATATATATATATATATATATATATATAATTAAAAGAATTAAACAATAAACAATTTTAAAACGCTTTGATTATTCCGCCAAATCACTTATAAAATCTAAAATCATTAAATAAAACAAAAAGAATTTGACATTTTAGGTAATGACAACCATATAAACCTTTTTGACCTTGATCCGAGCATTAACTTTATAAATTGCTCGTAATTTAATTAGCTATAATATTTAATATTATCTATACTATATTATAAAGTATTTGATAAAAACTTTTAAAAATTATTTTTTATGTATGAAGTACTGTTTATTGATACATATTACTTAAAATTCAAGATTATAAGTAAATTGTGCATAAATACAACTTATTAAAGCTTCATTTTGAATTCATGTAACTAACTTCAAATAAACATAATCAAATAGAGAACAAACATTTTATTTTAAATATAAAAAAATAAAATATAATTAAAATAATCATTGAGTTCTACAAAAAAAAAACTTAATTATTATCTTTATAAAAAATTATATTATTAAACCAAAAATAAAAAAATGAATTAAACAAGTACACAAAAAAACGAGAAATTTTGAATAGTATTTTTTTATTTTGTATGATATATTCATATTTATATTTTTTTTAAAAACAAAAACATTATCTCTTTCTCAAAATCACATAAAACCGTATTATAACATCGACTAAGACAAAAAAAAATGAAACACTAAAATCGAGATGTATCTCACTGCATTGTGCGAGTATCCTTCTAGTATATATATAATTAAATTTTAATCATTAATGAAATATTTAGAGTGAACTACCTAAAACGTATTAAGTACGCCAGTGATCTTTATCTTGTATTTCATATAGTAGATTGGTCCTTACACTTAACACCATTAAGTCGAAGTCTGTTAGTCATCCCAAGTTCCCTTTACGTGAGGGACAATTTAGTTTTTTTATACGTAAAACTTTGTATGTTGTATTTTACGTAAAACATTACGAAAATACCACAATTTATTATATCATTTATCCTTAAATCAGAACACCTTTCTGATTTATCGCTCATAATTTCAAACATATGGACACAGTGCCCACATCAACAGTCATCAATATATTGCTTTCACCAATATTATTAATATCGATAAGTATTTAAATCTACATTCATTGCAACAATACAAATGATCACTTTCACTAAAATGAAACAGTTACTTTTAGTGGAAAATAATGATGAGGGTAAATTTTGCCGATTCCAACGTCTTATCATCAGCGCCATTTTCATCTCTTCTCGTCATATATGTTCATTTCACAACCAAGCCTCTTTTGGCAAGACACTTGTCATCATTCAAGTGATTTCACGTTTTATTTTGAATTACAGGATTCAGATATCTTAATACGTGTCACCTTCATTTTCAACCGAATCTTTATTTTTCGAGGTACTTTATTCGGTTTTCACATGTAAATGTACCAAATTGAAATATGCTAGCTCCAAAAGGTCAAAAGTATCTGGAGGTCTCAGGTTCAAATCCAATGAGGAATAAAAATCCTCTTGTGGCTACGGAGGTTCAAATGTGGTGACTCTCGGCTATCTGCAAAGCAGGTGGTCGCCATATGATTAGTCGGCTCATATAGCGGGTTAGATATCCAGGTTAATCAATTTATTTTTTTGAAATATGCTAATTACTGTATTTATATATTAATTATCTTATGTAAACACCAAAAAGACCATGATTGTTGGGGTTAATTAAATCAATCTACAATCTTTAAGGATAGAAAGTACCATTTTCATGAGTGATTATGATTAGAGGTCTAAATTTAATGCTAAAAATGATATATAGGAGAATTATATTCAAACTAAAATTTATGCAAATGTCATTCAGACTGTTTGTTTTTTTCAATTTTGTAGAGGCACTTATGTCTTATTTTCCTCTTATCTGATAAGAGGTAAACCAAACTCTTATTTGTCTCTTATTGTTCTTCAAATCCTCAACAATGACGTTTCTCAATCGATTAACATTAACCGATCATTTCTCTTAATCGATCATTACCAAATCAATTCTCACCTCTCTCAATTAATGTATTTTAATAGGATATAAATATGTTAAACGCCGTTAATGATATATTTTCGTTCAAATTAATGTTAATTATATAATTTAGATGTAAATTTCATAAATGATGATGAATAAATATGTGAAATTGTATAAATTTATCTATAAATTCAACTCTATAATTTGTAATGGGTAAAATAGAAAATTTAAATAAATTCAGACGTTTATCAGTTTACAAAAACAAAACAGTCTTATCGATTCAGATTTTAGCATCACCTCTTATAAATCAGAAGTAAAATAAAACTTCAGATTTCAGCACCTCTTAAAAAAACAAACGTTAACTTCGATTTATAAAAAATAGTCTACGAACAAGAATAATTAATATATTGGATCAAATCATATCATTCAATTATTTAATTAAATTAAGTAATTAATTAATTTAAATGGGTCCATTTATCTAAAGCACCATATGTTTTTCCGACAATTACTATATATACCGATTAATTATAATAGAGAATTATTTATAATTATTATATAAAATTCATATTAAATATTAAGCTTTATATAATTTTCCAAAACTCAACCCATTGGTTAACCACTTTTGTCTTGAATGGAATTTCATGAATCATAAATAGTGTTTTAAAAGGAAATCATGAAAAGAAGCTCCTAACAACTTAACAAAACAAAACTTGTATCCCCAACTCACATAATTTTCTTTTACACACAAATATATCTGGAAAATCCTAAAAAAATTAAAAATCTATGAACACCCTTTAATAAATGTTTATTTATAAGGTATACATATGTACATACAAGTAATTGAAGATGTTTTATGGTTTCTATGCATGTTGTGCATATATGCATACCAAGAAAATTGCTTACAAATTTATTTTATGCACATGTGTATCCCGTGGTTATTAGGGTGTTCGTCAGTTTTTATTTTTTATGGTTTTCCCCTGAATCTTTTGTTTTCGATAGGGGGTTTCTTTTTGTTTTAACAAAAAGGTGGTTGTCACCATCTTTTGATTACATCCGTTGAATCAACTCATCTTATGGTTGGGATCTATTCTTCCATTTTTGTATTTTGAGTATATTTTCGTTTGAACCTCTGTCTATGTATATATGTGTATGCATGTACACATGACCCGAACAAATTCAAGGTTTTATAGAGAAAAATACAACATTTATAATGTTAAACTTTACAGTTTATGATTAACGGTTACAAAATTTCGTAAAGTTGATTTTGAATCTTTAAAGATACAAAATTTTGTCAGACGTCTAATTTTGTTCGTTATGTACTTTAAACATAAATGGAAAAATATAAAACATAACCAAAGTTTGGATTAACGGTAATTACTGGATAATTAATTATTCGACCCATCAAGCAAGATGTGTCAGGTTTAATATGTTAGTTGTTATCGATCCTTATTATATGTCACGTCAACCTTCTAAGAAGGAGAGTTGTGTTTGCTTCAAATGTATCTAAAAGTATACTCTTGATCTCAAAGACTTAACTACTGCTCACTTTTTTTCTATTTGGTTTTGTATGAATTAAGTTGTATATCTGAATAAATCTGTTTATCTGAAAACAAAGAGAGAAAGTTGAATTATTTTTAGGATATTTTAAGAGTCATGTAACTGGATTTTTTTAAAAGAAATTTAAAATTTATTTAATATTTATGAAAATGATGTTTTTTTTTGCATGGATATTAATGTGTAAAATAAAGGTTAATTAAGAGGGGTGTTTGAGATTGCTTATTTGAAACAACTTATAATTTATTATAAGTTAGAAGAGTTTAACTTCTTTAAAAACTCTTTATTACTGGTTTGATACCGGTATAAGTTGTTTATCCAAATACTCAAAAGTGTTTATTATCGTATCATATCGAAATAAATTAATAAATTATTTTTATAAGTAATCCAAAAACACCCGTAAAATGTTAATTGAAAAGATAAATAGATGAAGACATATGGAGGAATTTACATTATATACCAGGACAAAAAGCAGTGATGCAACAAGACAAATAAGCAAAAATGATTAATAAAACCATAAGGGACACTCCATTGAAAGAGTAATGTAGATCTCTCTCTCTCTCTCTCTCTCAATATTTTCAACTCTCTCTCTCCCCCTCCCCCTCTCTCTCTCTCTCTAAAGAGGGTGAAGTCTGTGTGTTTTGGAGAGGGGAAACAAATACAAATGGGTTGTTTATTCTGCTCTGAGAAATCCAAGAAGAAACCTAAATTTCAGCAAAACAAGAAGCCAGAAGATCAGATCTCATCAACTTCAGGTAACCAAAATCCAAATATTTTCAACACATAAATCAAAATTGTGGGAAACCCATTATCAACATTGTTTTCTTTCATCAATCCAATTGCACCACTTGTTTATTTCTTCTTCTCTTCCCAATTCCCAACTTTTCATTTGTGGGGTTTAGTTTGGGAGTTCATTTCTTTTTCATATTCATGTGTTTTTTTAAAAGGGTATGCTTTAAGTTGCATAAATAATCTGTGGGGGCTGATCTGATATGACCTAGCTAGTTTGATTTTTAGGCATTTAGCATTTTAAATCTCTGTTTGTGCCCTTGAATCTTGATTATCATTTGGGTTGCCACTGGAAGAACAACACAAGTGTGTTGGTCAGTATTAGTTGAATCATTTGAAGGTCCCTTATGGTACTGGGTTGTTAATAAAATAGTAGGGTCATCAATTATTATTATTATCAGTTTCAATTGTGAATTATTTGTCATGATTTCCAATTATATGAATCATAGGTATTACAATTCACATACTTACAATTATGTCTTTGGTAATGGAATTTAAATTTAGGGTTTAAATTTTTTCCCCATATAAGAATACAATGAAGGCAGTATTTCTAATGCATCCAAACTACCCATGGTTGTATGTGTTCTATAAATGTATCTTCACAATGCTAGGCATCAATTATATCCACTTTCGCGGGTTGGGTTCATTCGCGTCTACCCTTTAATTCCGTTCTTGATTTTGCATTTTGTGGCTTCCTTATTCATTTGTTACATCAAGTAAATGGGAGTCCCAGACCCTACTTTCGAGTGAAATATATACAGAGTTCGTTTGGTTTGGTTTGTAGATCGAGTAAATGGGATTCATAGAACAAAATGGAAACTTGATTTGAACTTCTGTAAGAAAACAATTACAAGATTATGCAGTTAGCAGATATAATAAGATCCTGTAGGCAAGTTGCAGAACCACATAATAGTTACTGTGTTTGATCTTTTCATTTCCTACGATTACTTACAACTTTGTGTTTTTAGTGATCCCAACACGAAAATGTTAAAAGGTGGAAACTTTAAGACATTTGTAGTCTGTTTTTTGAACTTTATGATTGTCAATTTTTAATGATTGTGGTAGTATTTCTGCTTTCTGAATCTTCTAGATTGTACAACCCTTCTTGTGTTCATTCAATTTCTGTACTTTTTCTATCAAATTCTGTATTTTTTCTATCAAATTCTGTACTTTTTCTATCAAATTCTGTATTTTTTCTATCAAATTCTGTACTTTTTCTAAAGCATGCTTGTTTTCAGATAAATTGAAGATCAACTCTGCTCTGGGTATAAATAAAGAAGGTTTGAAAGATGGAGGATCTACACACATTGCAGCACATACATTTACATTTCGTGAATTGGCAGCTGCTGCCAAGAACTTTAGAGCAGATTGTCTTTTGGGTGAAGGAGGCTTTGGAAGAGTATATAGAGGGCGGTTGGAGAGTACCAATCAGGTTTGTCGAATCTATCAAGTTCCATTGATCATTACACCATATGTTTCTCCATTTGTTGACGCTGTTCTAGGACAAGATTGACGAAAATGGTACTCTTTTTGGTACAGAAAAAAGTTGACTATTAATATACGGTTATCATACTTCCTTGCAAGTATATATAACTTTTTTCAATGGGACTTGAAAATTAGTATGCTTGGAACCATAAATATTTTGAGAACCGTGAGAACCAATTACCAACTATTTATGAATTATTCATAACGAATATACCTAAATATTCATGAATGTAATGTATTTTCATTCTTCATGATATTCACAATAATTATGTTTCACTATATTCATCATGAATGATTCTTGAATAGTTGGTTCTTATGGTCTCAACATATTTATTGTTCTCAAATGGACTTGCCTAGTTACCCCTATTTACATAATATATAATCTTTGTTTCATATCCTGAGGGGTTAATGATATTTTGTGCAGGTTGTGGCAATCAAGCAACTCGATCGTAATGGTTTGCAAGGAAACAGGGAGTTTCTTGTCGAAGTGCTGATGTTAAGCCTTCTTCACCACCCTAACTTGGTGAACTTAATTGGATATTGTGCCGATGGAGATCAAAGACTTTTGGTTTACGAGTACATGCCACTAGGATCATTGGAAGACCATCTACACGGTACATCAAAAATCATCTTCCAAAATAAATATCCTCGTTTCTATTTTAGTTTGTCTCAAAATAAGTGTCTACTTTTAAAAGCAAGTGACTACTTTCCAATTCTACCCTTAACTATGAGATGGAGAAATTCAATACTTCCTCTATTATTAAGGGTAAAATTGTCATTTAATTAATTAAAAAGTGTGATAGTTACACATTTCTAAAACTGTGTTTTTTTCATTGTGGACATTTATTTTGGGACAGAGAGAGTGTCTTTGTCCTTTTATAACGTAGGGCTTGTTATGCTTAATCTTGTATTTCTGGTTAACATTCAGATCTACCTCCTGATAAACAACAACTTGACTGGAACACACGAATGAAAATAGCTGCTGGTGCGGCAAAAGGGTTGGAATATTTGCATGACAAAGCTAGTCCTCCTGTTATTTATCGTGATCTAAAATGCTCAAACATTTTGCTCGATGAAGACTATAATCCAAAACTCTCTGATTTCGGATTGGCCAAATTAGGACCTGTTGGTGACAAGACTCATGTGTCAACAAGAGTGATGGGGACTTATGGGTATTGTGCTCCGGAGTACGCTATGACCGGTCAACTCACACTCAAATCGGATGTTTACAGTTTCGGAGTCGTTCTTCTTGAAATCATTACCGGAAGAAAGGCAATTGACCATTCAAAAACTGGTTGTGAACACAATCTTGTTGCTTGGGTAAGAAACAAAACAAACCTTTTCTTTCTCTTCTCGTTTTGGCCACGGATTTAAGCTTATTGGAAAAGCCCATTTGATTAGACAAAAACTAGCTTATAAGCTACCTTTGTTTTTAAAACTACTTCAAGTAGCGTTTCAACGAGCTTTAGGATTTTTTTTTCCTTCACTTTTTTTCCCAATTATACCCCTTGTATTTTTTTTCAATGAATTTGTCAACATGATTTTACATTGTTATCTAGTTTATCAGCTAGTTTCTACGAAACATGACTGGTTTATCAACTACCTTATCAGCCAACAACTGGTTTTTCAGGTAACAACTAGTTTTTAACCAACAGCCACTTTTTCAGCCAAGAATAAGCTTATAAACTAGTTTGCCAAACTTAGCAATTGTATGTTTTTGTAGCTTGTGCCTGTGTAAATGTATTTTGAAGTTTGTTGACCGTCAAAGAGTAAAACTCCAATTGCAGGCACGGCCGTTGTTCAAAGACCGTAGGAAATTCGGACAGATGGCAGACCCGATGCTCCAAGGACAGTACCCTGTAAGAGGTTTGTATCAGGCACTTGCTGTGGCTGCAATGTGTGTACAAGAGCAGCCAAATATGCGGCCAGTGATCGCAGATGTAGTTACAGCCCTCACGTATCTTGCTTCTCAAAGATACGACCCGCGGGCCTACCAGCCTCAAACGGTGCGTACAGGCTCGGGCTCGTCCACCCCTAGAACACGAAGAAACAGCGATGCTGCCACCAGGTGAAAGATGGGTATTCTGCTAACAAGAAATATGGGACTCTTTTGTGTTTATATGGGAACACATGCTGCTGGGAATGTTTGGTTATTCTTTTCACCTTTGTTTCTGTCTCACCATTCTTTTTTTCTTCATTTTCACCTGAATTTTTGTGTTTCTTTATCAAAGGATTGGAGATTCATGTAATTAGCAGCTCTATATAAAAGATTAGCAGTCAATCTGGCTTTTTGAGTCTTGCAAATGGTGAACATAAAAGATTAGTAGTTGGTCAATATTTTTCATGGTATCATAGCAGGATTCAATATGCAAAACCCAAGGCTAAAGCTAGCTTATTCAGAAAGTCTCTTGTTAATCCACTTGTTGATGTTAGCAAGATTCTTGGGGGCAGTAATTATGATGATGAGGCTCGTGATGAGATCACACTAAACCAAACGAGCTTGGTATATCTCACTCGGAGGTGGGGTTTTGAAAAAGCAGATCAAACCAGAACAAAAATATAAGAAATTCCCAAGTTTCTTTTTACATTTTTCAGTTCAAGCGAACTAGGGTTTTATTAACAACTAAAGAAACAAATGGCTAATGAGCTATATGCAAGTTATAGAAATTGTATCAAAGAACAAAAATACATGCTAATCTATGCTTCTCTCTGAAAACCAACATGAACACAACAAGATATTTATATGTTTTTTCCTTAACTTTATGTATACATAATTTCATCTACTTACCATCTTCATCAGCCAACGATACCTGCTCCATTTCATGACCATCTATAATGTTTTCCTGCACACCTTTTGAGTTTTGTTCATCGGCCTGCTCTTCTGCTAGCTTCACAGCTTTCGGGTTTTGTTCGTCACCACTAGTTTTTACATCGACCTGCTCTTCTGCTGGCTTTGCCTGTAGTTTCAGGGAAATCACTAAAATCAAACCAAGCCAAACCAAACTAACCCAGTAAAACCCAATCAAATTAAGGTCTTTTTTTAGGATGGATGGGGTTGAATTGTAAGAAGACATGACCTCTACCTAAAAGAGTAGAGCGGCTGTTTTCAGGGAAATCACTAGATTTACTAACCTTATTCTTGTCACGCCATCCGAGCCCAAATGGTCTAGATAACAGACTAATCTTTCTTGCAGGTATTTCTTGAGAGAGTTCTTGACTTGTTCTTATTGCAGAAGAATCTTGATTTGCAGATCTACATGAAAAAACAAAATTAATTGTTCGTAACAGGAACAAAATATTAAACCACCATAAACAGTTTTGTGATCAAATTTGTTTTTTGTTGTTAAAGTGAAAGGGGATTTGAACCCGCTACCTCTAAGGTGTTGCTACCTAGGAGACAATGAAAGCTTGATGGTATTAGGAAAGCATGACTGTTTGTCAAGGCCTCTAAAATAAACTTCCAAGATGAGAAAATAGCGAAATCTTCTGGACCCCAACAATAGCATCGTTGTTTCTGATGATTACAATGTGAAAATGCTCTATCCATCTCAAGAAAATTACAATGTTTAGTTCGAAACATGGTTTAAGAAAAATGTTTGATTCTTTGTCAAATATCTAAAATACGGTTGAACAAAGACAAACTAAATGAATCTTATTCACTCTAACCAATAACATATTTTATTTACGGTCATAATTGGAAAAATGCACCCCATACATTCAATTTTTGGAAAGAAAAAAGATGTTGCAATTTTTATTGGACGGAAGGTTTAAGTAGTCGTAATCTGAAAAAAGAACTTTATGAAGATGTAAGATAATGCAACTTTCATGAGATATAGGGAGTTGTTACCTTGGAGAAGGCTGTGCCTTATTTTGGCCAGACTGGTATTGCAAGGTTGCCTCCAACATTGATTCTGCCATAACCACTCTTTTCTCCATTTCAGCAAGGGAAGCCGTTGCTGCTTCATATTTTTCCTAAATAACGCAAAAGTTTTAAATCAAATATTTAGTTGTTTTTTTATGTTCAGTTGGTAATTAACCCCACTTTTATTAATTTTGATATAATATAAAATTTAGGGGGGGGGGGGGTTTAAAACAGTACATAACATGATCCAAGTATTCATTATGGTACTGTAAAATTATAATGTAGGACTTACCTGAAGCACTGCAGTGGCATATCTCTGGGCTGCGGCATCTTGCTCAGCATATCTGCGAGCATCTTCTGTTACCTTTTGCTCTTGCTCTACCCGCATCAAAACCTTTAGAATAACAATAATGTAATTACTATGCAAAACTTTTATGTAATCAAATGTCAATCGACATTATAACATAAAGCATCAAATTAAAACCTGAAGCATGGCGTTCTCTTGTTCCTGCTTGTCAGCAAGGGCTTGTTGTAGGTCAGCAATATCTCGTTCCAATTGCTCAACCTATGGTATCAGAGTAACAATCTTAAAGGTGGTGGAATCAATCAAAGAATCATACTACTGGTTCATCCAAAGCTATCCACCCAGCAAAATTATGATAATAAACCCACAAGAGGATGTGATCTTTATTTCATTATACAAAGATCTCAAATAAGCACATCCTAAATGAAGCGACGACATTTTGGACCAATATACTTGCCTTTTTATTGCAAGCTAACCATTGTTCTTGTGAAAAGAAGACAAAAGAAACACTCTGGTTTCCAAGAAATGTTATACTTGCATGTTCAAAATCACCCATTCATACAATAAAGGTGTTTTTGCATGACAATGACTTATTTGCAACAAATAGCCATAAGTTAACCATTCTCACAAAAAAAAAGCACAAGGCTCCTTGGTCAAAGTTCTTGTAGCATACCTTTGCACTTAATTCTCGACGATTATCCTGCTTGACCATCTCCATTAAGGCAGTTTCCAACTCTTCAGCTCTGGTGAGAAAAGGAAACATTAGACCAACTTTTAAGATAGCAAATTTAATTTGGTGTAGACTAAATATTATTCCAGAAAAAAGTGCAAGTACATATATTAAGTGTGGTATTAAACTGAAATTAATTATTCTATATTGAACGCAAACGTGTCGAAGTTTATGTGTTATATCTGGACCATAGAATAGACCTCCATATACGATAACAAATACATTAAGTACTGGTATCCCTTATAAGCATATATTCTGTGATGTCCACGAACGTACATATTGTTCCAAGAACCACCCCCAAGTGTATATTATACTAATATATGGATCCAACAAAAATACTACTCCATCCGTCCCAAAAAAAATGCAACATTGGAGAATATGATAAAAATCTTTGACTTACAATCAGAAACTCAAGATAGCACTTAGACAAGATTGAGAAAACTTGTGGACTGCAATCAATCTCACGTAGCAAATAGAAATATTAAATGGGAATCTTTTTTTAAAGTATATGTAAACATCGATCGATTATAGTGGACTTCTTGGTGGTCTCCTCTGGCCATGTTTAAATCCAGTGTCGTTTCTATCTCTTATTTACTTCTGTCAAGTTATTTTATTTGTTTGTGGTCAATTGTTGTTTCCATTGCGATTTCGAGTTTATCATTTCTGCATTACATGCTATGTTCGAGTTTATTTTGGGTCTTGGGCGATTTCAACTAAGTTTCTACTCGATTTCGATCTCGGTTTTCTGGGTTGGATCGAGTTTGGTGTGGTCAATATTTGCAACAGTAAATATACTTATATTCGGCAGATTAACTCACACACACTTCTTGTCTTTGGAGAGACTTGAACCTCTAAGGTTGGGTTACAAGGCACCGCTAGGCCAAAGGCCCTTTGGTTAAATTGGAATCTTTCCTAAATGGAAAGGAAACATTCTTTTTGGGACAACCTAAAATGGAAAGTGTTAGAATTTTCTTGAGGTGGAAAAAGTAAACAATACCAATACTTGTTTGGAGATAGCAAGAGAAAATGATGCAGCAAAAATGCAAGACAAAAAGAAATTCTATGTCTAATAGAGGTCAAGTACCATGAGAGATGATAAACATAAAAGTATCTTTCATCTTTAATTGCTTAATTCGTGTAATGTATAAGAAAGATCAAGGAATAATCAATTACACTGACCTGAGTATGGCAGATCTTTTTTCCTCTAGTATTTTGCACAGCTCATTCTTCAGCCACGCCACCTACGGAGCACAATTTTGGAATTGAGAAGCCATCAGAAACTCGAGCGATAATTAGCAGCACAACACGCCAACTAATATTAACATACTCTTCAATATGTACTACTACTATTATATTTACTTCTCTATTTTTCCTTGTTCACTTGTTCAGTTGGTCAACAAAATACATGAAAACTCTTATTTTGCAGATAAAGGACTGGCGCTTGAGATGAGATCGCTGTTTCATAATACAGTATCTCATCCTTATCTGCTGCCTTGCATCTATGGCAGAAAGCATAATGCCCTGTAAAAGACTGAAAATATACTCATGATAAAAACAAGTTTTCATACAAACAAGTAGGATAACTCATGTCAATCATGTGCATACCGTCTTTCTTCAGGTTTTCACTTTTCAACCCAATGAATGGTGCGAACAGCTATTTCAGGTAGCTCCATTAGTTTTTCTCCTAAAGTACAGGTCCAAATGCATCACATGATGGTCAACTAAAATGCAATCACAAAAACCATGATATAGGTGCTTGCACTTTGCTTTCTCACTTGTGAACTCCTAACACACGTCAACCAACTCTGTATTTTATGATGTTGTCTATATGATCCTATTTAATGACACTTTGGTTGTAACATGCTGATGAAAATTTAACAAGCATATTATGGTTCAGTGGCCCTCCTTTTTTAACTATAATTAAGAACTTAAGCTTACTCGCTGTTTCATATCTGCAAAGTGATGCCCCTCTATTTCTATCCCAGTTTGCAACTGGGAGCAGGGGAACCTAGAGTTCATATTAGCAATTGACAAACTTGTCTAGCTTGTAGATTGTAGAAGCATGTGCGACTTAACAAGAAAGTTGAATAAAAACAGTGAAAAGCAACACAATATTGATTAACGTACAGTGCCATTTGAGTATGTACTACGTAGGAAAAGGAGGCTGAGTAACCTGTTCTTGAAGATCTGGAACTGAATTAATCTCCACATCCCCTGACACCCCCATATATGACTCATCCGCATTAGAAGACTCGGAATTATTTCGTGATAATGCACCATTTGTCATTTTATCCCCTGTCTGACCTGTTTTATTTTCTTTGAGACCATAGAGCTTGGATACCAAACCCTGAGAATCTCTCCACATATTAAGTCCCTTTGATCTTTCCTCAAGAGCAGCTTGTACAGCTGGTCGATGTTTGTTTCTCAATTCTCGTAGTCTCTCCTCATTGACATTTTGATAACCCATGCAAGCTGTCAAGACAAGTTGACTGCTATCGAAAGTTGATCCAGCTAGTGACTGCAGCAGAGTAACAGCATCTCCAGCATCCTTTGTTGTGACTAATGCAGGTCCTGCACAAAACTGAACAAACTTAAGTTGCAATTTCTAGAATTATCAAAAACAAAAGAAAAGATACTGATCCATGTATCCTCAATACATATCAAGAGCAATGAAACAGAGAAAGAGAAGACAGTACCATATAACTCCATCAAAGAAAGGGCTGTTCGGAAGAGCATGACACGATTCCCTTGAAACAGAAGCACATCCCAGACACGGAGAACTGAAGGGAAGAGAAAGCAGCCAATAATTAGTATACAAGTCCACGAAGATGGGAAAATTATAGGAACCATAAGCTAAAATCTCTTTGTTTGTGTTCTTGATTAATAAACATAAATGAATTATGGCTCATGAAACGAAGAACCTGACCACTTTCCCAGGGAAGCATATTCATAAATATGGAAAGGAACCATGGTCCAGATACCCATGCGATCTGGACTCCTAGGTAATCTAGATGGTTAACTGCATCAGATTATCAAGAGGCATCAGAAACTAGGAAAAGATGTCATGTTAAGATGAAGAAAAGGAGTAGGAGAAAGGATCAACATATAGTACGGAAATATAGATGATATATGAAAACAAACCCAATTTAGGAAACCTCTCACGCACCAACTCCTCAAAAACAAGCTGATCAACCTGAGAAGAACCACGGTGCAATATATAAAATAGTCCACCCTCTAATCATCTTCATGACCAAACATGGAGGGATTTACAAGTTCACTTAGTGTAGAAGGAAAAGACAGCATAATTACCTGGGACTCTATCATTTCCTCGGAATAATAGCCCTCAAAATAATCATCAAGAATACCCATTAAAGCCCTGAGATTAAATTGTGATATGATGAGCATTTCTGAAGCATATTAAGCTTCATTAGCTACAAATGTTGTACATATATGAAAAGAATTTAATATATTCTTCAGGCAACTGGGAAGGGTAAACATTTGATTTCGGCTCAGACCCACCAAAAGGCATTTTCTTCAGGCATCAGAAGCAGTAATAAGCCGGCGAAGAAATTCATGGCCTGCATGCAATCCAACAGATTAGTGTTATTAAGCACCTTAGCTACATTTACATAAACAAGTGTAGTTAAAATCTATATACCACTTGCTCACAAGTCAATAGGAATATTTGCAAAATACAAAATTAGTTGTCAGATGAGTTGACTGGTTATACAAAACATGTCCAAATATATGTACCTGGCAATAGCCAACACAGGGGTTATGGCGAGCATATGCCGTGAGTAAACGTCTCAAAGCATTTCTACCACCCTCGTCCAAAGCGGGATGACCTGGAAAAGTCCGAGGCAAGTCCTGTAGAAAAGGAATAGCATCTAGGATTTGAAATCATTAAAAAACACAGCACCATAGCAGGCTTATACTAAAGTATACTAGTTAGGTGATGACCTTTTCAATCTGTCCTTTCCATTTTTCAGGTACATCTATGGAGTCAGTCTTCAACAACTTACTTGCTTCATCTACTTCTGAAATTTGATGTTCCACACTATTATCATTCTTACTATCAGAAAGTAGAAGATTCTGATAATAATTCTTAATGTGGCGAGCCTTGACACCCACAAAAGCTTGCCAGAGCTGCAATTACAAGTGGTGAATTATATGTAGAATGAATCTAATACTTGGAAATCCTACATCAATACAGGAACCAGTTGAAGTTTATGCAGCCTACCTCTCCCCTAAGAGCCATTGGCACTCCCCCTTGGACAAGAAACTCCAACTCTTCTTTCCAAGGAATTGAAGATTCTTGGGGGACGGCATTGCTAGTAGCACCTGGAGTTGGGGCACTGACACCATCACTTGAAGGGACCTCTGGAGTTGGTTCTGACTCTGACCTCTCCAAGTCGTAAAACACATCCTCAGAGTCTTCTTCTGCTCCTGCTTTTGTAGGTTTAGCATCTTCGAGAGAACCAAGATTTTCAGCTCCATTATCTTCTTCTGTTCTTGTCAAACTGATCTTTTTCTTAACTCGGTCATTCATCATATCCTCAATGGCTCGAAGTGATGGCCTAATTCGAGTCCATATCTGGGCCCGATGAGTTTTACTCTCGGTCATTTGAGAAAATTCGTCCTCTTGAGCTTCAGGTACGTTTAAATCATCATGGGCAGTCTTCTCATCACTCAAGTCAGCTCCTTGTGGGGACTTATCAGAGCCATCATTAGCTTCCTTCCCAGAAGCAACGGAAAGTGAAGCTGCCCTATCTTTCTCTGCAGATGAGCCATTCACAGGCAGCTGTGCACACTCTGACTGCCGTTCTAGAAAGTCCTTCCACCTATCTGATCGTTCCTCCTCTTCCTCCTAAAATCATGAAAATGTGACAGGTTTTACATTATAAAGTGTTTGAATAAGTTCAACTTTATCCAAGTGCTAACAGATCAGGTTCATGGAATAGAATGATGTCCAGAAACCATTTTATTTTATCACAAATGACATTCAAAGTGATGTACAGAGGAATAAACCTCAACTTTTCCTACCATAAAAAGTACTTGACACAAAGAAACTTTCTCAGCAACCAAGGGTAAAGCTCCTATCAGGATATAAAATGTATATAAGTAATAAGATGGAGAGAGCAAAACCTTGTAAATAGTTGCATATTCACGGTATCTCTGTACATGTTGAGGTCTCACTGGAAACCCATAGGCGTCTCTGTCCAACAACAACAAAAATCATCGGTTTCCAATCAAATAACCTTTCTGATCGTACAGCTTTTGATCATTTCAAAATCCAAACAACAACTAAAACCACACCTGAAAACTACACTGCCTATCAACAGTCACAAAATAGAAATGAACCCACACCTTGGATTGCCCTCTAACGATTGGCCATTGAGATTAGAAAAAACAGCATATAGCGAAAAAACACCAGGTACAATTTATAGTGTTCAGCATTGAGTCACACAGTCACAACCCCACTAGAAGTATTAGCTATTAAGAACATATTTGTTTAGAGCAGTGTATATGATTTTTAGTTTTCAAAAGCATACTTTACTCGATAAATACATTATGCATCATGTTTTTTATTTGTATTATTAAATAAAAATATGTTAACCATTATATGAAGAAGTCCGGTATCAAGTAGTTTCGGATACAGATATAACTATATCCACATCTGCTTGCTGCAGATATGGGTCATTTAAATTGGAAACAAATACGGATGGAATATGGATACATGGATTTTTGGATATCCATTTAGAAAGCTACACCAAGGTTGTTCAAACTGTAGTACTTGTTACTCCCTGTCTCGTTAGAAACGCTAAAATTTCCGTTGTGGAATTTCACCATGGAAGCAACAAGATCGTATTGAAAGATATTTAAAACAACCAAATCAACAGTTAAACATTTTCAATAACCAATGCATCAAGATCATGTTGCAGAAACCATTAATCATTGAGAGACAGAAACATATACTTCGTGTGCTGTGAATTTTTTTCTCTTAAAAAGCTAAAGTTTCAACTGTTCAAAGTATTCTTTAACTCTTCTAAAGTTAAAAAGTATTCAGGTTGGCATCAAAAGGCCGAGTGTGGCTCTTTTATTCGAAAAGAGGGATTCCTAGAGCACAAGATCGGCCCCAAAATAAATTAATCCTAAAATTTGCCAACTCACTATTCATCCAAAAGTTAATCAAGTAGGCGTATCATTCATTATTAAAAAAAATCGAAATCATCCTTAACCAAGATCAGGATTCAAGAAACCCTTTCTATAAACTTAGTAAGTTCCAATGTCACATTACACGATCCCAGCATTACAGTATTATGTTACAAGTAAACGAAAACAAAAACAGCATAACCTTAAGTAAGCATAGCAGCAATAGAAGATATAGATCGAACATTAAACATCGAAAAAAGGGGAAGAAAATCCAACAGCCTAAGAAAAAGGAGGCAGATATAGTTGAAACCACAGATTATACCTCTTATGTTCGAAAGCGACAAGAGGGGGATTCAAGATTGGTGCTTTGGCCTTCATTATCGGAGATTTGTTCGATCTGGTTCCGAAGTTCCACCCTACCGACAAGCGAGTGTACAGATATAGATAGATATATAACTGCTGATTGTATAGCAAAGTGTAGTAGTAATAGTTGCTAGTTGGATGAGAGAGATGGAGTCGGAGATCACGTGGAAAAGCCGAAATTACCGTCTCACGTTATGCACTGGTTCTATACAGTCTACATGTGCTTCATTTCTTCACACGAAACTCCATTTTCGGATCCAAAAAGCAAACTTTGGGCTCATTCTTTGTTTTCTTCGACTTTGACTCCCCTTTTCCGCCATTCCTTTTTAGAGTAAATTAAGTGAAAATTTGGATTGGGTCCCTAAATCAAATAATTACATGTATGGCTATTGTAGTTTATTTTTTATAGATTGAGTCCCTTACACTAACTCTGTTAACTTTTGTTTTGTTAACTTAGGGGCAATTTAGTTGGTTTAACTTTTTGTCTCATTTTTTGTCAAAAATAATATATTACATATCATATTAATATATTTATTATATTATAATAATTATATGATATTAAAACTATCACCACCATCCACACCTGCTGCGTGAACTCCTCCCCTAAAACATCACTTGTCGACATTCTCAATCTTCTGCAGAGTCTCCCTCCACTCACCACCATACTCCATTGTTCACCACCACACCTAAACAACGTCCCCTGTTAGCACCTCTATCTTCTCCATCGTCTCCCTTGGCAATTCATCGGCTTCACTAAAGACCCATTTTTTGCCCTCCCCTTCGTAGTCCAAAAACATGCTTCAATACACTAAGAACCTTTCTATCTCTATCACCATCCATTCACTTTACTTTTCATATCCAAAGACCACATTCCACTCAAATCAATCTGTAACATTGTGTCATCATCCAAAAACAACACATTTTTTTAAGCTTTAGGAAGGTTGTACGAAGGAAGAAGACTATGGGTTTTGAAACCAAAAATCCTTCGACGTAGGTGATGCTATCGAGATCTATTTGTTTGTAAATAAAAATTTTGCAAAAATAAAAAATGAATTCTATACATTATCCATATAATATAATTGATGGGGAAGGCAGGAGATCTGTTGGAGTTCGCCATCTTTTTGTGAACCCCCAACGCAAGAACCCACTTTTCTTGCAATTTCTATAAATCCCCTTAATCTAGTTGACGTGTATGGTGAGAATGTAAAGACTGCCCTGCTTCCTTCCATTATTGATACAAAACTCGATCCATCATTGTTAGCTCGAATAGGTTCAAAGATTGAGTAGATTTTGAGAGGGCGGTGAGTGACATGAAGATGGGGAGGAAGGAGGGCGGTGAAGAAAAGGGAAGGGTCGGCAGGGACTTCATTGGGGGGGAGGACGATATGTTGGTAGGCATATCTATACTACCTTATAAAACAAATTTATCAAAAGTCTTAAAAACAATTTTTAATGCACAAAATCTTAAAAACAACTCATAATACATTAAATACTACTACTTTATGCACATTATTACATTTTCTTTTCATGTTCCCAATATACTTTTGACACCTTTCACTCATACATTCACCCTCTCATACCTCTATGTATTCTCCTCATCCCCCAAGGTGAGATTCAAATTAATATTTATCTTGAGTTTCTCTCATTCATCTCTTATTCATTTCTCATTCAATTGCTCTAGAACTCTCAGTCTCGCTCTCGATCTCTTGATTCTTTGCTCTTGTTGTAAATTGAACACATTTGTGGAGTCATTTAAATATGTTAGATTTTAAATATATTGGATTTTAAACTGTTATACAATTTTTTTCATCGATAGACTGTAATTGGAACCATAACTTCTATATATTCAAATTGTATTAATAAGTAAAGACCAAGTGTAACTTATATTTTCGTTAAATCTTCTCTAATAAAATCAGTGAAACTTGAAAATCGTTAAAATTCACGACTCCCGCCGCATTGTGCAGGTACACAACTAGTTATGTTTTTAAGGAAACATATAAAAGGACAACATTTCCCTTAGCTTAATGGAACAATAGTTAGTTAAGTTAGGGCAAGGGACCCAGCCCGTAATAAAAGTGAAACCACAATGACTATAGATGTAACTATTTTGTTTGAGGGACCCAATCCATAATTCACACATAACCATAGGGACGAAATCAGAAATTTACACTTCTTTTTAATATTGATACTATAATAAAAAAATTAAATAAAGAAAATAAATGTTTTGATATTGGTTAAAAGATCTACCGATATGTGTAAGAAAAATTTTAAATAAAAAATATTTAATTTATTTATTTTCTAACAGATTTTATAAATAGTTTCGTAAAATAGAAAAGAAGGGATAAGATAAATCATTTCGAATTTAAAGAATTTTCTCAAATTTACGATAAGTGAAGAAAAATGATTATTTAATTTTTTTCATCAATGAAATTGAGGGGGTGTTTGGGATTGCTTATTTAAAACAACTTATATTTTTTTATAAAAGTGTTTATTAACTTATGTGATATTAAATCGGAGTTCTGTAAAAAGTGTTTGGATTAGCTTATAGCGGTACCAAAAAGCAATAAGTTAATAAGTTGTTTTTTAGTGTTTGACAAATTTTGCTTATATATGTAAAATGACTAAAAATGACAGTTTTCTATATAATAATATTTTTTATTATTAACTTATTTGATTTTTTAACATGTAAAAATTTATTTTTCATCATTTATAATAATATTTTTGACAAAAATTTATATCAATAAGATTAATAATTAACAAACATAAATAAAACAAAGTTAAACTGGTAAACTGGTAATAAACAGTTTTTCATAAGTCAAGAAGAATTAACTTAGCAAAAACTGTTTATTATCGGTTTGGCACCGGTGTAAACAGTTTTTTTTTTCTTTACCCAAACACTAAAAAACAGCGTATCTCTAGTGCCAGACTGAAATAAGTTAAAAAACAGTTTTGATAAACAATCCCAAACACCCCTCAATGTATTATTATTTTATCAGAATGGTATTAGTACAATGTAGCGAGACACATTTTGATTTTAATATTTTATTTTATTTTTTATCTCAGTCGATGTTATAGTATGGTCTTATGTGATTTTGAAAAAGTGATGATATTTTTATTTTTGAATAAAATATGAATTTGAAAATATCATAAAATTTTGACAAAAATACATCAAAATTAGTATCAAACTAACTATTTAAAATTCTTATTTTTTGTGTAAATTTTTTATTCAATTTTTTATTATAATTTAATTTAGATTCAATAACGAATTAATTTATATTTGGTTTAATAATATAATTTTCTTATAAAGATAATAATCAATTATTTTTTTAGAACTCGATAATTATCTTATTTATATTTTAGATTTTTTATATTTTAAAATGAGATGTTTATCTCTATTTGATTATGTTTATCCGCAGTTAGTTACACGAATTCAAACATGTAATTTTAATAAGTTGTACTTACGCATAATTTACTTGTAATTTTGAATTTTAAGTAATATGTATCAATATACATTACTTTATGCATAAAAAATAGCTTTTAAAAGTTTTTGTCAAATGTTTTATAATATAGTGTAGATATAATCCTCCAAGAATGTAAAAAGTACCCCGGTAACCTTCATCTTTTCAAGAAGCAAATCACCATCCGCAGACACTAAACATCCTGCAAAATGAAAAATAAATAAATGAATATAAGGCTAAACAATAACCAATTAAGATCGATCAATACTGATTTTGATATCTTTTAATATTTAAGTTGTTGAGTTGACAATAATATGATATAAATAAACGAGTTGGGTTGGTGAAGTAAGAGAAACTTAAACATGTAAGCCTCTCCGGCCGAGTCGATTACATGTTTAAGTTTCTCTTACTTCACCAACCCAACTAGATAATCCAGGTTCTTGCCTTTTGGTCAGATAATCAAATTTTCGAGTATTCTTCATAACAACAATCAGAAATGTTTTGTACTGGTTTCTTTTCTCACCCAGATAAAATAAATATCAACTGTTTTTTCAAGCAAGACTTTTACAGTAGATGTCAATCTCTATAAGCAGAATTTTGAATACATATGCAACATTCAAGTGTAGCATTTTCAACATTCAGACTTTGCAACAAGGTGTACTTGTTTAACATTTTCAAAATTTAAGAAGCAGAGGAAGGGTCAACATAAAACTGAAAATATATTGGGTTTGTTGTTTCGTTTGTTTTTAGTAAGATCCAAAATAACAATCATAAACTTATGCTTGCTAAAATTTTCTATAATATTTTGTATGACAATAAAAGTTAAGCAACAAAATGGCATTTGATTAAGCGGTATGTGAGTCTTTGGCTTTTTAGGAGGTCAATGGTTCAAACCTCACAAAATGTGAAGAGGATGTATGAATTTATTTGTTACACTTAGTGAATTTGTCATACATAAATTTTATATGCTTCAAAAAAAGGTTAAACAAGCAATGTCATCCAAAAAGTGTAAAGGAGGTAACACCATGCGTTTTTATGAACTTTTGTCACACCCCACATACCTGGGTGGAACCCAAGTTCTAACGACAACTCTTATAAATAGAGGCCCCACAAATGCAACACTCGTGACCTAGGTTTGATATTTTTTTTTTCTCACACGCTTTTTCAAAAGCCGAGGGTCTTCACCTGACCCCCTAAGTGGGATATATCAGGATAGTTTAGTTTGGTTTGGTGATCCGTGGATCATATGTCTTAATTGCAACCTTAACAAATATTAACTTTTGTTAATTCAAAAACATTAAAATCAAAATTAATGATGTTGATGGTGACTTGTATCTACATAGACATAATTTGTACATTTATTTAGATTTGTCAAGTTATGTATGGGTCTTTTATAATACATAATCGTTTAAGGCCTTTTGTAATAGGAAAAAATTCAAAAAAACCCAACAAACTTTATCATTTTGAATGGTTTAGTCCATAAACTATTTTTTTTAAATGAAAAACCATTAAACTTCCTCTTTTGAATGAAAAACCATTAGACTTTCTCATTTTAATTAATTAATCTCTTACCATTATTTTAATAAATGAACCATTGCACTTTCAAAAATTGGTTACCTATATTATCTTAACCCAAAAAAGTTACATTAACCGACTAGTAACAGTTTGACAGTTTATTTAACTTTTATAAAAAAATCAGGGTATTAATCGTTCAAAATGTGAAAGTTTAATTGTTTTTTCAATAAAAAAAATAATTCAGAGACTTAATCATTCAAAATGATAAAATTTAATGATTTTTTAATGCAAAAAAAAAAGTTTAAAAACTAAACCATTCAAAATTAGAAAGTTCGTTGAGTTTTTTTAGACTTATAATTCTTAGAAATTTATGATATTCTATAATATTATTAGACTCCATATAAAATATATATATGATATTTTATGATATTATTAAATTAAAAAATATTCAATAACGAACTTTTTTTGAAGTTATTGATGAGAATTTATAATTGATATAATTTGCAATAAAAATAAACTAATTTGTTAATGTATTTTAGTTAATATATGAGTATGTATTTTGAATACGACAAAGATGTTAAATTTAAAACAAAAATGTAAATGATATAAAACAAATTAATTCATAGGCATTCATGATATTTAATATTATGAATAAAACTTAAAAATATTCAATATTGAGCTCATTTTGAATGTATTGACGAGACAATTATATGACATAACTTGTAAAAAATAACTGTTTTTAGTGCATTTTAGTTCATATACGATTATTTGTGTTAATATAAGAAAAAGTAGGGGAAAAAATAAGGGATATAAAATAAATTAAATAACTAATTATAATGGTATAAAATGTAATTTACAAATTAAAAATAATATAATTTTTAATATATGGAATACGTGGAAATTTGTGCAACTTTACAGTTTTATACACTTAACATAGTAAATTGTACCTCTTAAAAATTTCAAAATGACTAAAACTCTCATTTTATAATACAGTATAAATATAGAAATAATATAGAAATATATAGCAAAATGTTCATTCATTACATTTATACTATATTATAAAACATTTGACAAAAATTCTTAAAACCATTTTTTATGCATGAAGTATTGTTTATTGATACATATTACTAAAAATTTAAGATTACAAATAAATTGTGCGTAAGTATAACTTATTAAAGCTTCATGTTTGAATTTGTGTAACTAACTGCAGATAAACATAATCAAATAGAACTAAACATCTTATTTTAAATATAAAAAATCTAAAATATAATTAGGACAATCATTGAGTTATAACAAAATACTTAATTATGATCGTTATAAAAAATTATATTATTAAACAAAAAAAAAAATGAATTAAAGAAATACACAAAAAAGGAGAAATTTTAAATATTTAGTTTGGTACCAATATCAATATATTTTTTAAAATTTTTTTATGATATATCTTCATATTTATATTTTATTCAAAAATAAAAACATTATCGTTTTCTCAAAATTACATAAAACCGTATTATAACATCGACCGGGACAAAAAATCAATAAAACGAAACATTAAAATCGAGATGTATCTCGCTAATTAATAATTATTTCTTTAAAACTCTTAAAAAATTTGGCTGCTTTTTTATTATTTTCTTGTAAAAAATGACTAGCCAGGTAAAACCCTTAAATAAATATAATTTTATTATTATTATTTAATGTCAAAGGTTACGTGCATTTAAATATGAACAAACACATTAAATACATGGTGAGTATATAATAATCAGTTGCTCTTCAAACTTTCATTAGGCTTGGAACAAAAATGAAATTTCAATATGTCATTTTGGTGTTGCAGTTCTTGATCGTTGCTACTGGTAAGTCTTTCATACTTCAAACTAAACACTTTTATATAATCTGATGTGCATTTTATTTGGTTAATAACAGTTTCAGAAGAAAAATCAATGCTTCTTGATACGAGGCCTCTTGATCGTGATTCTTGTGAAGTCATGAAGTGGTCGGGGACATGCCTTGATAGCAAATGTTCAGATGCGTGCATAAGAAGCGGTTATATCGATGGAAAATGTAAATCCGATGGGTGTTATTGTAAGATACCATGTAGTTTTTCTTCACAAGTAAATGTAAACATGCCTCCCCCGGTATGATATATATGTAATCTTGCAATAAACTGAATGATAATCGAGTTGATTTTAATTGTTATTCTTCATGTCTTGTGGATTATGAACACAACACACAACTCCGGAAAATAAAATGATTTGCTTGCAGTAATGTGTGTGTGTATGCACAATCATTTGTTAACCGATTTGAGTCTTTCATTTTTTTAATCAACGGTTGTGATTAAGTGGAAGATTATAATTTGATAAAAAAAAATTAAGTTAATTGGTATTAAATGAAGATCATTTTTGGAACAAATTGTTTTTATTTTTAAAAGATAAACATATTTTATTTTTGAAAGTTAATCAATAATAATATTTAAATGACTTTTTTGTTTTTTTGAAGATAATCATGCTTTATTTTTTTGAAAATAATCAATAATAATATTTAAATAATTTGTGTTTGAAGGTAAAATAAAAAAATTCATAAGTGAAACCAGAAAGTGAAACAATGGTTTTTGTTTAAATTTCATAGGTGAAACAAAATAATCAAAGTTTATATGTGGAACCAAAAAGTGAAACAATGATTTTTGTTTAAAGTTCATAAATAAAACCACATAATTAAAGTTCATACGTGAAACTTAGAAATGAAACAATGACTTTTTATTTAAAGTTTATAGGTGAAACCAAATAATATTAGAGTTCATAGGTGAAACTAAAAAATGAAAAAAATATTTTTTGTTTAAAGTTCATAGGTGAAACCAGAAAATGAAACAATGATCTTTATTTAAAGTTTATAGGTGAAACCATAAAGTGAATGTGATAATTAAAGAAGTTTAAACAAGTTCATAGGTGAAATCGAAAATTTCATAAGTGATTGAGATAATTAATATATATGATATTTAAATAATGTAACAATTAATTGAATAAAATATTTAAAAAATGTGATACCAATAATGAAAAAGACAAAAATATTCCGATCAACAAAGTTTATACTATTTATTTAGTTAATAAAAAAATTATCTTTCATATATATAGATAGATGGTTGGTTTCTTATGAGCCCAACAACATTTACATGAAAAAATATAGTGAAACATGCCAAGGGTGCTTGCTTCTTGTGAATGTTGAGTTTTTTTTTTTTTGGAAAAGTTTAAAAAATTCAATGGACTTTAATGTTTGGAATGATTAAGTCATTAGACAATTTTTTGGAACAAATAAGTCATTGGATATTCCAAAACATGTTAAATAACTCATTGGACAATTTTTTGGAACAAATAAGTCCTTGGACAATTTAAAACATGTTAAATAACTCATTGGACAATTTTTTGAAACAAATAAATCCTTGAACAATTTAAAACATGTTAAATAACTCATTGGACAATTTTTGGAACAAATAAGTCTTTGGACAATTTTTGGAACAAATAAGTCCTTGGACAATCCAAAATATGTTACATAACTTCTTGGACTTTTCTAAAACATGTTGGATACATTCTTATGACTTGTACAACTAGTTAAAGTGGTAAAATAGTGGAAAAAAAGTCCAAAAAAACCCCAATGAACATTCATATTTTGAACGGTTAAGTCTCTAAATATTTTTTGAACAAAAAAGTATTTAGATCTATAAAATTAAACAAATATAACAAAAAAATATTTACATTTACAATAAATAATTACATTTAAAAAAGATTTTTGATAAGATTTATTTTAATTAAAATAATTATATTTTTTTAATTAAAATAAATTTCATCAGTAATCA
>NC_037528.1:5211873-5240528 GCF_001531365.2 Cynara cardunculus var. scolymus
TTTTTTTAGTTTGAAAAATCACTGACTAAATATATTTTTATTTTAATTAATATAAATTTTATCAAAAAATATTTTTTAAATGTAATTAATTTCTTGTAGATGTAAGTACTTTTTTGTTATATTTGTTTAATTTTATAGATCAAAATACTTTTTGGTTCAAAAAATGTTTAGGAATTTAATCGTTCAAAATATGAATGTTCATTGGGTTTTTTTTCGGACTTTTTTTCACTATTTTACCACATTAACTAGTTGTACAAGTCATAAAAATGTATCCAACAGGTTTTAGAAAAGTCCAATTAGGGGTGTTCGCGGTCCGGTTTGGGCGGTTTAACCCCTCAGACCACAAACCAAACCGTAATGGCTTTTTATAAAATTTTCAAACCGAGCGGTTTGACATCAAGTGTCCAGATCGGTCAAACCAGACCACGAAAATGCGATATGGTTTGACCGTTTTAGGCGGTTTGGGCCTTTAATGGACTTTAAATATTAAACTTAAAAAACAAATATAATTTATAATTTTAGATTAAATAACCATTTTATTATGTTAGATGTTAGGCTTTATGTTAGGCTTAGAGATATATTTGAGCCATAGTCCATAAGTTAAAAAAGTTGGGCTTGCTAATACTAAAATAATATATATATATATATATATATATATTTTGCAGTCGGTTTGGTCCAAACCGCCCAAAAAATGTTCCGGATCGGACCGCCCGGTTTTGATATTTTCCAAACCAAACCAAACCAAATCGTTAAACCGCTCAAACCGCCAAAAACGGTCCGATTTGACTTGGTTCGGCCGGTTTGAGCGGTCCAACGGTTTTTTTGAACACCCCTAAGTCCAATGAGTTACTTAACATGTTTTGGATTGTTCAAGGATTTATTTGTTCAATGACTTATTTAACATGTTTTAAATTGTCCAATGACTTATTTGTTCCAAAAAATTGTCCAAAAAGTTATTTAACATGTTTTGGAATGTCGAATGACTTATTTGTTCCAAAAAATTGTCCAAAGACTTAATCATTCTAAACACTAAAGTCCATTGAGTTTTTTTAGACTTTTCTCTTTTTCTAAATGTTCACTGTATTTTTTTTTGTGATAGCTGGTTAAATGGGTTATAAACTTTGGGGTTGTTTTTAAAAAATGATGGTAAGTTAATGCGTTAAATTTATATATGTGTTTAAATGTATTTAAAGTTCCACCGCTCATTTGTTTAATTGGTTTTAAGATGAGATATTTTTATTATCTCATGGGTATTGTTAAAAAGTTGGTGAGAAAACTTTGTGTATGTGCGAAACAAATAGAAACCAAAAAGGGAAAGTAGGAGTTGGATTCAGTGATCTTTAATGTGATACTTGTTGCTGTTTTAATCTTCATCCATGTGATGTTATAATGTGAGTTTATTTATAATTTTCATCTTATTTGGTTGAAATTGGAAGCGTATGGTTCTTTATTTGGGGATGATATAAAACTGTTTTTTATGCTATGATTAGCATAATTGTGGTATTTTAATATGTTTATATCAAGTGAATGAAATAAGGATGACATATCAAAGAAAGATGTATTTTGGTTATAAATGTGACATATCAAGGAGATGTGTATACCAGGATAATGGTGACACATAATCGATTTAATGTAAAATTTGGGTTTTGATCATGTTAAGTTATGTTTTGTCGCATCTTTATGATGCGATGACTATGAGTTATAGCATATGTGTGATGTGATGCATATGTTTAATGCGATGACTTGGGTTATCGCATCTTATTGATGCGATAAGTGGCTTTTATCACACCATTGTGATACGAGGAATGAGTTTGCCGCATCCTTATGATGCGACAATATGAGCTTATCGCATCACATTGATGCGACAAGTCGGGTTTATCGCACCTATATGATGTGATGAGATGGGATTCTCGCACCAGTGTGTTTGTGAGGAAATGGGGTTGTCTCACCCAAGTGATGCGAGGAATTTATGTTTTCATCTACATGACGTGATGAGTTTTATCATAATGCGATAAATGAGTGGTTGAACTATTTGATGCGACAATTGGTTTATGTCTCATCATTTTGATGCGACAAAAGAGATTTATTTTATTAAAAAGTTGTATACTTGTTATCAATACAAATATGAGTTTATACAAGTGTTTTGGTTACTATTTACGCAGTAATAGCAAGCAAAAAAAGATTTCTCACTAGACTACAAAGTCTAACCCTCATTTTTGTTGATTTGATCATTAACTAACATAAAGTGGAACTGGTCAAGAGGTGAAATTTGACAGAATTCATGATTTTTTCTATAAAACCCTTAAAAAAATAATTATTATTTTTTATTAAAATATTTAAAAACTAATATTCATCATTAAAAAAAATAATTATTATAATCATTATACTGTTAAGATTTTTCTTTGACAAATATTCATCATTAAAAAAAATTGAATTTTACGCAATTACTACATTTTTCGTATTCAATTAATAAATGATTTATGAAAAGTTGAATTTCTGACTTTAATAAGCATAGTTGACTAAAAGGGTATTCATAAATATAACGAAATATATATTGATTTTAGTGTTTCGTTTTTTTAGACGATGTTATAATATGATTTTGAGAAAATAATAATGTTTTTATTTAATAAAATATAAATATAAAGATATAATATATTTTTTAATAAATATATTGATACTAGTACACTCCACTAACTAACTATCTATTTTTTTTTAATTTTTTTATTATAATTTAATTTAGAGTTTAGTAACGAAGTTATTTATTTTTGGTTAGTAATATAATTCTTTTATAAATATAATATTTAAGTATTTTGTTAAAATATCTTAATTATAATTTAGAATTTTTATATTTAAAATGAGATGTTTATTCTCTGTTTGATTATGTTTATCTGCAGTTAGTTATACAAATTCAAACATGAAACTTTAATAAGTTGTATGTACGTATAATTTACTTGTAATCTTGAATTTTAAGTAATATGCATCAAGCAGGGTGGACCCATTAGTTGCCGAGTGGGGGTCCCGTGGATCCGCTCAACCAATTTTCATAAGTATTTTTTTTGGGTATGAAAGGTACACCCGTTAAACTTTGAACGGTGTTTCGGGATATTAGAAAATACAAAAGCGTCCATAAAAAAAACTAGAAAGTCTCTCAAAATCAATAAAAAAAGGGGAAAAAGTTCATTGAAATCAACCAAAAAAACTTAAAAAAGATGTCCGAAATCAGCCAAAAAAATTTAAATGGACATTTGGTTTGATTGAATGATTTTGAGGGATATGAATTTCGTGGAATGATTTGGAATTGGAAGGATTTGAAATATTTGATGTGTTTGGTTTGATGGATTTGGAATGAAATGAAATTCAATTTTCTATAAATAATTTATAAAAATAAATTATAAAGAATTAAATTATCTTTTTTTATTAACCTGGATATCCGACCCGTTATGCGGGCCGACTAATCCCAGGATGACCACCTGCTTTGCAGATAGTCCGGAGTCACCGCATTTGAACCTCCGTGACCACAAGATGATTTTTATTCCTCTTTGGATTTGAAACTTGGACTTCCTGGTACTTTTGATCTTTGGAGGCAAGCTCAAACCAATCAGTCACCACCCTTGTGGTTTAAATTACCTTTTTATTAATGAATGATTAGAAAATAAGTGTTTTTAACATATTTTAAAACATTACTATCTTCAAATCTTACGAAATCCCGTGAGATTTCAAACTCCTATGTTTGAGGGATTTCAACAGAATCCTAGGATTTCAAATTCAAACAATCTTGGATACCAAATACGAGAATGAAATAGATTTGAAATTCCAAATCCCTCATTTTTCATTCTATTCCTGCAAATCAAATGGACTCTAAGAATTCTTTGAAAATGTGTAATGTGGCTAAAAACATAACAGACAACTTTGTGGGATTTTGTTTTACTTTAAAGGTACACACGTTTAACAAAATTTTTGGATCCATGCCTAAATCCAAGTCACCCACTTTCCGAAATTGGTTGTCCAATCTCACCTTTCTAAGGGACTGGGTCCAGACGATTGCATCGTCCGTGAACAACTCTAATGTTGATGAAAAATGATCAAAAGATTTGTATTTAGGAATAAAAGATACATAAATAAAAATATAGGGACTTAAAGTGCATTTATAGAATAGTATGGGGTTATTTATGTAATTTGGTTTTAACTTCTTGAACTTGATCAATCATGGCGATTTCGCTTCGCTAACCTAAGCCTTCCTCGGAAACAAACGCCTTTCCTGCTAACCTAAGCCACGGGGGTGCATCACCTCTTTTAATCCCTTCACCCGTACACCACGCCGACCACCATGCCCTTAAACCTTCTCAAACTCACCTCTTCTATCTCCGTTCACCACCATCACCACCATCACCACCGCCATAAATGGCTACGTCGGGCAATTACCACCGGGAAATCTAGGCCACTACCTGCGACGTGCTTGGGCTGGTGCAGGGTAACAGAGTTTGCTCCCCAAGTTTATGTTATCAATAACAACGATAATAACAGACTAGGGTTTCGTGGTCCGACAAGTATCAGATTTTATTCTTTGAATAAAGGAGGAAAAGCGTTTGGTGGTGGAAACGCGAGTATGGAATCGGTAAGCAGTGATAACAGAGATGAAAAATCGACACCAGAAAGTGAGCACGACTCCTCTGTCATGCCTGCATTGCCGTCGCATGATCGCCGGCACCAAAGACCTCCTCCGTCTCATCAAAATTCATCCACTAAATTGCTAACATTGCCTACGATCTTAACCATCGCTCGCGTCGCCGCCGTTCCCCTTCTGATTAGCAGTACGTCCAATCTTCCCTTACAAAATTGATTGATTTTGGGAAGCATCAGACATGATCCATTATCATTATAGATTGTTAAGTTGGAGACATGTGGATGTTGTTCGGTGGATACGCAATTAGATAGTTTGATGGACAAGAAATTTTTGCAAATATCAAGCAAATGGGTGGAAATCTCTTGGTTTCTTTTTGAGAATTACGTTCAACAGATTGATTCTTTCAACAAAATTGGATTTTTTGGTTTAGCATGATGCTGGTTTATGTTCTATCGTCTCTATTAGAACGTAGGTTATTATTTCCATTTCACATCCTGCGGAAACTGCTTTTTGATGATCACAACTGTTTTCTATAGATTGAATGTTACATTGTGATCATAATATATGTACCTAGTAGAAGATGATTTGTTAGTTTAATTTAAATTAGTATCAGGGATCCATTCTTGCTATGATGTACCATTTAGCTATAAAAGCTTCGTGTTTGCAGAAACTGCTTTTTTTTATCTCACTGTTTTCTATAGATTGAATGCATGCTACATTGTGTTCATAGATTTAAACAGGTTACGCTGCAGTATTTCGCCAATAGCATCCTTATGTTGTCTCTATCTCATGCTAGTTGGGTAATCTAGAAATGAACCCAAAAGAAATTATGAAGCGGTAAAACCCAATATAAACCTGATGATATGATCATCTCTAGAATTAATAAATGTGAAGGCATGCTACAGTTTACATGCAGCATTGCTAATGAGCACAATGTGACTGTTTTCCTCACTTATATTGTTGCAAAGCGGCATGAATAATTAGTTAAATTGGAACTTAATAAGATATTATTTAGGCTTTTTATCCGTTACATTTACGATTTGACAATTTCTGGTGCAGCTATCATTTAGTGGGACTAACATATATTTTTTTCTTATTCTGTTAGCTTTTTATATGAACAGTTGGTTAGGAACAACTGCTACTACTAGTATTTTCATTGCTGCAGCAATTACAGATTGGCTCGATGGGTATCTCGCAAGAAGAGTACGCATTTATATGTTTTTGAACTTCCACAGAAAAATAGGATGGCTATTTTCACCTCCCCAAACTAATGCACCTTGATTTTGTTTTTAATTTAGATGAACTTAGGAACTGCATTTGGTGCATTTTTAGATCCGGTGGCTGATAAGGTATGCCTTTGCTTCTTTAGACATAAAACCTGCAAAAAAAAAAAAATCCGTATCTTTTACCTTGCTGTTGTCGTTCAAGAATTAGATAAACAATAGATATTATATCTTTTTCACTTTATTAAATTGTTTGATTGTTCGTCAGTGCAGCTTATGGTTGCTGCTACGTTGGTCTTGTTGTGTACAAGACCTCCAGAAGCTGCAATGTTTGGGCAGCTACCATGGTTATTGACTGTACCATCGATTGCAATAATTGGCAGAGAGGTAAACTCCTAATCCTAGGACACTTATATGCAGATACAATATACTGATGCTCATTTTATATGATTGTGTATTTGTCAGTTGGTGGATACATCAAGGCATGGTGTTCTGTCGTTATTTTGTCTGTATTTTTCATTGCTTCTAGAGTCTTTTCATGAGGGATGTGAGAGATGGCTTGTGCAGCATAATGTTTTAATACAAGTTGGAGTCAATGCCTGATGAATGATTCTAATTAAAAATAAACCCGGCTGCCAACTTGGAAAGTGGTATACCGGCAATCATAGTAATTGTGGTCTTGGTTACAATCTGCGATATGCATTACAAAGAAATGAGGTATTTCAGCTTTGTTGGATCAAAACGGACATATTAGATCACAGAGCATCCTAACGGGGTACTATTAATGTCTCTTCTTTTCCCTAATAACTGATAAATGACAGTGATTCCCCCCTTCTTTCTATGCAAACTGATTGAGGGGTTGGCATATGTGGATGCTATGTTGTCCTCATTTCTTTGTTTTTGTCTCATTAAGCACGGATAAATTCCGCGTTATGGATGATCTTAAGAGAAGGTTATCTGGACGTTTGATGTGTAGATATACATGTCGATGTAGAAACTCATTTTGGACTATTCAACACCCTTGGATTTTTCAAAAACATCCTTTGGGGGCCGTTTGTTACCTTATCACGCCCCATTATTCTTTGATTTGTTGCCATTTGCCAAAAGTATGATGTCTTTGTTGCAGTTTCTATGCTACATGAACTTTGCAGGAATTGGTTTTAACTAGTGCTGATAAGTACAGTTATATGAAGGAACGTTGCAGGCTATTTACTTTGCTTGATAGTTCCACATTGGCAACCATCCATAACTGTTGAGGTTTAAGGTCCTGCACAGATATTTTGTCAATTCATTCTTGTTTTCTCCCTTGATTGTTTAAGGGGTAATTTCACCTTTTTAAGTACACCCAGCTTCTAGTTCTTGGCATGTTGTCTTCTAGCCTTTCAGTCGCAATGTGAAGTATTCTCAAATGCTTATCCAATTCAGCATGGTCCTTTAACTTGTGGGAGTTACAATCAATACAAGTATCGTGGTTTCTGGCTAGCTTGATTCTAGGATTGCTAACATACAACTTGAAATCTATTATAGTAAAATACATTTCAAGAATCTGACCGAATAATATATGGTGTATTCCATCCAGATAACAATGTCTGCAGTTAGAGAATGGGCTGCTTCTCAAGGGAGCAAACTTTCAGAGGTTGCATTCTATTTTATTCTATTCATCTTGTAAATGTCGATTGTTTTTATAGATTAGTCTGAAAACGGTGGTTTTTGCAGGCGGTAGCTGTAAATAATTTGGGGAAATGGAAAACAGCAACACAGATGAGTTCATTAACGATTCTTCTTGTGATTAGAGACAGCAGTTTTAGAGAAGTAGGGTTTGCATGGGCAGCGGCGGGCGTTGGTTTGCTTTACGTATCAGGCGGGTTAGCTGTGTGGTCATTGGTGGTGTATATGAAGAAGATATGGAAAGTAATGCTCATGTAACAGCTACCAACTTCAACATTCTTGAAAGAAACCCAAAAGCTGCTGCCTGTTTCTTTAATTTTATAACCATATGTTGTGTTAGTTTGTTGAGATTCTTATTAAATTGGTTTGGATCATAAGAAACAATTTTTGTGGTTCACAGCATATCTAATATGTTATTGATGTGTGTGTAATAGAATATGTTTATGGTAGGTAGAGGATAGTTACAAAGGTGCATTATAAATTGTTGCAATCCAATCACTAAAAATAGAACACTAAAAATAGTGGTATAAACTGTTTGCAAAAAGGATCATTAGCAAAACCAAATTTCAAGTGGAACTTACAGTTTATTATTATGATAGTAGCTTAATGACATAGAAATTGGTTTATTGAGGAAACTGCAGTTTTACGTAGAAAATCAAGTTTTTTAAAACAGCTTTTTAATAAACAACCAATCATTTAACCAATTTACAAACAGTTTGTGCAAAACGAGGTTTAGGATTGTTGTAATTTACTCTGGAATTCATTTGGTATATTATGGGCATATAAAATGCTGGAGATGAACGTGGTCAAACTAAATCCACACACAAAGGAAGTTCGAATCAGATACTGTTGTTTCTGCTTCATCATCGAATCAAGAAAATGGCTGCGTTCAATCTAAGCTGCTGCTATCATTATCATCACTTTCACTCTCCACCACCACCAAATGTTGCCTCCGTTTCCATCATCTTCTCTCATCGTAATAAGATCTCTCTCCTCCCAACCCCATTATCATTTCATCCGCAAAAGCTTCGAAACAATCAGTTGGTTCTAGCAACAACAATGGCTACTGAGTAAGTCATAGGTCTCGACTGCTTTTTCTGTATTTTTCGACAAACCCGGATAGAAAATTATCAATATTTAACGAAATTTGTTCCAAAAGATTACAGCTCTTGTGGTTTGGAGGAAGTATTATCGTATATAAATCTGAATTGCAGATTCTCTGTTTCTAATGTTATTTTTTATTTTCTTGGTTGTTGTTGGAAGTGTGCAACAGGATCTTCCACCGGTTCTTGATTCTACTTCAGAACCACCTTCAATTTTTGATGGAACCACCAGGTGACCTTGTAAGTCATACAACTGTTCGTTGAAATGCCCAAATGAAACTTGTTTTAGGTGGTTTAAACAGAATTCACAATTTGGAGTTGAAATTGGAGCTCATTTTGTTTAAGTTTAAACCAAAATTGATCTGCTTCCATATTTAGACATTGAATTGAAGTCCCCTATGCATTCTTAGTTTACTTGTCCAAAATTTGTTTGATTTTCTAAAGACATGCTTTCTGAATTCTCTTGGTTAGGCTGTATGTATCTTACACTTGCCCGTATGCTCAACGCGTGTGGATTACCCGGAATTGCAAGGTTTTCACCATCACTATTTCTCTTTAAATGTAATGACAGTGTACGGTTTGATATCTGTTAGATTCATTACTTTCCGTTTAAATTGTCAACAGGGATTACAGGAAAAGATTAAGCTAGTTCCAATTGATCTAAAGAACAGGCCAGATTGGTACAAGGAGAAAGTTTATCCACCAAACAAGGTGATTTTCTTGCAAAAGTTATATGCTTTTTAAATATTTCTTCATGTATGTTTAATCTAGTACTTAACCAGTTATAACCGGTCCACGTAAGTCACAAGTTATCTCAATATATACCGTTGAAACAATACCCAGAATACCCAAGCTTTTGAATTGGGTTCAACCTACAATTCTTCGGCTGAATGCAGTAATGCACCTTTAGACTTGTTATCCAGGAACTTGTTCAGAAATACCATAATGAAATGAAGATAGGAGTCTACTTGCGATACTTTCATCAAATTTACTTGCTTGTGGTGTGTTTTTATATCATAGGTGCCAGCTTTAGAACACAACAATGAAGTAAAGGGAGAGAGTCTTGATCTGATCAAGTACATTGACACCAACTTCGAAGGACCATCCCTTTATCCTGATGTAAGATTTCATAAATGATTTTCCAAAATCGGAATTTTGGAACAAGTTCATTTAGCCGATTATAATCACCAAACTGCAATATAGGATCCTATCAAGAAAGAGTTTGGAGAAGAGTTGCTATTATACACTGATACTTTCTATAGATGCGTTGTCACCTACTTCAAGGGAGGTGGCGCTGATGAAGCTGGTATTCAGACCGTCTTTCACTATATTTCCTTTCCAACTAAAAAAACCAATTATATACTTAAACAAAACCGATTGTGAAAATTAAAACCTGCATGTAACATCGTATTACAATTGCAACAGCTGCTGCTTTTGATCATATTGAGCAGGCTCTTTCCAAGTTTGATGATGGACCATTCTTTCTAGGTCAATTCAGCCTGGTAAAGTAGCATAAACCCTTAAACCAAATTGCATTTATCAACTGCAACTATTTTCAACTTCTGATGTTGGCTCATGGCCCAGTTCATGAGATTCTATCAGGGTTTTCCTTTTGTTTTAATATATAATACGTCTTCATGGAAACAACAACTCTACTCTTTGGAGAAGATGTCTCATTCCTCTAGACCCCACATCCGAGTGGAATATGTTGTGCTAGTTTGGTTTATGCATATATACGTGTGTTCCAATTGCTCATTTGGTAATATGTATGTATATGATGTACAGATAGATATAGCTTATGCTCCGTTCATGGAAAGATTTCAGCCATACTTGCTAGAAGTGAAGAATTATGATATTAAGGTGGGGAGGCCAAAACTTGCAGCATGGATTGAGGTACTCACTCTTTAACCATTTGTACTTTCTGCAATATTTGTTGTACTTTCAAGTCAAATGCTTTTGGTTTCATGGTCCTTTGTTCCGTCAAGCTAGCTATATGCTGTGTATTATCGACGATTTCTACATAAGGCGGTAGTATTAGATATCACTGCATCTTATGAAGCAATCTTCTTCTGCAATTTTTTCTTGCAGGAAATGAACAAAAATGAGGATTTCAACCAAACAAGACGCGATCCAAAGGAACTTGTAGAGAGCTACAAAAAACGCTTTTTGGTATCAATTTAAAGTCTCTCGTCTTAATTTTATGCTTTCACATATTAAGTTACAAAGAATGTTCTTTCTGATCATGCAGTCTCCGCAATAAGGTTAAGGTTTTGTGATTCAGTAACGCCATGGAATGCATGAAGTTCCTGCAGATTGATTGCACCAGAAACACCGGATGTTCTAATATAAAGTGAAGAATTAGTGTTCAAATTGAATATTTGCAGAAAATAGTGTGGCCAAAATAACATTTGAACAAAGGGAGGGGATCTTGGTTGATAAATCTAATTTCTAATTGAATATTTGGTCGATTATAATATATATTATATATATACACACACATCACACATGTATATGTATATACATGTGAGACAAAACCATATAAACATCTTTTCATCATTTTCCAGGATAAATTTAATGCATAAATATCAAATTGAATCGAAGATATTTAATTTATTCTAAATTCAACAATTTTAGTTGTACTCCATTCTTCGACTATTTTTCATTTTTATTTATTAATACTTTTGATCAACTTAAACTGTCATTTTTTAATGATGTTCAAATCCAACATCTTATTCATTCAAATCAAACCAACATATAAAAGACCATCATGGTTCAAAGCAGTTAACCCGTTGTGACTTTAACTAGTCCTTAGGGCATTTACTTGCAGCTTAATTAGGCTTATTGGTCTTTCTGGCTTATTCGCACAACTTATTTGAGTTGTTTACTTACGGCTTATTCGCACAGAACCTCATACCCTTTTTTTAATCTCTAATATTTTCTTTATTATATACAACATAAAAATATGATTTTATTACTGTGGTCCGTATCTCTAAGCATTCGACCCCTGTAACCGGTCACATTGGGCCCAAAGGAGGGACCAATTTGGGTAACCTGTTGGGCCTAACCGGTCACAAATGCAACCTGACTGTTCAAATGTCTTGCAACAAAAAATACGAACCCAAGCTTTTCTCAATAAACCATGGACCAAGTTTCAAACTTCCAAATATATGTAAACATTTGTTCACAAACTATCACCATTTACCAGTTTTACTTACAAAAAACAAAAGAAAACCATCCCAAACTCTTTGAAGAAAGTAAGAAAGAAAAAATCCACACAAAATTATGTATTAAGAGTATGAACATATTAAGCAACTACTGCAGCAAGAAGCCTTCACTGCTGGAAAGAAGATCAAAGGGCTGCTTCCCAAGAGCATCTTTCAGGATTGAAATCTGGCCTTCTTTCAATAATACCTCTTCATCCAAAGCCTCTACTTTCTTCTTCAACATCCCAACTTCAGAACTCAACAGCATGTTATTCTCACTGTACTGTCTCACCTCCTCCCACATCATATCTCGTTCCTCCGACACTTTTGGTAATATCCCATTTACGACACTTAATTCTTTTTTGCAATCTTGTAGATCATTTTGCAGCCGATAAATGCTTTCATCCTTTTTCATCACCTGTTTAGAAACAGCAAAATAGACTCAAAAACCAACTTTCATGTTCCACAACACATTCTGTTACTCTATACACGCTTGCATTTAGAGACAATCAAGTAAATTGGGGTGGCATTTGATTCGCAGAATGGAATATACCAAAAAAATTTGGTATTTAGTCGCATTTGGTTGGCTTTTAGAGACAAGCAAACAAACTGAGGTCGCTTTCATTACCTGAATTTCAAGGTCTTTCATCTTGTGAGTGATGCATGAAAGATTATCCATTGCATTTTGTACCTCACATCTAAGAATCTCATTTCCTCTAACACCCGTCGCCACCTCAGCCTCCAGTCGCTCTACATCCACCTCTTTCGCATACAGTTTTTCCCGAAGCAAACTTGTCATTAAACATTCTGCTTTCAAATCAGACTTAACAACCTCCTGCACAAAAAACCCAATTCAAATCATCATCATTATGGATACTTAATTCACTTTAGTTGATTTTAAATCATTATGTAGACTTTCTTTAAAGATCTATAATTTAATTATCTTGCATTTATAAGTTTGACCTCAAGAAGCAAGAGCTCAAGATTACCTCAGAGCAGTCACTATATAGAGTTCCTGTGCAGGATTTCTCACGTAGAACATCAGATACCGTCTGCAAACTTCTTGTTAGGCTTTCGGCACCCCTTTTAAACCCTTGGAGTTTCATATCTGATTCCATAATGAATTGGCTGTCTAACCCATTTTTTGACGCTTCATTATCAGAGTTTAATGCTCTTTCTTTCACATTTTCCAGTAACTTAGAGCATAGCTGAACGTTATCATTAATCAAGCACGTTCCTTGATTTTGCAAGCAATGAACGCAGCTCCATAGTTCTTGATCCAGCTTGAAGGTCGAAAAGCCACCGTCTTTGGAACTCCCTTTCAAACGGTGTAAAAGGTTTATATTTTCATGTCTAAGAGAATCAACTTCTAGCCTGTACGATTCCACCTCCTTCCTCAAAGTTTGTTCGACCCCAGTTAACCTCAAGTGCTCGATTTGCAGCTTTGACTGCTGGTTATGGTCAAACTTGTTCTCCACCGACCCTTTCTTCCTCACTTCCTCACTAAGCCCCTCACGCAACCCTTCAATCGTTTTCTCTTGTTCGCTGCAGGTTCTAAGCAATCTTGTAACAGCACTATGCAACTCCTTGCACTCTTTATCTTTATCTGCATAGTTTCTTTTGAAGCAGTCAAGATCTTCTTCGGCTGCTCTGTATTTATCCTGTAATTCTGAAAGATTTTGATGTAGATTTTGATTCTGATTGGTTACTTCTTCCATCTTTGCAGATAGATCCTTGACTTGTTGACCCGAATGTATCAACCTGCTCTGATTATCCAATTCCCGTTCCCCAAACAACGAGACTTCCCTTTGAAGAGACACATTTTGCTCTGCAAGCTCCCTTACTCGCTCCCGAAGCCTACGCTCTTCCATTTGGTATTTCTCGAGCTTCATTGACCACTCAGTTGACCTCCTGTCTAACTCCTTCTCCAATGCCGACTGCAACTCGTTTTTCTCTTTCTCCAATTTCCGTGTTCGTGAATCCAATTCAGCCCTCAGTAATGAAATCTCATCCGCCTCTTCTGATTCCTCATATTCCAAAACCCTGCTGCAATTATCATCAAGCCCATAGTTCCTTTCTTTGAAACTTGAAGTTTCTTTAACAGGTCCATCTGAAGGCAAACAATTTTGGGACCTGCCATAGATATCTTCGATTGTGATCGGGGTATCATGATCAAACTGTTCCGAGTCCACCCTAGGCAAACGACGAGACTGAGAAAGTCTTTCCATGACCTGCTTCGCAAGTTTTCTTGGGGATTCATGTGCAGCACCATTCTCTACCCAATCTCTAGTTGACATATAGAGTTTAGATTCTCTATTAGGATCTCTAAACGAATGCGCCCTTGGTTTCTGTGTCAAACCGCCATCAAAAGGTGATGACGGTGCTGCATACTGGACTCGTGGCGGTCTTTTTCCGTCACCATTTGATTGACAGACATGACTTCTTGTGTTGGAATTCATCTGCATGTAACTCTTTTCTTGGTGTTGTTCACCATCAATGTATCGATCAAGAACCTTATTTGATGCATTAGTTGAGCAATAAGATGAGCTTTCGGATGAAACGTTATCAACTCCAGCAAATATGAATTTCTCTATCCTCTGTGCACCATCTATGGTAGGATCTTCACACCATTTTGCCCTTGAATGCCTCTCAGGTGTTAGAGCTCGACTGAACAACCAAAACAGAACAAGAAAGATCAAAAACCACTCCATCAAGTTCCAAAAACAACAGGTCAAACAAAAAAATAACAATAAAACTCCCACAAACAAATCTTTCCCAATGACAAGAACCACCACAAATCCCCAGATCTCGTGTGGGATATATTGGGTTTGTTATGAACCACCTGAAAAAAAAACTACAAGCAAAGAAAGCTAAAAGATTGGCTCACTGCAAAGAATGAGAAGCCGATTGTTTGTGAGAGAAATTGCTGCTGCTACTACAAGGAGAGTCACTCTGAGTTCTTAGCAGCCCACTATCATGAACAGTACCAGATGAATACGATCGGCTCTTTCTAAGAACTGGACTGCTTTGATCTTCATATGCAGCCTTTTTGGATCTGGATTTACAGGTCCCTTCTAACGATTTCTCAGAATGCAATTGCTTATCTTTTGATTGAGATGATGCTAGACTGTTTGTACCATTGCTAGATGCAGATGACTTGAAAAAGAAAAGCTTCTTCATCTTTATGCCCCTTGTGAATTCTCAGTTGAAGGACTAATCACAAAACTAACTGAAATTATATGGATTTTGATCAGTAAAATTACAACTAAAATGTATGAAATTTGATAGTCTCAACAAGAACTAAAATGAAGAACACCAGAAGATCTTTAAACCCTAAAAACCACCAAAAGGAAAGATAACTATAAACAACAAAACACATGCTGACATTGAATTCTGACCACCATCTTTTATAATCATGTAAAATTAATACCTAAAAGAATCAATCAACGTGAATATTAATGCACAATTGAATATGATGTGTCAGTAGCTTTTCTACATGATTATCAAACTATTCATATGGGGAAAAAGGACCAAAGTACCCTCGTCTTCTTCATCTCCCTGCTTTTCTAAAATCCTAATTCTCTCCAAAACAAAGAGTCCCAAAAACCCTAAACTCAAATATATAATTGAAAACCCCCCATTAAAACAAATTACACAATTAAATTCATACACAGAAGAATTAGGGCAAAAGAAATACATTAAACAACATTAGAAAGAAAAAAAAAAACTCACGAACTACTCCGTACCGACTTCCAAGCATACAACCATTGTTGAGTATCATCAAGAAGAAGAGAGAAAAACCCCATGACACATCAAGAATTTAAGAGGGTTAAATCATTATGATTAATAAATACCCACCATCAAAGCAAATAATTCCATACATAAATTACCCCAGAATTTTAAACAATTATCATAAATGAAGGATCAATTAACATCACAACCTTCTTTTCAAATTTCAAAATGGGAGTTCAGATTGAGAGCGAATTAACATGAAGAAGTTAAAAATCATAAAAATTAATTCAATACTTGAAATTGAATAAACCCCACAAGTTCATACACACAAAATGCAATGCACCCTACTTGTGACATAGATAGAGTTTTACCGAGCACGGCGTTGACGGAGAACTTGCCGGCGGCGGGTCTTCTAGAGAGAGAAATTGATGATAGAGAGGGAGACAAGAAGATGGAAGTGAAAGAAAAAAGCCAATGGCTCTGCTTTTGTGCTTGTGGCCATCTTTTTGTGCTTTCTTGGCTCACACTTAGGGACTGTAATGTAAGGAATTAAAAATCGAGGGGGTAGTTTTGCCCATAATTTGAAAGTTTTGATGCCGCGGAGACGGCGGAGGGGAGGAGCGTACCTTCTTGGGAGTACTGGTCGAGAACGCACGGGTGCAGGAGTTAATGGTGCGCCTTCATCTTTTTTTTTCTTTAATTTATTTATTCTTTAATATTTTTCCATATTTAAAATTGCAAACTTTTATTTAATATAAATTAGAAAATAAGCAAACGCTTAAAGGGGGTAAATAGGGTAATTGTGTCATTATGATAGGAAGATAAATATAGATATATTAGAAATAATAATTAAAATATATCATAATTATTTATTTATAATTCACTCATGTTTTAAAAAATTATGATCAATGGGAATCTGATAATTACTTGTAATTATTTTATTAATAAAAAATATTCTTTTTCCATAGTTAAAATTAATGTGATTTTAAATGCTTAATGGTGAGCCTTCATCTTCTTTATCTTTAATTTATGTACTTTTTTCATATTTTTCCATATTTAAATTTCCAAGTTTTATTTAACATTCAAAAATATAAATTGAAAAAATAAAAAATATGTTAACATGTGTACTTTTAGTTTTTTTTTTCTCATAGGTGTATAAAGAGGTAAATTGTCTTTTTTTTATTACATGATAGGATAAGTTTGTCATCATCTAAAGGACATGAAGATAGACATTATATATTAGAGTTGGATAAGAATTGAAACATCTCGTAGTTATCTATACTATATTATAAAGAGTTTGACAAAAACTCTTTAAAACAATTTGAATGCATAAAATACTGTTTATTGATACATATTACTTAAAATTCAAGATTACAAATTGATTGTACGTAAGTACAACTTATTAAAGCTTCATGTTTAAATTCGTATAACTAACTGCAGATAAACACAATCAAATACATAATAAACATCTCATTTTAAATATAAAAAATCTAAAATATAATTAGGATAATCATTGAGTTCTAACAGAATATTTAATTATTATCTTTGTAAAATATTATATTATTAAACCAAAAATAAATTATTTCGTTATTAAACTTAATTAAATTATAATAAAAAAATGAGAACTTTTAAATAGTTGATTTGATATTAACATTGATATATTTTTTTTCAAATTTTTATGATATCTTCAAATTTATATTTTATTCAAAAATAAAATCATTATTGCTTTCTTAAAAACACATAAAATCGTATTATAACATCAACATAGACAAATAATAAAATAACACATTAAAATCGAGATATGTCTAGTTGCATTGATCGAATACTCTTCTAATCCATTTATAATTCATCCATATAAAACTTTTAATTAATGAGAATTAATAGTTTTTTTCAACTGTTTTTTATTGATATTCTTTTTCCACAATTAAATTTAATGTGATTTTAATGTTTTGTTTTCTAGTCAAAATCTCATAAATTATTTTCTAATTTTACTAACTTTTTGCAACTAATTATTTTAATTTTAATTTCAAAAACATATATTTTAAATCATTTTTTGAAATATAATAATAACAATTTTTTTATGCCAATTCTAGCTTTTATGTACTTCTCAATAGATAAAATGCATTATGATGCTATTTTATATCATCATACATGTTATCATATAGTGTTTCCTATGCATCATAAAATATGCATACATAGCAAAAGCATGATATGTATAATATTAATAAATATAGATACATAACAAAAGCATGGTATGTGGTAGCATTATGTCTATCTTTTGGTCATACATCATGATGGACCATGGCATAATGTCATCATCCACATGGGGTCCATGCATGAGTTTCATTCTACCTTTCCACCATACCTTAGACATGAACCCCTTATTAAAAATGCTTGTTGATCCTCCCCCTAATCATGGGTTAAAGGTGTCCACTTTTCATAATTACAAATTCGGTCCTTCAACTATAAACTTATAGCAAAACAGTCCTTTTGGGTTGGATAGTTTCTTCATGTGTAGCCATTTGGCATGTTTGCAAGTCATCATTTTCATATGTTTGAAACATTCATATGCATCTCCATTGGTGCATCCATGCATGGATGTGACTCTTTGATGTTGGTGTGGAAAACGATATGTTTATACTGGTTACAATCTGATCGATCATATCGTAAACTTATTGTTTCAGTTACTGATTAACAAATGTGTTTAAAATGATCTGATAAATTTGACTCGATATTTATCTATACTATATTATAAAGCATTTGATAAAAAATTTTAAAAATCATTTTTTATGCATGAAGTACTGTTTATTGATGTATATTACTTAAAATTCAAGACTACAAGTAACCAATTAAAGATTCATGTTTGAATTCATGCGACTAGCTGCAGATAAACATAATCAAATAGAAGATAAACATCTCATTTTAAATATAAAAAATCTAAAATAAATTAGGATGATCATTGAGTTCTAACAAAATATTTAATTATTATTTTTATAAAAAATTATATTATTAAACCAAAAAAAAAATGAAATAAAGAAATACAAAAAAAAGGAGAATTTTTAAATAATTAGTTTGATACTAATATAAAAAAAATCAAAATTTTATGATGCATCTTCGTATGTATATTTTATTCAAAAATAGAAACATGATCGTTTTTTCAAAACCACTTAAAATTGTATTATAACATCGACTCAGACAAAAATAACAAAACATTAAGATCGAAATGTATCTCGCTGCATTGTATAGGTACTTTTCTAGTACTTTGAATATAGAGGACTTGCTATCTTTATTAACAACGGACAAGATGCGATCATTTAAGAAATTGATGACTTAAATAAAATTTGTGAGACATTTGTTTTCTAATATTAATTGTAATTTATTCATTAATTATTTAGAAACGTTATTAATCAATTAATTAATTTTATATTATTTATTATTATTAGTTAATATATTTAATCGTCAAAAAGAAAATATAAAAAAAAAATTGTAAGTTACATAAAAATGAAACTATATTTTATTCATAAATTCAGATAAAATATTTAAGTTAATTGTTAATTACTTTTTAAAGGGTTATTAACTATTTAAGACAATGTAAGGTTGACTATCTTTGTTTTTATCCATATGATCAGTCGTTGAAAATCATCGGTTAGTGTATAAATTTTCTAAATTTCGGATTTGATTAAACAAATTCACAATTTATAATATTATATATATATATATATATAATAATTAAATTAAAATTTTATTAATTAACATATTATATGATTTAATTGTTATTCATATAAAAATAATCAAATACTAGATAAGGATCCTTTGTATTTGAATTCACGTAATTAATTGATAAATATAATAAAATAACGGATACACATTTTCTTTTAAGTTTAAATTACTTTAAATATAATTAACTTTTTTGATAAAACAAATTATATAAAAAATTAGTATTTTATTCCCCTTTTTTTACGGGATTTATTTTCTTATCATAATGTATGCGTTTATTTATTATTAACAATTATTATGCCTCTAAAGACCATAAAATTCAATATCACAAGTTAATGGTGCATCAGTTCAAATTCTTAAAGATCCATTTTTGAAATCGTCTGATCAACACAACCAATTTCAAGATAAACTCTTCATTTCTTTCCTAATAAAGATAAGTTATTCTTTTATTTTTAAGTCTAATATATGCAATACATTATAGGTGTTATATATGTTGGGTTGGGTTGGGTTCCGGTGAAAATAAGAGTTAACGTAAGAAGCGTAATAAAAGATTTTCACCTTGTATATTAAAATGAGATGCACCGAATCAATCCCCACGTCAAACAATTTACCGGTGAATTTGAGAGATGTGTTATTGTTGTCTCTAGCAGCAATGCGATTCAAGGAGATGGGAATGGGAGAGGGCTGTTTCGCTTCACCTTATTGGATATAATAAAAAAAATAGTTATTGAAAATAATTATATTAATTCTAATAAATTCTCTATTTTAAATATTTTAATATTTATTATATTATTAAAATATACTATTAATTTATTATCCAATATGACTTTTAAAAAGAATTTATATAAAATAACAATGATTCGATTTTTTGGTAGAAATGAATTAAAAATTAACTTCTCATATTATACATTTAAATTTATAGCAAAATAAAAAACAAAAACTTCATTTTCTTTATTTTAAAGAATATGTAGGAAATACTCTAACAAGTTCACAACCCAATTCAGACTTAACCAAAATTTAGGGAATGCTTTTAGCAACTTAATAAACTTAATGAGACTTGTAGGTTATTCAGTCAGTTATATATGATTATTTGATAGTGACTTGATGATATAGAATGTTGCTTATTAAGTAAACTTTTAGGAAAATTTTATACAGAAAGTCAAGTTATTTCAAACATATCCCTCACAACTTTATCCAATTAGTGGTGAAATTGATACTTTTTAAATGTCCTAATTGTCCTGACCTTTGTTCTTTATGATAACTATTTCCCAAGATTCGGATAATAGAAACACTCGTAGTTAATTAACGAATTGATGATAAGTTGAAAGGCGTATCTTCAACAAGTGTAGGGCCCCACTTGATTACTGAGGGGTGTTTTGGATTGTTTATCTAAAATAATTTATGTTTTTTTAAGTGTTAAAACTTATTGATGTCAAACCGAAGTTTTATAAAAAAAATGTTTGGATTAGCTTATGTCGGTATCGAAACGTAACAAGTTGATAAGTATTTCTTTTTTCCATCCAAACACTAAAAATTTCTTATTACAGGTACCCCACCGGAATAAGCTAATAAGTTAGAAGAGAGTAAATTATCAAAAACTTCGTATTACCGGTGCCAAACCGGTATAAGTATTTCTTTTCTTTTTCCATCCAAACACTAACAACTCCTTATTACTGGTACTACACCAGAATAAGTTAATGAACACATTAAGTAAGCAATCTCAAACACCCCTTGAGACTCCCTTGGTAGAAAACATAGTTGATGCGAATTAACCCAAAAAACAAACTCGGCCGAATTCAAAACATGCGATTGTGCAACTACATATATCAGTGGGTAGCACCAAGACTGCATTTGATACCCGAGACTTAACAAAACAAGATAAAACTTACTGTTTCATATACGACATAGACACAAGACAGGAGATCTTTTGTTCTACCAAAATAGTTGATGAGAAAAACCTAAAACATTATCGATACATTTCTCATTTGATATACCCCTAATATGTTACTTGCTTCAATTGCCACCCTGCTGACCATCAACTACCAATAGCCACCTCCACCCCATCGGCTACCACTACCATCGTCTATCACCACATCGGCCACCACCACCCTAACCTCCCCACAACCAACACCCTGGTAATCACGATATACAATCATTAAACAATATTTTAGGGGTAACTGGTACCGCAGAAGGAAACGACTATTTATGCCAACACTAAACAAGCCCAATGGCAGTATTAATTTTGCCAAACACAGACAGACAAACTTGCCCTCTGGTCCAATCTGTTCGGTTTTGTTTTGCCTACATGAGTAAATGGATACAACTCGTAGGTTATTGATGCAGTTTCAAAATATATTGGTTCCATTCTAGTGTTGCAACCAATCATTTTTTCAAACAAAAGTCGATCAAAAACCACCCAGCAATGTCTTAAGACATACACTGTGTTTTAAACACAGGTGTGGTTAACAAACACACCTGAATCTGACTCTAATCAGACCCATACCATAGTAGCCTAAAATATGTAATAATACATAATAGCATCTATCATTTAACATACCAATACCTAAAAGAAACAACACAAAATACAACATCAAGTTGTCACAGTTATTTTCTTTAACTCCAGACTCCAAATTCAAGAATAATTCCTCAATTCATGATTAATACTCGTTGAAGGTCCATACCCCATTTTGCTCGCATTTAACCAGATTCACTGGCCTCTGGTGAACCATTGTTTACATCCTCATCCTCAACAGGGGTTCCATTGTCTCTAGGCACTGAACCAGGGCTCCCACTGTGCCCATTTTCTTCAACAGGACTCCTGTTGTCAGGGCTGTTATTGCCTCCTCGACCACCATCATCTTCCATGGGGCTCCTACTTGTTGCCTTTGGCCTTCTCGCATGGTCTCTTGGTGACGGTGTACCCTTTTCTTGCAGGCTTCTGTCATCAGGTGATGGGCTGCGTTTCCTCCCTCTGGATGGTGGAGGTGAAGAAGCCCGGTGTCTCCTAGGGCTTCTTGACCTTCTTTCTGCACGTTCACTGCTTCGTTCTCGCTTTGCAGGCGACCTTGATCGGCTGCCCAATTCAATGAGAATAACATAAATCAAACACTCGAGACAAAAACTCAAGAAAAAGATGGAACCAAACAGAAACTGCATGTAAAAAACATAAACAATTTACGAAAATGCATGGTATAAAGTGAGAAAACAAATCCATCAGTTTAATAAACCTCATTCTTGCAAAAATGTCAAAATGAAGTGTAGTACAGCTCTTCTAACATTTCTGCAAGACCGATGGTTGGTCTACAAAACAGCTAATATAAATGTATAATTGTTCAACAATGTAACCACTCTTGAGAACAATGAAAAAGGCTACGGAAGCAAAGTAACCTGTAGCTGCGACTTCGACTCAAGCTCCGACTCCGGCTTCTTCCACGCCGAGGTGGAGATGGAGTGCGCGAATAACTTCGTCCACGCCTGCTTTCAGCACTTGGTAAGAAACAAAAAAAATCATTAATTAACTACAATTATCAAAAAATAATTACAATAATTAAGCCGCCATAACAATCTTACTTCACTTTCTTGGGACTGTTCTGACAATTCCTTTCTATATGGCCACGTTCTCCACAGCGATAGCATTTGTTCTTCCAGTCACCAGCTTTGCAGTCTCGAGCCCAGTGGCCATCAAGCCCACAATTGAAGCAACGGCCTGATCCTGGAGGAGGACCTCTACCAAGAAATTCACGAGATCCACCAGAAGCGCCGCCACCGCCGCCACCGCCACCGCCCCCTCGTGGAGCCTATTACAAGTTTAAGGATGTATCAATTATTTGGCATCTTTTGACTAACCCAATGAAAGAATTGCAATCAGAAAGCAAAAGATGTGTACATTGCACTTGTTTTATGGTAAAAAATGATAAAAACAATAAAAAAGAATAATACAGCATATGCATGTGGGAATGTTGGATCCATAGTAGTATCACAAAGTATAGGTTTGTTATTTTTTTAAACAAGCAACTTCAACCCTGATAACTGAAGAGTGAATATTACACAACCATTAGAAGCCTCAAAATGTCAATCAACTCATCCAATTCATTATCCTCAATCCTTCAGAAAACAGAAGAGAATGTGCCCCTAAAGATAGCATGATACCAGGTCATTCAAAGATCGTTACCCCTTTTGCAAATTCCACAACAATGCGACTTCCATCGACGTCACGACCGTTTAAGCTATATCTTGCATCATCAGCATCTCTAGGGTCACTGAATTCCTATAAGAAGATAAATAGAGAAAAAGCAACGGTAAAATCTATCGACAAAAGTATGCAATATGAAAAAGAACAGTATACCCTAACAACTCTCAAGATCATAAAATACAAGAGGTAACCAAACCAGCAAGTACTTACCACGAAAGCAAAGTCACGCTTCATATCCACATCACGTATTCTGCGTAAATGGGTGCCAGAAACAGTAAGGCCATCATGACATTAGGTACCAAAGGGTTGATACTTCGCCCCTCAAAGATGAACTAAACACCACTTTCAGATTGTTGCCATTTCCATCAAAAAAAGACGCAAAACATTATAGAAAGAATCGCCAAAGTCTCCTACACAATCTGCATGGATAACGACTCTTTCCACCAAGGGCAACCTCTCACCACAGACCTTCAGAAAGATCATTCAAGTTAATTTTCCTTGACACTTGTCAGGGGCACTTTTTTAAAACGAGTGTTTGTTGAATATCAAGATTAAGCCAATAACGGCAATGTTTTAGTTTTCCATACACCTTGAGGTAGAATATCCCAGAATAAAAAAGGCTATGTATGACCACCCAAACGCGAATATATGAAAGTTGGGCCAACTTTTCAGCAAAAATGGAACAATAGAACTTTCACCTCATGCGCCATGAAGGTACACTGATGCATAAACATGGGTAGAGGCTTGGACAACATAAACATAAAAAGATACCTATAACTATATCTGCAAGACTAAGATCACAGGTATGAAAGCGATAAATCTCATAAAAAGAATCTACAAGTCAATTTGTCATGGATATTAGCAACAAATCATGCAATATGCAAAATAGATCTTCATACATATATATAAGAATAGCCTATATAACATAATAGGCAGTTGAACTATTAACCTTCCATATCTGCTAAAAATGTCTTCCAAATCACGTGATCTTGTACGTGAAGCCAAGTGGCCAACATAGAGACGGGTACTGCCATGACGATCATCATAACGCGGCATATTCCTATAACAATAAAATCTTTAGAAAACAATAACATCCAAAAAGAAATTCAGAAACAAGCAAGTAAACAACCACATTGCATCCAGAAAAGCACATCCACATTAATAATCAATTCAAAAATCCCTTAGAGCATTCTTTTTGATAAAATATGCTATGTGATGGACATTTAGGCACACAACAGGTGTACCCAATCATACCATATGTAGCAACCAAGTAAGCACATCATCAGTGTACCCAAGAATATGTGCACATCATGCTCAGGAAGATTTACTTGTTCAATCATCTGACTGCTCATGCACAACAATTCATAACAATATGAAATATGAAGTTGAAACAAATAAGACCATGCCTTTTTTTTATGTTATTTTCCATCATAAAGACTTTGAAAAAGTTCATCAGGGTAACACAGAAAAGGATATATATACACACATACACACAAAACAAATGAAGAAAACTAGAAAAACTTAAAAGTCAAATCAAATTCATCAAGGATGAGGGCCAAATATTCCAAGCTATAGATGATAAGGTTGGGAAACAATTAAGGGATTATATTGATAGGTTTACCAAATAAAAACAATAAAGAAAGAGTAGATGGCCGAATCACTCTTTTGATGACACTAGTAAGAGGTGTTGCACGATTAGCATGTTGAAGGTGAAGATAAAGATCAAATCCAGGTAAAGCTCTAAGTTTTGACAATCCTTATGGAGACCTGGAGAGCTAGTGAAAAGGAAGCTTTCACACAGCTCACTAGATTATTAAGCCAACCGTACAACAGGTAAATGGAGGAAGAGCAAGTAGTCCCAACATAGAAGAATAATGAGATTCAAAACTCAAAAGTTATTAAGAAATCACTTTTGTAAGTTATAAAGCATTATGAGAGTTAGCTGCAGGACAACAGATGAAAGTTAACCAAGGTCAATAATCAAGCTCATGAAAGTCCATGCTATGTGCTTCTCCTACATTATATTATTTAGACAACTTAAGAAGAAATAAGAAACTTAAAAGGATCCACATGTGGTCTTTATCAATCTAGATAAAAGCATATGAAAGGATATCAAAAGTGATATAGTGGGCTCTTGAAGAAAAAGACCCTAGAATGTATGTTAACGAGATTAAAAATATGTATAGATACCAGAAAAGACATGCATGTGATGATGCGACATGCTTTCCGTATCTCTGAAGGTCACACCAAGGCTCAACCTTAAGTCTGTCTCTTTGTTATAGTTATGGATGAACTCACAAAAGTACCAAATGATACAAACATGATGTCTGCTCCTTGCCAACCACAGTGTTGATTGATGAAACTGAACAGGATGCTAATGCAAAGTTATAGGTTTAGAGGAGAATTCGGAAATCTAAAGGTTTTATCTCAGGTCAAAACAAGAAAAGGTATGTCAAAGGCGACATTTACAATGTTGACGTAGAAGTACAGGATTTGGCAAGCATAGCTAGCAAAGAAGTAATTACGAATGATTTCTTTTGTCATTTGGAATATTTTTTTCAGAAAAAAGAAGATGTCAAACGAGGGTGCGGGACATACAATAAAAGAAATATTAGAAAAGAATGGATATCAGTGGGAGAGATTGGTTACTTACTTCACAATTCTTAGCTCCTTATAGATTTTTCAAATTGCCTTTCACTTTCACTCACCTTATAAAGAAAGCTACCTATATCTCATACGCTATGACTTTCAAGACAACCCTGGAACTTCCAAATTCATAGGTCATACAGATCTCATTGCAAACATATTTATATAGCTCAATACATGTAACGAGGTTCTCTTGAAAATTGAAAAAGTCCATGAAACTCTATTCTCTTCCCAAAAAGGAGTGTATTTCATGGTTCCACTGTTCGCCATATAAACCACTCGAAGAAGCTACATAACTTACCCAAATTTTACAGATTGTTTTGACATCACAACTACATATGCAGGAAACGATGAAAACAAGATTTTCCAATAATCAATATGAAAACATATAATAATCTGCCAGAACACAAAGAATATTCTAACTTTGAAGTAAGGAAAACAAACATCAAGTTAAAAGATCAAGATCTAGATCCAGATCCAGATTCATCGAACAAAATACTACCAAATTTCATGGCTTCATGTATTCAGATCTAGCAAATAAACTCACAAGTAGGTGCAGACAAAATCGAAAGTCACGGCGCGCACACAAAGAGAAAGAGGTACCTGAAGAAGGCGAAGGTTCGTACAAACCCTAGATTTGAGTTTCTTTAAGGAGTCGGGAAACAGAAACGCTACTACCGTCTTCCTCTGATTTATAGCGCTTCAATGTACAAAATCCACAAAGTCCCAAAAATGTACCCTTGCAATAAAAATAATGTTTTTTGTTTGGAATGATTAAGTTTTTAGATTTTTTTTTGGAACAAATAAGTTTTTAGATATTTTAAAATATGTTAAATAAGTCTTTGGACTATTTTTTGGAACAAATAAGTCATTGGATATTCCAAAATATGTTAAATAAGTCCTTGGACAATTTTTGGAACAAATAAGTCCTTGGACATTCCAAAAAATGTTAAATAASTCCTTGGACAATTTTTGGAACAAATAAGTCCTTGGACATTCCAAAAAATGTTAAATAAGTCTTTGGACTATTTTTTGGAACAAATAAGTCCTTGAACAATCCAAAACATGTTGGATACATTTTTATGACTTGTACAACTAGTTAAAGTGGTAAAATAGTGAAAAAAATCCGGAAAAAAATCCAATGAACATTCACATTTTGAACGATTAAGCCTCTAAATATTTTTTGAACCAAAAAGTATTTAGATCTATAAAATTAAACAAATATAACAAAAAAGTACTTACATTTACAAAAAAATAATTACATTTAAAAAAGATTTTTGATAAAGTTTATTTTAATTAAAATTAAAATAAATTCTGTCAGTGATTTTTCAAACAAAAAAAAATTTATTATTAAATTTATTTTAATTAAAAATATATATATCATATATGTGATTTTTTAAATTAAAAAAAGATTTAAAAAGATTACTGGTGAAATTTATTTTAATTAAAAATAATATGTTTTATAATTTTTTTTAGTTTAAAAAATCACTGACAAAATATATTTCCGGATTTTTTTCACTATTTTACCACTTTATCGTTCAAAATATGAATGTTCATTGGGGTTTTTTCTGGATTTTTTTCACTATTTTACCACTTTAACTAGTTGTACAAGTCATAAGAATGTATCCAACATGTTTTATAAAAGTTCAAGAAGTTATTTAACATATTTTGAATTGTTCAAGAACTTATTTGTTCCAAAAATTGTCCAAAGAATTATTTAACATTTTTTGAAATGTCCAAGGACTTATTTGTTCCAAAAATTGTCCAAGGACTTATTTGTTCCAAAAATTGTCCATGGACTTATTTAACATTTTTTGAAATGTCCAAGGACTTATTTGTTCCAAAAATTGTCCAAGGACTTATTTAACATATTTTGGAATGTCCAAGGACTTATTTGTTCCAAAAAATTGTCCAATGACTTATTTAACATGTTTTGGAATGTCCAAGGACTTATTTGTTCCAAAAAATTGTCCAARGACTTATTTAACATGTTTTGGAATGTCCAAGGACTTATTTGTTCCAAAAAAAAGTCTAAGGACTTAATCATTCCAAACAAGAAAGTCTATTGGTTTTTATTGTACTTTTCCCTTTCATTTATGGGTTTATTTTTGGTGTTTAATTAAATTAAAGGCGAACTCGCTAATAAATTAATTGATTAATAAATTATTTTTGAATAAACTAGCTAATAAAAATATAAAATAATTAGAAAAATATATTTTCAAAATTAATTGATTATAATCTATACTATATTATAAAGTATTTGACAAAAACTCTTGAAAACCACTTTTTATGCGTAAAGTATTGTTTATTAATGCATATTACTTAAAATTCAAGATTGCAAGTAGATTGTGCATAAATACAACTTATTAAAGCTCCATATCTGAATTTGTGTAATTAACTGCAGATAAGTGTAATCAAATACAGGATAAACATCTCATTTTAAATAAAAAATAAAAAATATAAATAGGATAATCATTGACTTCTAACAGAATACTTAATTATTATCTTTATAAAATATTATTTTATTAAACCAAAAATAAATTAATT
>NC_037528.1:5242068-5278041 GCF_001531365.2 Cynara cardunculus var. scolymus
TATATGCATATATATATATATATATATATAATTAAAATAAAGACAATTTTAATCGTATACATAAAACAAATAAATGTATAAATATATAATTGAGCATTAAAAAGTTTGTATGCATTTAAGTTGAACTAAACTTTATCTTGAAATATTCCCATGGGTTTTTTTTTTACATCGGAGGAGAAGGTTTACAAAAAGCTTTATATGTTTTGAATTTCTAAAGTACAATTAAGCTCGTTAAAGCGTACGCGGAGAGTCCATTGGTAGAGAAATCGAGCCATCGGGTTAAACTCGAATCAAACAAAAGCTCATTTGACCCTCAAGGTTCGGAGCAACGCATCAAGGCACGAGTTATATGTCAGAGTCCAATCTCATTAACTCGAACCAAATCCAATTACTTGGTTTGGTCTTGCTAAAACTACAGACTTTATTGGCCAAGAATAATAAGAAAAGTTGACCTCAAAAAGATCAAGCGGACCAAGAGAACGGTCCTAAAACGAACAAGTCAAACTCAAACCACTTGTTACTCATTTACCTCGTTTACATCTCTACACGCTCTCCTCTAGGAGCTAGAGAGCAGGTTTGCGTATATTCCATCCCAAATCCCACCTTTGAACAGGATGTATTGGGTTCGTTTGGTTTGCTTTACATCTCTACTTAAACCTGGCATACTTGTTTTACATATAACAAGCTTTTCCTACATTTTACATACTTGTTTAACTTGAAGTTTGTAAAATTGTGAAATTTACGTCTTCTGGTTGTTGTCTTTCACAATCAAGGTTTCACAGTAGTTTTTCAGCCATGCAGAGGCGGATTCAAGGACCCGAAGCTCCCCAATGAGGAGACCTCGAGCCACCTGCATTCTTCGTGCATGTTTTCCGAGCAAAGAACTGTGGTGAGTTAGAGACTGAAAAACAATCATCAGCAAAGGAAACTTGTTACTAATTAAGCATGCAACAGAGATACAAAATATTTATATAGAGTAAAACTCACACACTTGTCACCAAACGCTTAAACCCTTGACCTCCGAGGAGTTTGAGCTCTACCGGTAACCCGGGTAGCGCTAGGCCAATGACCCTTTGGTGACTTTGTAACTTACTGCAAGGGCCTTGTACACAGGACACTACTATACTAAAAATATGAAATCTTGCTGCAAGTGTTCTAATTTAGATTTTTTCAAGAAAACCTAGGAGATCATACCCCAGGGGTGAAACTCTTGCCAATAATCTATTTGCTCTTAGTTTTGCAAGTCTATCCATCTCATGAGACAGAGGAAAGGTTTTTTCTTTTTTTGATTAACCTGGATATCCAACCCGCTATGCGAGACAGAGGAAAGGTTTACGTACATCTTACCCCATATCCTACCTCCGGAGGGATATAAAGGATCTGTTTGGTTTGCTTTGTTCTATTTACTTCTAAATTACCTCCATTCCACAAAACTTACAACCGTTTTCATTTGGGAATGTCCCATCAAAGTTGCAAAATTTCCTTGTTTTTGAAGTTAGAATCATCTATCTGTACATTATCGTCCTTGCTACTTATTAATACTATTGAGTATGGTCCACGAGAATGCTATCATTGGAGCGCATTAAAGGTTTTTGAAAACCAAACCTGAAGAACCAGTATTCATGGACAGAGGAAGCAACAAAGATTCAAAATCATTTGAAAGCAATTGGATTAAACTCTCTTCAAAATCAACAAGGTAGAAGTAACAGGACATTACCTCAAGAGCTGCATTATAATTGTCAATTATGTGATCAAATCTCAAGCGCAAGAACTGATGTGCTTGCACTTCTCTTGCCCTGTTCTTCAATGGAATTCGGGCCAGACCGCCGTCATTTTGTGTTGCTTCCGTAGCTAAGTCCTGCAATTCTGGAGAGCATACAAAGATTTTATCTTTGTAGATAACCAAAACTAGATGTAATCATATTTACATCAAGCAGACGACATATGGATATTTCTGTTTCTATTTGATGTGGATTAACAAATTGTATTTACATGTTCGATTTTGATGAGAATTATACTAAAAATGTATCAATATTAGTAGAAAGAAGAAAAAAAGGAGCAGAAAGAAGTAACACCAGGAATCAAAACAGTGCTAACCAAATAGAATTTGGGGGAAAAATCCTTCTTTTGACACAAAAAAAGGTATAGTGTGATCAGCAATGTGTCTCATTTTTATTTAACTGTCTAAACCATATTTTTTAACAATATACATCCTTTGTTATTCAAATTAGTATTTAAGATAAGTTATTATTGATTACATATTTTTAATATACGGACAAAAAGTTTGGATATCAGATACTTTTGGCCATATCCGTGTCCACTTCTAGTGAACACAAGCAGATACGGATACGAATTCAGACATTTATGTAGATTTTCGACTATCCATTTGTTAAAGAGAATGTCTGGGACCTTGAGAGGAGGTGCAACATACAACACGAGCAAGCGCACGAAGTGACTGTGGGATTCCCCTCCCTTTGCCACTGGAAGACTTGACTTCCCTGTGTAATAGTTAGGAGCAAGATATAATCCAGTCAGATAGCCCATTCAAAGTGGCCAAAAAATGGTATATAAACACCAGAAACCATCACAGGACTCTACTAGTTACATTAGATATTAGAAGGCATATTTCAAAATTGGTTTCATATTGTCAAGAAAAGCGAAGGGATGTTCAAGCAAGATCTGTAAATCAGGAAAACGTTCACAGCAGGCATAAAGGAATGGGAAATTCCTTTTGGTAGAAATTGGACACTGCAAATATAGGATAAGGACCGGTAGAACAGGACCAGTTTGTCTTCTAAGATACAAGTGATTCTCATATCTGGCAAACATAGAATGTTGACATCCATGATGCCGTGCCAAGTGAATTTTTCATGAACAGATACCTACATTACCAGAAAGCCATTTCCCAAAGAGCTGAAGTCATTAACGCCTTTCAGGGGTGGTGTTGTGTGTTTATCCAGAAGATCCAATTTCATTGCACGCAGGTGGTCACGATGAGGTACACTTACCTCAACTTGAACCTGCAAGAAAGCGATGTCAATGGCCTTCGAACAAAAACATGAGATATGGTGTCAGATGTTCCATAATGATACAAAAACTAATGGATTATGATGCATCCATGGTAGTAGAAAAATAGATCTCTTGATGATCAAGCTCTGGTAGAAAAAGGTTTTAGATAATCTACAAGACCCATTTGACTCGAGACAAACCTTATCATACTTGTTGCAAGGAAGTATAAATCCAAAATCCAACAGAAGTCTAGCATTGGAGAACTTTCCATATCTTATAAGAACCTGCACAAGCTTTGAACAATGGAAGACCAGAAATATAAAGTATGAAGTCCTTGAATGACCCCCCCTGACAATTTTTTAAATGAGAACCGTGCTTTCTTTAAATAATGGATTTCTAAAAATTTCATCTCTTTTCTTCCTCTAAACAACGGATTTCCTTTCATCTGGAGGTGGGTGTAAAATGTTTGAACATATCTAGAACGAAAAAATTTAGGAATGATGAAATGATGTACAATTCAGCTAGTAGATACAAAAGATTGAAGTGAAGAGGACCTGATCACCAGGAGCATAATTTTCATCAGCAATAACCTGTAGAATGCAAATTGACCAGAGGTTTTAGAATATTAAACTGACTGTGAACACCAAACCACTCCAAGGATAGCCAAGAAGGGTCGGCTATGGATGGACATTATTCTTAAGGATGAAGAGGTTACCTCAGACACTTGTTCGAATTCGGCACTCAAAACATCTGTTTCCGAAAATCCATCATGGTTAAAGAAATCTGCAAAAGGAATCTGAAAAGGTATTTACTCACTGAAGAATTTCTACAATCATGACTATTGCAGAAGTACTTGAACATTCATATAAATTCCAGACAGTTATAAAATGTTAAAAATTCATCAAATTAGGATACCATTGAAACGCCCCTTGTGCTGATCCAAGCTCGAGATTCAACTGAAACATTTAACCGAAACTATCAAAAAGAGTTTTCACCTGAAATTATCAACTGAAACATTTACCTGAAATACCAAAGAGCAAAGGGTCATTGGCCCAGTGGTACCCAGGTTACCGATAGAGCCCAGCCTCCAGGAGGTCAAGGGTTCAAACCCCACCAAAGGTGAGAAGTGTGCGTGAGTATTCGCCATATATACATGGTATATACTTATAAGAGAGGAGTTTGCAATCAAGAGTCCTTTTTTTACACAAACAGCCAAATAACTGCAATCACCCAAAATTTTGTACAACTATATACACACATGAGTGGGTGTAATAAACTGCATAGTAAGATAACTATCATGGCTAAAAGTAACTCAATAGATAAGCTCAGATTTAGTTATTATGCACAGAAGTTCCAACATGTAAATGGTGCACTACTTGAATAACATCTCAACACCCTTTTTTTCCTGGACAGTAACTAACTAGTGGTATTAGACTTTGGCTTAGGAAGTTCTTCTAATAGTTATTTCCCTATAACATGTTACAACATGATATATACTTGAGCACCAAATTGACAATTGCTGTATGTATAAAAATTGCTCTACATGTTTGATGATTTAAGGTCCAATGTGGTTGAACCAAGTTAGTTTCTAGTAAAAGTAAAAGAACCATAAGGTTTAAACTTAAGTATGTGTTTATTTGATATATTTAATATATGACTTATAAGATAACTTTTTTTCCTTTTATTGGTTTAATTTTCAACTTATATACACACACAGACATAATATAAGTGCACACATTTATCTTTGACTTTTTAAAACTTCCCAATTCTTGGTACCCATGTGTCATGCAGCCACATGTTTGCAACATAGCACCAACTTCAGCACTTCTTACCTTGTAAGTGGATCTCCGCCACTATAAAAGATAATCAAGACCCTTAAAAAGGTGCATACTATTTGTATCAATGCTTTACTATGTTCCGATATCCCCTCTCATTCATATAACAATTAATGTGATGCTTAGAGATAGAGCAAATTAGAGAGGTACGACACAAATCCATGACATGGATAACAAATAATTTTACTCATGAATGAATGTCAGATCAAGGATTAAAGTGAAATGAAAACAAAAGGCGAATCCGATAAGATGTCGCACCTAGATTATATGCATGCTTAAAGTTGTGCAATGTGACATCTTCAAAAAATTCAGGGAAGCGGTCGAGAACCTGCACAGAAATAAAAATCTTGTGAACATGAATTGTCTGGTTCCTAAGCATCTAGTGATTGACTAGCAGAAGAAAGATCTCAAGAAATAAATCAATAATACTCGACCTTAACATCCAACAATTTAGGAAGGGAAAAGATGAATATGCAATACATAAACAACTGGAACATGTGTCTAAGATTAAACGATGTTCAACCGTATAGACTTAGAAAGTAGGTACACCCTTTTCCCAAAGCTATCATTTCCAAATCGTGGTATAATTACTTGTTCTTATTAATACAGGGAAAAGATGGAAATTGCTGGGGATTTGGTTTTGTAGCTCTGTGAAAAGGCGAATCATTATATAAGGTGTGGCAAATGGATAAGGTTTATAAACCAAAAAGGCATGGACAACTTCCTAAATGTATCAGACACTAATACACCATCATGAAAACGTATCTCATATATTGAGGTACACATCTTATGTTATATGTTCAAAGCCAGTACCTTCAAATGTTACAAACGGTAGGGATATGTAGGAATACTAACAGAACTAATGTAGAAACATCAGTATTACTTTAAGTTGCACCAGCTACCAGGTTATGTGTAGCTTATATTGTAGAAACTAGAGAGTGTGAAGAGTGGGGAAGTGTAGTGATTGCTACCTCTTACTAGGCAGACATGAACACAATATTCTGATAATCAGTGAGCTTGCAGAAACTACAGAAAAGTAACGGACATACATGTTTTATGGAGGAGAAATCCTTTTCAATTTGAACCTTATGTTTCAGCGTTTCTTGATACAGAGAACTTATCCTGATCATCTTTAATTCTTCATCGCTCCAAAATATCTAGAGAAATAAAAACGTGAATAAAAAGTAAACAACACAGGGGAAGATAGAAAATATAAGTAAATAACTCTTAAGATCTCAAACAATGTAGGTATAAAATCTGAGCCAAAAGCGGCAGGATAGTTATTCATTGTATGCCCTCCTTTCTATCCCTAGGAAATGACAAACATGAAAAAGGTGAATGTAGCAGGGGCTTTGTAAAGCCTTTCTTTTACAAGATAATTAAACTGTCCCCTTTCTATCTTTCACACATAGTTGTCAACTTCCACGCCACGTAATATAGAGATGAAACTAATGATTAAGACTCCACTATTACCCCTATGAAAAGTGAAGGTCTTAAAGAAACTTATGTTACACATATAGATAGTAGGGATAATAGGGGGTGGTCAATTAGTCAATTGTGGGGGCTGGTCAACTAATCAAGTGATTACAAGTATAAATAGAAGGGGATGGAAGCGATTAGGCATCAGTTTTGTATTGTGGAATTGGAAGAAAACGTCTCTTGAGAGATCCGGCTCGCTCGAAAAGCTGGAAATCAATTTGTAAACATTTGATTGTTGATTAAAGATGAAATTCCTAGTATAAGATAATGGAAGAAATACAACACGGAAGGAGTTCGTCATGGATATGCCAAACAGTTTACATAACTTAACTAACTTGGATCTCAGAGTAAAAAAACATTAAAAGAAATGACAAACATGGTCATCAAAGTGTGGCCAAAGGTAAAAGGAACATACTGTGCTATGCATCTCCGCAATCGTTGGCAAACAGCTGATGTAAGGGGCCCATTCAGAAGCCTGCACTAGGGAATAGAAGATAAACAAGAAAGTAGAAATCACTTAGAATTCTTCCCAAACACTCTGACAGGATCATGATAGCATGGTCTTATTAATAAGGAACATGTAATAGAAGGCCAATTGCAAACAGTAACTTGTGCAAATTATATTACACACACAAGCTCGTAAGAGTAAGACAAAATTGATACCTGACCAAGTTTTTGGTGCACTAAGATGACCAAAGCAAGTTTTGCAACATCAGTCACTTCCTCTCCTAACAAAGAACTTATTGAAGGAAGTAGATTATCCGGGGCCAGTTGCTGCAAAAAAGATTCACAGACAACATAATTTGGTATTCATGTCTATGGAGCACCAAAGTCCAAACAGTCATAAAGTTCCACCAAAGCATACCACGCTGTAAGGAACCTTCAATATGCAATCACCAGCTTGTATCGGCTTACAAGCAAACAATGACCTGCATTTAGGGCATAGATATGTGAAGAGAATTTGGACAATTGGAAGATCTTGACTTTCAGACCAAAACATTGTGTCATCATCAATTATAAACAGCTTCTAGATAACATGAGTGCCAATGTTACCGGACTTGCCGTCACCCCTTATAATCATGAAACAATTCTTGTATACCCTTTATGGGTGTCATGGTGAGTTTGCAAGCTGGTTCGTAAAATAAACGAATCAAATCAACAAAAAAAAACCACTTCTTCCTAGTTCCTCCTTAATTGAATGGAGACTAATTATTTATATACAAAGAAATTGGTGAAGATTCACTAAACTAATTATCATTTACAATTTTATACATATTTTTATAAGTGTTCATGATCCTTATGGATAATACTTGATTTTTCCCAAATATATATATATATATATATATATATATATATATTTATGCACATGTAAGCACTAAACAAGCCCTGCTAAAGTATTTCACCTGTGTAAGAAAATGATGTATCTAGTGAGACTACCACCCTGTACCACGTACCATGAATGTAGCATGTCTCTATTAAAAAGTATATAATTCATATAAGACCAAGTGGTATTTGGCTCAAAGGTAATCGACTCTCCAAAACCTTGTGAGTGTCGGTCTATCTCTTCAGAGACAGAGACATGCATGTGTGAATTTCTTTTCTGTTTTTATATAATTCATGATCTTTATCGTTGCTTTCAATACTGCTTCTTTTGGTTTCATTTTTAGCCTACCCTAGCTAGTTCAGGAAAACTTCATATGTATCATATTTCAGCGTCAGCACCGTCAGTGTCAGGCATCCTAGAACTCTAGTGCAGCATAGCATAAAGGATCTTTGAACTAGAGCTTTCCATAGAAGGCTTGGCACCAACCTGCAGTGTTCCCCTGAATCTCACTCTAGAACTTGCCATCAAGTTGTGTCAACAGCTTTGACCCTGATCTCTCAGAAGGGGAATCACCATTCACCTCTTCAATGGGTCCATCTAGCTTTTAAGCCAAGGTATTAAAAGTGCAAGAAAAAAAATGTGTGGGCCTATCTAATACCACAGATGGTATTTTCTGAGTTGCTAGCCATTGAGTCTGAACTTGTGGACTATTGCATTGAATTATAAATGTAAAAAACTTAAATAATGGGACTGCATTGTAAGGAAAACCAAATTGCAGTGTTGAGGGTTGAAGATAAAATGGAACAGAAGTGTTTGAAATGGGATTAACGTAAAAGAGAGAGAGAGAGAGAGAGAGAGAGAGGACGTAATAGTGCATAAAATGAAAATACAGATTCTGGTCACCTTTCCATTATTCCATATACCAGAAAATGCCGAGTAACAACTATTCTATTCTAGTATTATTCAAGCCTAACAACCATGGGAGTTAAAATTGTTCCTGGGTTTTCTTGGGATATGCAAGTGCACGTTACTTGTTATAGACGGATAGACCTTGCAACAAACCAGGCTGGATACCATAAGTTACCTGCCATAGATTGATTTCCCAATTGAGAGCACAGATGAAATTTCCACCCCAGCCTTCTGCCTTAACCACGGCAAGAAATCAGCACAGTCCTCGTCTACGTACTGAGGTGCCTAAACTCATTCAGTCATTTAATCAAACAGTTGGCTCCCATATAAAAGATAAAACCCTCCATTGATTAAGTTTAGCGGGGAACCTGATATGGATATGATAATCTGGAAAAGTTGCACCTGGTGCGGAGGCGGCACTTGGAGGGAACGAGGAGGGGCCGTTGAATTCGAACACCTAAAATTAGCATTGCAGTGTCTGAAATGGTGCCCAGTTTCACCTATTTTTGTTTCCCGTTCTTCTGCGAACTGCGGCCTCGGCTCCCTCATGAATCATAATCACTTCTTCACAGACCAAAATTAATAAATAATGAATTTAAGAATAGATAAGGAACCACCCCTAAAATCAATTTTCGAAATACAAGAGTATATTCTTAACTATCAAAATAGAGTATCGTCCTCCAAATTGTATATTTTTATTAGAATTTAACCGTGCTTTGTAGTAAAATATATCTCGATTTTAGTATTTTGTTTTATTTTGTTTTTATAAATGTTTTAATACGATATTTATGTGGTCTTGAGAATGTAATAATGTTTTTATTTTTAAATAAAATATATATAAATTAGAAGATATCACAAAAATTCAAAAATAAATATATCAATATTAATATCAAATTAACTATTTAAAAATTCTTGTTTTTTTAATTCCTTTAATTCAATTTTTTTATTATAATTTAATTTAAATTTAATAACGAAATAAKTTATTTTTTATTTAATAATATATTTTTATAAGAATAATAATTAAGTATTATGTTATAATTCAATGATTATCCTAATTATATTTTAGATTTTTATATTTAAAATAAAATGTTTATCATGTATTTGATTTTGTTTATTTGCATTTAGTTAAACGAATTCAAGCATATAGTTTTAATAAGTTGTATTTATGCACAATTTACTTGTAATCTTGAATTTTAAGTAATATGCATCAATAAACAGTATTTTATATATAAAAAATGGTTTTTAAGAGTTTTTCTCAAATGCTTTATAATATAGTATAGATTAGTAGGTTGAAGAGAATGTGAGATGAGCAACTAACGTTGGATATAACAACGTTAAGAACTTCCAACAACATGATATTTAATAGGAGTTTTTCGATAAGCATAGTTAGGATACCGTAATATATGTGAAATTTTATAGCTAGCATACTAAAGGAAGGGAGCCAAAGGTAGGTGGTGGTAGGGTTAACGAGCTGGAGAGTTCTGTTGCAGAAGCTGAAAATTATACCGGAAATGTGTAGTTTTCTTATCCTAATTATGCTTTTTATATTTACTTTTATTTATACATTGTTGTTACATTTAACTGACATCTCAGTATTTAACATATATATCTTTTCTTATTTCGCAGTGTAATTCGTCACTTGGCATACTCCCTGATGCACTTTAAACTGTACAAAAATTTTGTTTCAAAACCACTATGAATGAATCCAGTTAGTAACATATTGAATACATTGGTAATTGTCAAAATTTGAGCAATGTAAAATGTAAAAATTGGAAAATTAATTTTGGCATATTTACACAAATAAATTTGTTTAGAGTTTATTTTGAACGGTTACAAAAGTAAGAAATGGACTTGGACACTACTTTAACCAAAAAATTTGAATTGTAACATGTAATCCGCACAGTTGTGTCCACACCCTCTGAGTGGACAAGAGATAAGGGATTTCTCGGAGCAAGATGAACAAAACTTATTTGGAAAAAACAATGCATAAAAAAGGGAATCAGTCGAGACCTACTTATGGCAAAGAGATTGGGTTGTATGTTAAAACTTGTTTTGTGTGTTTAACTTGTACTCATTTATATTGACTATTATCAAATATAAATGTAATTTTTAAAGTATCCGAATTTGCTCTCGTTGTCAGTGTTTTTGGGTTTATACCCCCGTAACTTTTTTTTCCTTTCCAAATTTGACATTCCGATACATATTTTTGCTTTATTGTAGGGCCTGACATAATGATTGTTAATTTTCATATGTTAGGTGAGTGACATTCTCGTTTTTTTCATTCTCACTTATTTTTTGTTAACATGTGTTGAGTTTTTGAACCTTTTCTCTCAGTTCCTTTTCTCTTGATCGTCCCTCTCGTTCTTAGAGTCCCAAACATCAACAACACTCTGTCGTTGCCCATACGAAGACGTTTAGACAACAAAAACATCACTAAAGATGGAGAAGGGATGCTTCATCAAAGAAGGAGAATGGGGAGTTTCATCGAAGATGGATGACCGATAGAGATGCACAAATGATCGATTAATCCATTTTGGACCGGTTAAAAGGGCTCGACTGAAGGGTTGCTTACAGGCAAAAGTTCATTTTGGTCCTAAATTGTAACTTGCATCTGGTCATTGGTTAACCAGAAAGTCTTATGGTTATTACCAGGTTAAAGCCCGGTCAAGGGGCAAATTTGTCAATCAAGATTTGTTGTGTTTACACCAATTATTTATTATGACAAACAATTAAACAAGACATCAAACAATAATTTGTGGTAAACAATAATTTGTGGTTAACAATAATGAAATTATTGTAAGAAATTTTATGAAATATTTTAAAGACGTGTCTCTTTTTGTGTGAGTCCCAACTTTAAACTCAACATACAACACAATGGAGTCGAGGGTTGGTTAGAAAAAATAAGATATTTTAGATCTAAACGACGTCCGATTTAATCACTTAAAGGGTCAAAAGCAATTGAAAAATCAATGATGACAAAGATACAAAAAAAAAAAAAAAACCGAACTAAATATCTTATAATATGTAAGAATTAAAAATATATATATGAAGACGTCAAAAAAAGTAAGTGATTTATAACGTTATATTTTTTTAAACTTATGGTCGATTAAATTACAATTAAATAAAAATTCGAGATAATTTTTAAAATAATTGTCCACTTCATAGTTTTATATATGTATATGCTTTATTTAAAGACCCGAAAGGACCGGTTAGGACTATCGATCTGATTTTGATCATAGATTTTTGGCTAAGGACTAGTGATCCCCGATCCGATCAATTTTAGGATTAGTGCCCAATTCATGTGCATTCATAATGACTGTGTGTTGTGTGTATATATGTCATATGAACTGACGGATGTGATTAAATGAACGGTTATATCAATTTTTTTTATACTTAAAAATATAAGACCCTCTGTATTTTATTAAAAAAACAAGATTCAGACGAAATAAATTATACCAAATAAATGATCGTATTTTTCTTCTTAATATGACGTCCATATCGATACATTTTTTCAATTGTTTTTTCATAGTTTTTCTGTTTTTAATTTATTTAGATTTTTTTTCCAGAACTTGACCCTACATACATATAGGGTCAAACTGGGAATGGTTCAAACGAGAACGCTTTCATTTCATGAGAACTGAAGTGCACTTTTTTATTATAGTATATCAAATGTGATACTAAATTAGAGATGTGAATGACATTTAGTACGATCTAGGTTACGGACCAAGTCACCCACTATCTACTAGCCCCCTCACATGTATTATCACATGTGAAAATAGTATTCTTGATACGATACTGTAATCAACCACATATGATATTAAATCAGATATGCAAAACACGATCTAGGTCGCGGGTCAATTTGTCCACACACCATCGAGTCTCCTTCACATGTAATAAAAATGTTATTGTATATTGTTCTCATTTGAACTTTTACTATATATACATATTTTGTTTTTACTTTTTAATGATCAATAATAGGTTAAACCAAAACCAAGCACGACCAACACGTAACATAATGGCAATTTTGAAAGAAAAAAAAAACAATCAAGAAAAACCACGACACCAAATTCATAATTTACTCTATTTATTTATTTGACTATTTAATTAAAAAGACATTTTAGATGTACTAGAAGGTACTCGTACAATGGAGCATGATACATCTCGATTTCAGTGTTTGTTTTATTTTGTCATCTGTCGATGTTATAATACAATTTTACGTGGTTTGGAGAAAAACGATAATGTTTTTATTTTTAAATAAAATATAAAATTGAATATATCTTAAAAATTTTAAAAAAAATATATCGATATTAATATCAAATTAACTATATAAAGGTTCTTGTTTTGTTGTATAACATCTTTAATTCAATTTTTTATTATAATTTTAAGTCTAATAACGAAGTAAATTATTTTTATTTAATAACTAGACAGGGTACTCGTATAATGCAGCGAGATACATCTTGATTTTAATGTTTCTTTTTTTATTCTCAGTTGATGTTATAATACAGTTTTATATGGCTTGAGAAAACTAATGTTTTTATTTTTAAATAAAATCTAAATATGAAGATATATTATAAAAATTGAAAGAAAATATTGATATTAGTACCAAACTAACTATTTAAAATTTACCATTTTCATTTTTTTTTTGGTTTAATAATATAATTTTTTTTAAGATGATAATTAAGTATTATGTTAGAACTTAATGATTATCCTAATTATATTTTAGATTTTTTATATTTAAAATGAGATGTTTATCCTGCATTTGATTATATTTATCTGCAGTTAGTTACATAAATTCAGATATGGAGCTTTAATAAGTTGTGCTTGCGTACAATCTACTTGCAATCTTGAGTTTTAAGTAATATGCATTAATAAACAGTATTTTACGCATAAAAAGTGGGTTTTAAGAGTTTTTTTGTCAAATTCTTTATAATATAGTATAGGTTATGTGTTTTTAAGAAAGCAATAATGATTTTATTTTTGAATAAAATATAAATTTGAAGATATCATAAAAAATTGAAAAAAATATATATCAATGTTAATATCAAATCAACTATTTGAAAATTATATTTTTATGTAATTTATTTAATTTATTTTTTAATTGTAATTTAATTTAAGTTTAATAACGAAATAATTTATTTTTGGTTTAATAATATAATATTTTATAAAGATAATAATTAAGTATTCTGTTAGAATTCAATGAATATCCTAATTATATTTTAGATTTTTTATATTTAAAATGAGATGTTTATCCTGCATTTGATTATRTTTATCTGCAGTTAGTTACATAAATTCAGATATGGAGCTTTAATAAGTTGTGCTTGCGTACAATCTACTTGCAATCTTGAGTTTTAAGTAATATGCATTAATAAACAGTATTTTACGCATAAAAAGTGGGTTTTAAGAGTTTTTTTGTCAAATTCTTTATAATATAGTATAGGTTATGTGTTTTTAAGAAAGCAATAATGATTTTATTTTTGAATAAAATATAAATTTGAAGATATCATAAAAATTGAAAAAAAAATATATCAATGTTAATATCAAATCAACTATTTAAAAGCTCTCATTTTTTATGTAATTTCTTTAATTTTATTTATTTTATTATAATTTAATTTAAGTTTGATAATGAAATAATTTATTTTTTATTTAACATTATAAATTCTATAAAAATAATATTTAAGTATTCTTTTAGGATTCAATGACTATCCTAATTATATTGTAGATTTTTTATATTTAAAATGAGATGTTTATCCTGTATTTGATTATGTTTATCTGCAGTTAGTTACATAAATTCAGATATGAAACTTGAATAAGTTGTACTTATGCATAATCTACTTGCAATCTTGAGTTTTAAATAATATGTATTAATAAACAGTACTTTATGCATAAAAAATAGTTTTTAAGAGTTTTTGTCAAATGCTTTATAATATAGTATAAATATAATTTTTTATAAATATAATAATTAAGTATTATGTTAGAACATAATGATTATCCTAATTATATTTTAGAATTTTTATATTTAAAATAAATTGTTTATCCAGTATTTAATTGTATTTATCAACAGTTAGTTACACGAATTCAAACATGAGCTTTAATAAGTTGTACTTATACGTTATTTACTTGTAATTTTGAGTTTTAAGTAATATGTATCAATAACAGTATTTTATGTATAAAAAATAATTTTTAAGAATTTATATAAAATACTTTATAATATAGTAGAGATAAATTGACTTTGCAGTTTCAAACTCGGACAGTTCCAAGTTTCAACAGGTCTCGCACCCTAGGGGTGCTCATGGGTTGGGTTGATCGGGTTGAAGACATTCGAACAACTCAACCCAATGCTTGCGGTTTGGAAAAATCTTAACCCAACCCAACCCAACCCAACCCAAATCAAAGTACAACCCAACCCAACCCGTACGGGTTGGTCGGGTTGATACTTTGGTATATTAAAATATTCTTCTAACCTTGAATATGTTATTTCTCTACTCATAATTTCTTTTTCATCATCAACCATTTGATACAACTTATCCATATTTCTTACGTATATCACATTCAATTAATTTTCTCAATTTACATATATATGTTCACAGTTACTGAACATATATATGAATGAGTTATAAAGAGATATGAATAGATTGAAAGTATGTGTATATGAAAAGCATACATGATAGTGTAATTGTCTAATGCATATATTAATAGAAATTCAACAATCATATTAAATCCAAGAAAATAAAATGGTATCGGGTTCATCGGGTTGGGTTGGGTTGGGTTCAAATAATAGTAACCCAATATCAACCAAATACCTACGGTTTGACAATTTTACAACTCGATTAGACATCGGGTTGCTTCGGGTTGGGTTATTTCGCGTTGGGTTGGGTTGGGTTGATCGGGTTAAACGGGTTGGTCGGGTTTTTGAGCACCCCTACGCACCGCCCCCATATCAAAGCCCTAAATTTAGGGGCTGTTTGACAATTGTTAAATGTTTTGGTACAAAATGATTAAATGACTCTCATAATATAGTGTAAAATAAAATATAATTATTTAATAATTATGTCCAATAAAATTAGAGCTTTTAGTAAAGGAGTTTCACGATACAAAATCATTCAGGAAGGTTTATACAATTTAAAGATTACCCTCTTGGCGATTTCGTCTGTTGATAAAACCGTTAAAAGTAAAAAAAAATACCTCTTGGACCCATCGTAGACCCAAGTTGAATCCTCCCTTTCTCTCAGATCACCTTCAACGATGTCTTTAATCGTAAAATCTTATATTCATCAGTGATTTCATCAATCAAATCTTTTTAAGTCGTTTATCGAATTCAATCTGCTTGCATGATTTTACATATACACTAAAATTTCAATTTGTAATTCATAATCTTTATACATCTTCTCATCTAATTTTGTTAAATTAATATCCGAATTTTCTTTTGGGAATCAACCAAATCGCCTGAGAAAAGTTATTTTGCATCTCAAGTTCGTGCCAAGACTTTGGAGGTTCGTACTCTTGATCTTTTAAACAGCTGAGCTAGGGTTTTGTCTCTATGTTTATTTTTATGTTTGCTTGCAAATCCATGAAAAATGTAGGTGTGAAGACGGGTTGTTTCATGTTTTTCTTGAACAGGAGGATGCTTGTGGCAATATGATGAATCAAGGAGTGGACGGCACCATAACCGCATTGGACCCAAATTCAGTCGAGGTATTTTCTATTTCTAACGCGCAGACACAATTTTTTTTTTGTTTGTTTTTTATTATGTTTTTAGTATGTATATATATAACTGTTTCTGAGACTTATAGTTGATTGATTCTGTTTTTTTTGCGTTTTTATTCTATTTTTACGAATGTTAACATGTTATCCAATTCGTAATATTTGATTTCAGATGGTAACTGTAAGGATACGGAGTAGATTCGTCTCAGTTCAATAGTATAGCCTTGGTTTTGATGAATTAAGTAATTTTGTGGATCACTGATTAGCACCCCGTCCTTTAAGTTTTAGTATTTGTAAGGTGGGGTGATATCGGACATAAATCAAGAAAGGAAAGGATCCATGCAAAATTTTCACTAGTTTGACTGTTGGTCAGTCAGTTGAGGTCATACAGTATGAATGCATGATGGGCTACTGTCTTAATGTTTTGTAACTTGGAAGGTATAGCTGTATCAGATTGCAAATGCACAGCATCATCACCGTGCCTTCATCCATAGGTCCAGATGGAGGACATTGGAACTAGTTTCAGTTGTCATAGTGAAAGTGAGTAGAAGGTTTCAACAAGGTCCCCTTTCCCATTGTTATCAAAGAGACCTAATCATCCACATGGTAGTACATGGTCAAAGAATTACACTTGCTATCCTGTTCTAAGATTATAATACAGCAGTGATCATTAGAAGGAAGAGCCAACAAAATAGGAACAACCATATGCTACACAACTTACACTGCAATATCAGCAATGTAGAGAAAACTGGTCATTTCATCTGCTGAGTAGACCTTTATGCACCTATGGCGATGTCTATTTTCCAGTAATCAGTTTTGGCTGATTACGTGCTGAAGTCCAATGAAAGCTACTAGCTTGTAAAGCACCTGTGCTTTCCAAACAAGGAAGATAATGTTGAAGTAGGATGTATGGTCTAAATGAAAACAATCATCTTGTAGCTCGTTGCTGTTGTAGGAATAACTATGTTAGAGGTGTTTGAGGGATAAACTGGCAACAATTTGTAGATTTAAGTCAGGATATTGCCTACCCTGCAAGCAAAACTTGGATTGTTCATTCGTAAGGCTGTTTGTAAAATCGAAGATTACTCATTGCTCTTGTATAATAGATAGAATTTCGGGCAGGTTTTAGTAAAAAAGTTATGTCAGCTTATATTACTTAAATCTGCACTTGGTAACATTAAGTTACAGGTTTTACTATCCTTGAAGAAACAACAGAGCTTTTTTTACTAACTTCGTTGAAGAGCCACAATGTGTTATAGATGGTATAGTTAGATGCCCTTTCTGCAACTATTTTCTTTGAACAAGTATTTGATTGCTAGCCGGCTTCCGGCTTATGTTCTTTGCTTTCTCGTATATATCACCATTTTCCCACAGAATTGAATTGTTTACTTTGATGGAATTGATTTGTTGTCATATCATTGTATTTCAACTAAGTTATTTTCTTTCTTAATATTTGTAAGCGTCTTGCCGTTGATCCAAGTCGTGGGCAAGCACCTTCATATTATGTTCCATCTACTGGCTCTGAAGCTGTATCCTGGACAACCCATGGAGCTGCTAATGGCTCTATTCAGAATGGCATTGATTCCAGTTCCAGCATCAACCATGATCAATATGCGGAACCTCACTTGAAAAACATTCAGGATGGAGTGACTGCGATGTCTGCTGCCTCCACTTCAAATTCTGGGACAGCTAATGTACCACAAGAATATGCCAGCTATGCGGCATACCCAGGTGCTGATACATATGGATATGGAAGCACAGCATATGCAGGTTACAATGGTGGCTATCGGCAGCAACCAAATCAATCATACCCTCAGCAGCAGTCCAATCAATCATATCCTCAGTCTGCAGGAGCATATCAAAGCACAGGTGCTCCTCATCAGCCTATTTCCTCATTACAGAATACAGGGTCCTATGATGGGTCTTCCAGTTACTCAACCACTTACTACAATCCTGCTGATTATCAGACATCTGGTGATTATGCGGCTGGGACTTACAGTAATCAGATAAACTTGTGGAATCAAGGAGGCTATGCAAGTTATGGGCATCAGTATCCAAGCTACCCTGCAGAAACTAACGGTGCTTATACCGCTCCCAGTGCTGCTGCAATACCTCTCCAATATCAACAAGAGCACAGACAATGGGCAGACTATTACAGCCAAACAGAGGTTTGCTGTGCTCCTGGTACGGAAAACACATCTGCTACTAGCAAATCTAGTCTGGGCTGTCCCGTTCCTGCTGTTACCAGCGTGTATTCTGCTCCAACCAACCAGCAGGTGGCATCCTCTGCCCCAACATATTGGGTTCCAGAACCCAGCACATTGGATGTGCCTTCAGTACAGGTTTGGGGATCACCTTTACCAACTTAGTGAAATAACCGTATGATGTCTCTCATTTTATGCTCTCAAATGGATTCAGTAACAGGGCGCACTCATCCTTATGCCTTAATATACTATTATTCTAAATTCCTGTGTAACGTAACTAAATGATACAAAGCAGGTATCCAGCAACAGGTCTGACTTGCCCTGCACCCGGATATTGTATTTTCTTGCTAATCTTATTGCTCTTCTATCATATTGAAAATGTTCATCAGGATCTGTGTATCTTTAGAAGTAAGAGGTTAGTTATAACATACTATTATATTGTCTTTGAGCATTAAAATGTGTTTTTGCCTTCCCTTATGAGTATGTTCAACCTTGAAAGGTACAAATATGCGGATAATTTTATCCGCGGCTTTGATCATAAATGTAGAATTAATTAAGTAGACGTAATCTAAGGGAGTCGGGTGCCTAATGACTTAAAAAGAGAGTCTGGTGCCTAATCTAGATGTAATCGATGATGACAGTTTTCCCATATACATGCTTGTAATGTTCAATTTCTCTAATTTTCGTATTTGAATAGATACCTCAAACTATGTTATACCTGTGTTGAATGACTTGGAATGTTGGTGTTACCATCCTCGAGTTCGAACTGCCTTGCCAATTTGTTGTTCAAGTATAATAGGCTGGAAGTCAGCGTAATAGTTTTTAAAACTATTTTCAGAGTATGTGTTAGATATTTTCCTGCTTAACCAAAATTGTCTGCGTTTTCTGTGCAACTGTTTTGTGTTTAATACTTTAATTTCAAATACTGTTAGCTTCATGTAAATGCAAACTCCTTTTCAATATGTTATACCTATTACCTTTTAGAAATCTGAAAAAAATTGATTTTTTCACGTTACGAGGTCAAAAGTTTCTTTATTAATGTACTTAAGAATGACGATGAGCAACCATTCTTGTCTGTACTCATTTGGAAACAGTTTGATACTGAGTTATAATCTTGATAATTCAAAATTAGGTTTTCAAATGGTTAGTATTAGAATCCCAGTTGTGTTAGATTCAGAATTAGTTCTGCACTGTGATTAGTTTGCTGGTTTGAAGACTATATCTAATTATCTATATATCTGATATGCTATTCTACTGAGTCAGGCCTTTGGATCCTAATTGTAATATGGTATTAGCGATCTAGGAGTACTGGAGAGCCAATTTTCTTGTCTGTGCTTGTCGTTGTACCCCGAGCTTCAGACTTTATTTTGTCTCTTTAGTTTCTATATGGTTCTGCTACTGTCATCTAGATTTGTCTAGTTACATTTCCAAGAATGGTCTTCCAAGATCACCAGGTTCGCCACAATCTTTAATTTTGATCATACTTGTTTTGACCAATCTGTGATTTGTTAATTTCGTCTTTTATTCATAATTTTAGAAACTCGGGGGTTAGAGTTGCAAATTCCAAAAAGATGAGGACCTATTTTGTAGTTTTCAGGATTTTCGGGGACCATTTTTGCAAAAAATTGCGAAATTAAGGACTATTTTGCAGAACCAAAGAATTCAATAACTATTATGGAAATCCATATGGCTGTTTTTTAGCAAATTGATTTGAAGATAGCTTTGTATTTAATTACTTGATGCCTTAATTGATATTTGAATTCATGAAACGAAAGTATGGGATGATACTTATACTTGTGTTCCCGGAGCTGCCAAACTCGAAATAGATACGACTGAATCTCCAGAAGAGGAAAATGTTAAATGGATGATGATAAATGCCGTGGAGGGAAAAATGACATTCAATATATGGCTAAATTTTGGAATTTCACAAGATTGAGCATATTGATTTTGTGTATTTTGATCGCTTTATGGGTCATCGATGAAATTAATGCTGCTCTCATTGTTGTAAGGTAAGTTTATGCACAACAACACATTGTTCTTTTTTAAGCCTTGAGTGATGCAAGAACTTTCATGGTTTGTTATTCCCCGTCACTAAGAACCTTGAGGATAATCTTTGCAATGAATGAGAGAATGATGGGGAAGACAAGGAAATTTAGGAAATTCTAAGAAACCGATATTTGGGAACTATGCATGATTATTTAAAGCTAGATTTGTATATACTTATTTTACAGGAATAATGGGGGGCGGGATTGGGATCTTAGTGTTTAAATCAAGTATTTTGGAGATTTAATGTTAGTGGGAAAGTATTTAGTTGCACATTATTTAGTAAATTCCAATGACTAGGCTAATTATATTTTCGTATTTTATATTATTATCAAGTGTTTGTTGTCTTTATATAACTGTTTAAATTGTAACTGTTGATTTGGGTCGTGTATTCTAGTTTTGGTTGGTTTTGACTACTACAATATTCTATGGTTTTACGTATATTGATAGTATGATCTATAATCTTATTTGTGGTTGGGATCTTTGCTCTTACGGTTCAACGTTCTTTTCTTTTCTCATCTATTCTATTACCTTTCTCTACTAGGTCTCACATCACTAGCCATTCAATATAGTTCGATTCAGAGATTTGCACCAAGGGTTTGGACACAATATTATCCCTGAGACTCGCAACATATTTTGCTACTTCTGTCATTTGGTTGTTCTTCTCTTTCCAAAAGATCCCCTTGTTGGTATTTGTGGTAGTCTACATTGTGTGTTAACTTGGAGCATCTTCTGTTGCCATCGACATTGACCGCTAGTTTGCAGTATCCCTATTAAAACTAATACAACATTGTTTTTAAATATTTGTCTATGCTAGAGAGGGGAGAAGATATAGACGGAGTTGACTAGAGGTTGCAAAATGATTGAGTTTTGATCTTGGTCGTGTAGGATAAAGTCAGAAAGTAGAACTATTAAGTATGAATCATTTCCAATAATCATTTCCTTTTTTTTTTTTTGATAAAGATGATAATGTTACTGTTGATCCTTTCATTAATGGATTCTTCTCACACTCAAAATCTCGAGAGCATGGAGAGCCAATTCTGTAACACCTACACCAACAATTTTTTAAGTATTGTATATGTCATACAAACGATCTTTTGTAGGAACTATCCATGATAGAACTAGTGAAACATATTTGTTTATCCAATACTTTGATTTTGGTAGTTAATTGTTGTTTTGGTCCACGAGTCAAGTAAGATAGATCATTTATCTGGAAGAACCAAAGAGGATTTCTGTATCCTTCTATGCAGTGCATCTTATATGCTACCTCATAGGAATAAAGGATAACTGAATTGCTTACAAAGAATATCTTCTATTCCTTCATTTTTTTATTGTTAGAATCATGGGAACTGGTAGTAGAAGGTTTTCGGGTCACAGAATATGTTAGAAGGTTTTAATTATAGGTAATGCGTTCTATCATTCACTTCACTTGGCATTCCTTAGCGGAAATAAACATGAGAGAAAGAGTTTTGTGTTCCACTAAGATCAAGTAGTGTTATGTCATCAAGTTGATTATGGTTTTCCTCAATGTACATATACTATGGCGGGCTTTGAGGTATCAAGGGATCTTTCAGGAAAAATAGCATAAACAAACGAAAGACTTATTATAATTTCAATTTTGTTTATATATGGTGATAATTGCTAAAGAGAACAAAAAAGTCCATTTTACAAACTTAATGTCTATATATCTACGAGTCTATAAATTCATTTTGAAAAGTGAAACCTTCCTCAACTGTTAAGAACTAAAAACATTTTACATTTGTGCCAAATAGATGGGACAAACAAGGGATTTATGACAATAATTTTGTAATATGATTATGTTTAACCAATTGAGCTTCTATAGTAGTTGGAGCTGTACTGACTTGGAAAGGAACCCTCCAAGCACATTTTAAGGAATTGTAGCCAAGATCAGACTTCATGAGAGTAGTATCAAAATCTTTCCAGCATGCTAGGGCTAACTTTTTCTATTTCGGTTACGCTTTCTCTTTGATATATGGTGGATAGATTGAACATGAAATACTAATGGTCTTACCAATACGCATATGCATAACTCCCAATGATGCTTATTTTCATCATTGTACAAAATCTCCTAACCCCTTCACATATAAATGGATTCCTTACGAAAGTAAAATCATTGTTACTTTGGTAGGGCATTTAAAAGTTGTACTAGTTCCGTTATCCCTGTTCCATAAGTAGGGTTACGTCGTATGTTTATAAGTTATTCTAATCTGGCCCAATTCCCAACAGCCCACCGTCTACCCCATATTTTCAGCCTTCTTTGAGTGATAATAGACATCACACTACAACGCCATGTCTTTATATGGTATAAGAGCTATAACTGTGACTACCTCAGTATGAAATATCCTATTCCCACAAAAAAAAGTAAGCCAAGATGCCGCTGTCAGCCGCATCTCGGTAGTGTTGCTGTTCCTATGAATCGTTGATGGTTGTCAGAAACTGGTACCTGTTGATCCGGCTTGTATCTCAAGTATCTATTGCATAGTTGCTGATGATTCTGCCCTGTTTTGCTGCTGAATTATTGTTGATTCTTCCATGATATACAGCTCATATAATTGCTGATGCTGCCTTGATTTACCGTCGCTTCTTCTCTGATTGACTGCTGATTCCTTGCTGTTTTCTAATTCTTACCGATTTTAGAACCTTTAAATATTTGTTTCACGTATGGGCTGTTGATTTATCTGTGACCCTGTGGACTACTTTAGCCAAAAAGCATATGCTACAGTGTTCAGAAAAAAGAAAGAGAAATCGACCCATTGGTGTTCTTTATGAGCCAATTGTGTGCAAATCAAGTTATGACATTTCAATCACATTTGAGTTCCTGATGTGGTTTGGATTGTCTTTCGATAAAAAAGATGTGCGTATAACCGGTTCCCCCAAGTTGACAAGTAATGGTGTAATGGATATGTATGCTGTTCTATGTTTTTCAGTGGACGAATTCTTGCTAAGATAAAGCCGTATGTGTTTTGATCACGGACTAAAAGAAGTCCTTTTGTTGTCAGCCTAATGAAGTAATTACCAATGTCCATGATGAACACTGGAAACATGGGCGTCAAGGTTTTCAAAATTATCATGCTAATTCCCTGCAGCCCAACATCCAGAAGTCGCTAGATTTGAATTCTGCTCCTGTAAGCTTTCAGGATTACCAAAAGCCTGAATACCCTCATGGACCAGGTTTACAGTATTCAGCTACTCATCAGGTGCCCCAGGATTATCAACCACCTGTACAGGCCGCTCCGCAAACTGCTGTACCTTTTGATTCAGGCAGGGTAAGCAAAGTGAATATTCCAACAAACCCCAGAATTGCTTCAAATTTTCCAATGGTCTTGCCCAGAAATGATAAGCCTGCAATGGGTGGAGCAACAGAACCGGCTTATGTCAGTGTCTCAGTACCAAAGCCTAATGATGAAGTGCCATTGCATGTTGCTGGTGATTCTGTGCTTAAGGTAATCCTACTCCACTTGTAGGAGTTTCTTCTATATAGGCAAATTTTTTAGTTTTAGAGTACAGTCTACCTACTTTCAAACTTCACTGGCAGCAAGTTTTTTAGTCGTTTTTTTTTTGTTTTACATGTTAAAAGATTTGCTAAATTACTGGCATTAAGTCTTTACTCGTTATATTTTTAGAATTCCTTGGATTTGATTTCTTGAGCCTACCTAACGTTCCAGATGATGTCTTATGCCTATCTTGTTTCAGTTTGTGTTCTGTGACTGATAATATTGTAGAATAGTTACTAGAACTTGTGTTACTTGCAGCCTGGTGTGCTGCCCAAGTCACTACGTGGATATGTAGAAAGAGCTTTGGCTCGTTGTGAGGATGACAGACAGATGGCAGCTTGTCAAGATGTCCTGAAGGAGGTAAATTGTTCGGTTAGAACTTGCTAATTTCTGGCCAAGTATGGTGGACATCATCTTTCTGCTTCATGTTTGAGTACAAACACCACCTATTATATCCTTGTCTAGGCATAACAGATGTAATTCTGTAGGTGGCTTCAGATCCCTTTTGACCAAATACTCAAAGTTGCTATTTAAGCATGCTTAATGTTGCTACAATTCTGCTTACATTATGCTCTGTAGACCCATTGACTCAAAGGAGGTGATGAAAAGACCTTCTCTCTGGCCCCCTTTTCTTGCAGATTTCGGAGAGAGTGCATATTGTAAGGAGTTTTGATTGTCAGTTTATTTGAAGAAAGGAAAAGCAAGTGATTCGCTCCTTGAATGGTTGCTTCATGTTTTCATGAAGTTCAAAACACTTTTGGTCAACTAATGATGATATTTTTGCAATAGTTGATTCTATTACTTGCTAAAGGATCACAATGTTTACAAAACTAGTAGAATTAGTTAGTTTACATTTACAACACAGTGCTAAAAGGATGTGTGCATACGAGGAACCTTTGAACAAACATGTGATGTCACATTATTGGATTATCGTTTATGCATATCTGAGCTAGAAACTCAGTAGATTGAATGAATTCTCTTAAAAGGAGTATTAATATCCATGTTCCCCACAAAAATAAGCACCAGCACCCCAGTTTAAAGCTGATGTTACCAGCACCTACCACCCCAATGGGAGTTTCCCAGAATGGTACTAACATGAGGGAAATGTCCTTCACTTGAAAATTAGAATTCTATCCAACGTCTAGTTAGTGAGCTCTTTATTTTGGCTAAGTCATACCTTCTGTGCGTGGTGTAAGGCTCATAACAATGTCTGTGCTACAAACCTTTGTACCAGGCTTGTCAATAAAACCTGCCCTCTTGCTCAGAAATTGCTTGGCTAAGGTGATATTGGTATAATATATTTGACATCTTTATCAGGTCAAATGTTCTGCTAGGGGTTCTTTCATTTATTGCAATCTTAGTCATCTTGTAGTAATTGGCCTCACTGGGAAATTGGATATGCTTTTGTACACAAAGATGCAGAGAAGCTGAATGTAGGCACTGATTTGAAAATTAAGTTTTTTCTTATAGGAAGATAGTTGCCTTCTCTCTCGATGGGTGTGGGGGACATAGAGGGTACTTAGATATATTTTGTTGGTTACTTTTGTTGTTGCTTATGTAACTAACCACATGCTTTTTGGATGGTATTTAACCTTAGTACTTCTATTTGTTTATTTCAGGTCATTAAAAAGGCAAATGCTGATGGTACTCTTTTGACACGAGATTGGGACACCGAGCCTCTTTTCCCATTTCCTAACAAGGGTGTGGTTAATAATGAGTATGCTGCTTCCCTTAATGGATAGACCGATATGTATATATTTGGTCACTGATTTGCATCTTTATAACTTCACTTCACACATGTTCATGCAATTACATGGATGTAAGGATAATAGATTTTACATCCCATTCTACATTTTCTGCCATGGGGGTTGGGGTAAAAGATTGAGTGGTCTAGCCTCTCTATTACAAATAAAAGAGGTTGCTTTTGACTTTGAGGGGGAGCTTATTACACCCAAGTTCGAAGCCACTTGTGAAGCTTTTGCCAATTTAACACCAACTATTCTATTTGTAGTATTTCTTAGACACCTGATGTAGATTATCTACATTGAAGTCGAAAGGAAACCACCTGACCTCGTAAGTCAAGTCGTATCTTTTTTTCTTTTTAGAGCAAGGGGAGTGAGTATTATTCATGGTCCATGTTGATCATAAACATTGATGCAGAAGGTCAAATCATTTTGGGCACATAGAGTAGGTATATTGCATCTGATTCACTTAGGAGTGCCACATCATTATCCTTGACGTGCTTGATATGTGGACCTGCTTCATTAGCTTGCTTTTGCATGTTCTTATGAAGATCTTGTTATATGTTTCAGTAAGTTAATAGGTTAACTATTATTCATCATTCATATCTATCTACGTAGGATAAAATATCTCATAAGATGCAAGAGTTTAGCATCTTTGTTTGCAATAATGGTCGCCATCCTTTGGCCGGCATTGATTGCTTTTTTCTTCTTCCAAGAAATTGCGAGTGTTATTGTTATTTAGACATGACAAGTTTTCATTCTTGTTGATCAATTTTCAATTATTTCTCACAGTCCTTTGAATCATTTAACTCCTGTCTCATCACTGCTGAAGAATAGAAGTCCAAACAGGCGTACAAAAAGTAGGTGGGAGCCATTACCGGAGGAGAAACTGCGCGAGAAACAAATAACTTCTACTCCTGAAAGTTTAAAATCTAGTGGGGCCATTCATCACAATGAAACGAACCATCAGGTTTGTCCTTTTCTGTATGCTGCCCATATAGTCCTTCATTCTGCAATGCATCCCGAGCTTATCAAGGCTTTCTCTCGTTCAAAAGGTAGTCTTGAAATACTCCTGGACACTTGCTGTTTGGAGTTCAAGATACCATCATCTCAAGATGGAATGAATTGTCAAGCTAACATGTATGGGAAAAAAATTCATATTTGAAGATCACCCTTCAATCAATTGATGTTGAATGTAGGGCTTTTTAATTAATTTTACATATGTTTCATTTAATGCTTGGACTTTGTAAATATTGTTTTTGGAGTTTTGGTAAATTTTCCATGCCAACAATGATTTATCCTCTTCGATATCAGTAATTACACAAAGGAGAGTAAGATGTGAAATGGCATCTCAAATGCTTTCTATTTTGATTCGTATCCTTTACAACGCTATTATGTTTTACTTGCAGTTTTCAGCAGGAATGCCACGGACCAAGGAGAATAAGTTTGGCAATCAAAAATTCTATGTACCAAATCAGAAAGCAACAAACAGAACTTCTTTCAGGCCAGCTAAGAGGCAGCGTGTCGGTGATGGTGTGGGTGGATCCAATAATGGTGATTCATCCAGTGACAGTGATAAAGAGCAAAGTCTGACTACATATTATGCTGGTGCATTTTCAGTTGCAGATTCACCTGAGGAAAAAAAGAGACGTGAAAGCCGCTCAAAACGTTTTGAAAATAATCATGTCAAACGGTCAGCAAATAGTCATATGCAACCCAAAAAAGTTGGAGATGGGAACTTTTACACTAGAAGGGCATCTGCTCTAGCAATTAGTAAAATCATTGATGATGGTGCTGGCAGGGCTGTTGAGGATATTGACTGGGATGCTCTTACTGTTACAGGAACTTGCCAGGAAATCGAGAAACGCTACTTGCGCCTCACTTCTGCTCCAGATCCTGCCACAGTAAGTTTTTTGCTTTTTATGTTGTTCGACTTATGTTGTAATATGGGGGAACACAATAAATTATTGTCTTATCATGAAGAAGGAGAAAAACGAATAATTTCTTTTGAACCCATATCTTGAATTGATTCTCTTGCAGGTAAGACCTGAAGAAGTATTAGAAAAAGCATTGGTTTTTGTTCAAAGTTCTCAAAGGAACTACCTTTATAAGTGTGACCAGTTAAAATCTATCCGCCAAGATCTTACAGTACAACGGATACGCAATGAGCTGACTGCCAAGGTATACTTTCTTTTGTTGTATCTGTTGGTGTCTATGTTTACTTCCCTTTGATAAAAGGCTTCTTCTTGTATCTTATCATACAGTCTATGAAACATACTTCCTTATGCTAAACTTCTTCAATGTGGTTTTCATATGTAACTTTCAGGTCTATGAAACTCATGCTCGATTAGCAATAGAAGTTGGAGACCTATCAGAATACAATCAGGTTTGTATCCGACCTAGTTCTAGTTTCTTTACTTCTGATGCTCAGATTATTGGTTTGGCACTTCTATGAATTCAGTGATGTTTATTATTGCTGTAGTCGATTTATGGCTGTATAACTGCAATTGTCCTGTAGCAGTTCAATGCAGTTAGTACTCTTTCAATACATGTGGAAATAATAGAAATTTATGTAAATAGGGGCCCTTTAGCAATATGGTTTTCAAGAAATAAACAGTTAGGAGATCGGGTCAGAAGGGCCGCCAAAGCGAACCACCCCAAACTGTTATATGACACTCCCTTCGTCCCGAAATAAGTGCACATTTCAATTTTAGTTTGTCTCAAAATAATTGTTCATTTTTAAAGGTAAGTGTCTACTTTCCCATTCTACCATTAATTATGAGATGGAGATTTTTTTCTCTATTATTAAGGGTAAAAGTGTCATTTAGTTAACCAAAAAGTATCATAATTACACATTTCTAAAATTGTATCTTTTTCATTGTGGACATTTATTTTTGAACGGAGGGAGTAGCATTTCTGATTTTTGCCCCATACTTGATTGAATCAATTGTTAACCAGTCAACCTGTAGATGCCAGAGTCTGCCATCTTATCATTTTAAAAGCATAACAGGTTGTTTGTAGATTGTGTATCAAGACCTTAATATTACTGCACTGAATATCTTGTATTTGAAATTACAACTTCTTTTTTTTGTTGTGGAATGAAAGTATTGAATACAAGTTCCCTTTGTTTATTTTTTTTTTAATTTTTATGTGACAAAACTTTGTTCATTCTTTTTGCAGTGTCAGTCACAGTTACAGACTCTGTATGCTGAAGGAATTAGGGGATGTCATATGGAATTTTCCGCGTACAATCTGCTCTGTACTATTTTGCACTCAAATAATAATAGAGATCTCCTATCAATGATGTCTAGGTTTGTAGCAAGATGATCATCCTGACTTCATCCTTTTTTTTCTGTCCAATAGGTTTCCTGTTACCTCTTCACCATAGTTATACTTTAATTATTTCCTACAGTTCAATTTTTTTGGCCAAGTCCAACTTGTTCTTGAGAAAGCCATTGTTGAATCAATTATTCATCAAACTCTTAAGGCCTAATTGTTCAAAAACATTTACTTCAATCTTTTTTTTTCCATCTCTGAACAAACTGAAACCAGATGCGGCACATTTTCAGTTTTGATTCACATGGACCTTTTTGTGCCTACCATTGTAGCAATTTATTGGTATTGACGTTTCCAATTTTCTTTTATTTGATCAAGAAAACTTCCATGTACCATTCTAATGGATGAATATTGAAGCAATTTTCTGTTGACTCTTTAGATTATCAGTTGAAACAAGGAAAGATGATGCTGTCAAACATGCTCTTGCAGTTCGTGCAGCCGTGACGTCTGGGAATTACGTCATGTTCTTCAGATTACACAAGACTGCTCCCAACCTGAATACTTGCCTCATGGGTGAGTGTAAAATTTATTCAACTGGACAAGGTCAATAAACATAAATGCGGTTTCAGTATTTTACATATTTGCATTGTCGTGGTGCAGATCTTTATGTTGAGAAGATGAGGTATGCAGCTGTGAAATGCATGACTCGTTCTTATCGTCCTACACTTCCAGTATCTTATGTAGCTCAGATCATGGGGTTCCCAATAGCTGATGACAAAGAAAAAGAAGGGTTGGAAGAGTGCATAGAATGGTTAAAGGCTCATGGTGCATGCCTTTCTTCAGACAATTCTGGAGAAATGATGCTTGATGCTAAGGTATCTTCCACTTCTTTTTGAAGTATATAATATTTATAAATGATAAATACTCTCTCACACACACACCTCACTTTTGCCGAGGCTTGAACCATTGACGTCTAGGGAAGTTAGGCTCTACCAGTAACCCGAGTACTGCTAGGCCAATTAACCTTTGTTGTATCCTCCACTTCTTGATGGATTCAATATCCTATTTGCAGGCTAAAGTCATAGTCTAAATTTTGCATGAATTAAACTTGATCAGTTGGTTGTGTGAATGGTTTTCGTCCCTGTGCAACTGAATAGGGGAGTTTTTCGTATGTGCAGGCATCGTTGGCATCCCTTTTCATGCCAGAACCAGATGATGCAGTAGCCCATGGAGATGCGAGTCTAGCTGTTAACGACTTTTTGACGCGTTCGTCATCATGACCAACCATTTGGGAATTCTAATTTGCTATAAGAAGGAACATAACAGATACTGGGGAACCAACCTGAAACTTATTATGCATCCAGAAAAGGGATATATTGAAAATGATATAGAGGGTCATTTTGTTTGTAGGTGGTGATGATGGTTAATGTAAATGGTAGATCATCTAATTTTGGTGTCATAACTCAGTTGTTTCAACGAAGAAGCTTGTAAATGAAACCCTCCCTTTGTCACACTAATAATACATTTGGAAAATGGAGTCTAAATTTATTTCATAATCTGTGTCATCATCTCATATGTTGTTACTCTCTCTTATTTTTACAAATAATATGATTGTTTAAAAAACAAAATATTTTAATACAAGTATTCCAAATCATCCACGTCTGAGTATTCCGGTTAACCGGAGGCCGATGGTGGCCAAACGCTGACCTTTTCCTTTTCAACCTTACAATATAAGGCCGTCATGGCCGCCACAAAATACACCTGAATAAATATTATCGACGGTGTATGGTATTTTATCACACTCTCTCCCGTCGCCAGCTCCACCAACACCAACGCCGACAACCCAAGAGCCGCCACCCGCCCATTGATCCTCTCTGAATACGGGCTGAACCCGAAATCCACCTTCAGTCCACCCGACATCGGCTCCTTCAAAGGCACCGGCGGGAGGTATATGTTTGCTCCAGATCCAGAACTCCCGCCGGGTTTCTTCCCAGACTTCTTGCTCTTCCGGGCGTCGGCTTTCTTCCCTGTGCCACTCCGGTAACGCAGCCGGACCTGCGAGAGACGGTCATCGAAGCTCTCAGTCTCTGATGATTCAGAGGTGGGAGAGGGATCGTCTTCGGAGGTTGCTTTGGTGGTGAAGGATAGAGTGAGGAGCCGCGGCGCGTGAGGTCTGAGTGGTGAAAGAGGGAGTGGCGATGAGAAGAGAGGGTTTGAGGTCGCCATTGTCGATTGAAGCTTTCCTTGATGTGTGGTTGCTTCAGGAGTACCGAGTGGATAAGAGGTGTTATTTGCACCTTTTTTTCATTTTTTATTATTTATATATATATATATATATATATATATATTCATTTAAAATTTTCTCATTTTTCATACTATAAACGTACTAGCACAATGCAACGAGATACATCGTGATTTTAATATTTCATTTTATTCTTTATCTCAATCGATATTATAATATGACTTTATGTGATTTTGAGAAAGCGATGATGTTTTTATTTTTGAATAAAATATATGTTTGAAGATATCATAAAAATTTGACAAAAATATATCGACATTAATATCAAATTAACTATTTGAAATTTCTCATTTTTTGTGTAATTTTTTAATTCAATTTTTTTATAATTTAATTTATGTATAATAACAAAATAATTTATATTTAGTTTAATAATATAATTTTTTTATAACGATAATAATTATTTATTTTGTTGAAACTCGATAATTATTCTAATTATATTTTAGATTTTTTATATTTTAAAATGAGATGTTCATYCTCTATTTGATTATGTTTATCCGCAGTTATTTATACGAATTCAAACATCGAGCTTTAATAAGTTGTACTTATGCATAATTACTTGTAATCTTAAATTTTAAGTAATATGCATCAATATACAGTACTTTATGCATAACAAAAATATATCGATATTCGTATCAAATTAACTATTTAAAATTCCTTCAATTTTTTATTATAATTTAATTTAGGTACAATAACGAAGTAATTTATATTTGGTTTAATGATATAATTTTCTTATAAAGATAATAATTAATTATTTTGTTAGAACTCGATAATTATCCTAATTATATTTTATATTTTTTATATTTTAAAGTAAGATGTTTATCCTCTATTTGATTATATTTATCTGCAATTAGTTATACGAATTCAAAAATCGAGCTTTAAGAAGTTGTACTTTTGCATAATTTACTTGTAATCTTGAATTTTAAGTAAACATTGGTTTTATGTGGTTTTGAGAAAGTGATAATATTTTTATTTTTGAATAAAATATAAATTTAAAAATATCATAAAATTTTGAAAAAAAATATTGATATCAGTATTAAATTAATATTTTTAAAAGTTTTTGTGTTTTGGTGTAATTTTCTTAATTAAATTTTGTTAGTTAACAATGATTATCATAATTATATTTTAGATTTTTTATATTTAAAATGAGATATTTATCCAATATTTGATTATTTTTATCTGCAGTTAGTTAGACGAATTCAAGTATGGAGTTTTAATAAGTTGTACTTACGCACAATCTACTTGTAATCTTGAGTTTTAAGTAATATGCATTAATAAACAGTAATTTACGCATAAAAAGTAGTTTTTAAGAGTTTTTGTCAAATGCTTTATAATATAGTATAGATTTTTTTATAACTTAATTTAAGTTTAATAATGAAATAATTTATTTTTGGTTTAATAATATAACGTTTTATCTATACTATCTTATTAAACAAATTTAACAAAAGTCTTAAAGTCTTAAAATATTAAATGACCAAAATACCCTTTATACTCACTTTTTCACTTTTCACCCCCTCCTCTCCTCACATACACTCACCCCCTCACATACACTCACCCTTTCACAACCGATTTTTTTTAAAAATTATTATTTTAAATTTACACTTTATACCCCTATAATTAATTAATTAATTAATTTACTTTATATCTTTTACATTTAAATGTTTCATTTTAAACATTTATCAAATTAACATACATAATCGTATATCAATTAAATCATGTTTAAAAAATACATTTTTATTTTAACATGTTACACCATTATAATCGTCTCGTTAATAACTTCGAAATGAGTCCAATATTAAATAGTTTTTTACTTAATTATATTATTATATATACTGTGAATTAATAATTTTAATATTTACGATTTATACTTTTATAGTTATTTATTTATATATATACTATATATTTTGGGGTTAGGCTGTCTAAATTGCACTGTATAATATGTTTTGAATTAATATGTTCTTGGGATTTTTTTGAAATATATATATATACATGTATTAATTCAACCTTAATCTGAGTTTCTGGATAAGAAAGAGGGTAAGCAGTCGAAATTTCATTTTAAAACCCATTTTTTTTTTGTCTTTTCATAGCTTATAATCTGTCAAATTTGTAGTTTTCTTTATTGGTTTTGAGTGTTTATCTTAAAACTCAAGCTTCTTGGTTCTTTGCTCTTGATGTAAATCGAATACATTTGTGGAATCATTTAAATATGTTGGATTTTAAATATATTGGATTTTAAACTGTCATACAATTTTTTTCATCGATAGTCTGTAATTGGAACCATAACTCTTATTTATTCAAATTGTATTAATATGTAAAGACCAAATGTAACATATATCATCGTTAAGTATTATCTTATAAAACCAGTGGAACTTCAAAATCGTTAAAATTCATGGCTCCCGCCGCATTGCGCGGGTACACAACTAGTAAAAATAATAATTAGTATTTTGTTATAACTCAATGATTATCCTAATTATATTTTAGATTTTTTATATTTAAAATTAGATGTTTATCTTGTATTTGATTGTGTTTATCTGCAGTTACTTACACGAATTCAGATATGTAGCTTTAATAAGTTGTACTTACGCACAATTTACTTGTAATCTTGAGTTTTAAGTAATATGCATTAATAAACAGTATTTTACGCATAAAAAAATGGTTTTTAAGAGTTTTTGTCAAATGATTTATAATATATAATATATATATTTTTTATAAATAATTTAATTCAAGTTTAATAATAAAACAATTTATTTTTGGTTTAATATTATAAATTTTATAAAGATAATAATTAAGTATTATGTTATACCAATTATATTTTAGACTTTTTATATTTAAAATGTGATGTTTATGTTGTATTTGATTGTGTTTATCTGCAGTTAGTTACACGAATTTAGATATGGGATGAAATCTGATAGGGATGAAATCGTTTAGGGATGAACAGGTTTAAGAGTTTTTAAATTTTTTAACCAAATGCTTTATAAGATAGTATAGATATGTTTTTATTTGATTTTAATAAATAAAATAAACACAATTAGTTTATAAAAAATAATACACAATTCAAACAATAGAGAGTTTAGTTGAGTGTCATTTATCAAATACTTAATGGGTAACTTACCTTACCGTGTAACCATAGCAAGAAGGTCCATATCTTACTTAGTAAGGAACAAGACAAGGATCAAAGGTCATGTCCAGTAAGCGAAGATAATGATTCTTATGCAATAAGCGTTTATCGAGTGAAACACACTTCCCTACCATCTACTTTAATGACTGGGAATGCTACATGATAAGGTAAGTGAAGATGATACTTATTGCTGATAAACAATTACCCGTTAAGCGTTTGCTAAACAACCACTTAGTCATGAATTTTATCAAGTATTAGTTTCAAGATGATTAATCAAACCAATATCATAATTTTGATAAAGTTTGCAATTAAGGTTCTTGATAAGACTTTTATAAGTGTTACTACATGTATTTCTATTTATGCTAGAATCAGATCAAATTAAAAAGTAAAGAGTAAGTACTGATATAGATACGTGTCAAAAGAAAATTAATAGGTAACTGTACATTTAGCAATATACATGCGAGAAACAGAGGCACCAGAGAACCATAATCCCAAAAAAACTATGAGGCCAAACAAGCCAAATATCCCAAATCAATAACTATATTTTGAACCTAAATCATGTTCTTTTGTTCAACAAACAGATTCCATGTCAGTTTGCTATAGATTGGGTGTGTCGTTTGGTATTAGATATAAACCGAGTGGATTTCAAGAGTCCAAATGTCACATCGTCGTAAATAGAGAAACGTGGAACATTGGGTGTGTCGTTTGGTATTAGACTCTCTAAACGGGTATTATCAAATTAGATGAATTCATAAATAGACAAATCTTGACATTCTCATAAATTGGTCACGATATTTTAAATGTAAAATATTTGATATTTATCGATTGAGCTTTCCTGGACATCTAAGAATAAATTATAATACTAAAATATTTGATAAATGACAAAAATATTAAAATTAAAAATACAATATTATAATAGAAATTGGTGATATTATAATAAATTAATTTTGAAAGTATAATGTTATAATAAAAAAATGTAATATTAGCACTATCATACATGTGGACAACTTACATGAACGATGAGGTGGTAAATAAACCTGATATAATGGGTAAATTTAATTTAAAATGTTACCCAATGCTATAACAGCTAAAGTTTTGAAAGTACGATGTCTAATAAAAAAATATTCTAAAAGTACATTGTTGTAATAAAAAAACTAAAAATACAATACTATAATAAAAAAATTTATAAAAATAAATTATTATTTCACGCATTTTACCCTTTAGATTTCATCTGATGTTAAGCTTTCTTTAACTAAATGCATGCCTTATTTCCGAAGCAACACTCTTGACATGTCATTTTCTTTAAAAAGTAATGTTTATTTAGGGGTGTTCGCGGTCCGGTTTGGGCGGTTTAACCCCTCAAACCACAAACCAAACCGTAATGGCGGTTTATAAAATTTTCAAACCGAACGGTTTGACATCAAGTGCCCAGACCGGTCAAACCAGACCAAGTAAAAGCGGTCTGGTCTGACTGGTTTAGGCGGTTTGGGCCTTTAATGGACTTTATATTAAACTTATATAT
>NC_037528.1:5279966-5305024 GCF_001531365.2 Cynara cardunculus var. scolymus
ATTATGTTAATTTGGGTCATAGTCAATAAGTTAAAAAAGTTGGGCTTGCTAATATTAAAAAAATATATATATATATATATATATATATATTTGGCGGTCGGTTTGGTCCAAACCGCCCAAAAAAGTTTCCAAACCGCAGACCGGACCGGACCGCCCGGTTTTGCTATTTTCCAAACCAGACCGGACMGCCAGACCGCTCAAACCGCCAAAAAGGGTCCCGGTTTGACTTGGTTCGGCCGGTTTGAGCGGTCCAACGGTTTTTTTGAACACCCCTATGTTTATTAGTTTTTTTGGTAAATATATATAAATAATTGATTTATCGTGTTGACTTGCATAATACACTTTTTGGATTATTAACACCTTAAAAACTGATAATCCATAAAAACAAGAAAAATAAATACTTAAATATTATGATTATTTATCATAAACGATCACAAAATGATACAACTTTTATTTATCAAAAAATATATGGTTTTATTAAATCAAAAACACAAAACATCAAAAAAAAAAAACCAAAAAATATATTTAATAACTCAAAAAGGACTAAAATAACCCTAAGTTAATGGATGAGTTTTAATATAATTAGTCTCAGGAAGAGAACAATAATAATTTACCAACGATGTGAACAGAAATCACAATTTCAAAACCACGGGGATAGAAATTGCAGTCTTTCTCAAACCATATGAACGAAAATTGTAGCTTACTCTTAGCTTAATGATAAAACAAAACTAGACATACTTTTGTTTAATATGGAATAAAAAAATCTCAATGATAAATATTTTTCGTGTTGAGTACTTTTAAGTTGGAATATGTTAATTAATTGTTCATATAATATGACAGGCTCATATCTATATATATTTTTTCATTAACTTGGATATCCAACCTGCTATGCTAGCCGACTAATCTCAAGACAACCACATGCTTTACGAATCAGAGTCATTGCATTTGAACATCCATTGCCATAAGGGGATTCTTATCCTTCGTTGGATTTGAACTTGAAACCTCCATACACTTTTGACATTTGAAGCCTCAAGCTCAAACCAATTAAGCATCACCTTTATGGTTACCAAAATCATGGTCAATATCCATACTTAAAATAATCAAAATAAACCTACGGCTTCAATCAACATCAAAACCTTAGAACTGAAAAATCATCGTTGCTTAGTCATCTGTGATGATTGTTTAATCATCTATGATGTTGTATATGATTACACGTCTTTGCTAAGATCTTGGCTTGTAATAACTTTTTTTATGATGTTGGTTTGACTAGACGTTATATTTAAGATCTTATATTAAATACATTTAACGGTTAAGAAAAACAAATTATATCAAAACAAAACATATTTGATGTTGGTTTTTATCATAAAAAAACCAACATCAAAATCTTATATTTTATTTTATATAATTTAAAAAAAAAAACCTTATCTTTCACAAATTAAAAGAATTATAGTTCCAATTTTTTTGGGACATGGAATCTTACAATTGCAGTAATAAATTCATCTTTTTGTCACATTAATACAAAATGGACATTTGTACAACAATTTAATGCATCTTCTATGTAGCCCATGGTGGGTAGGGACTAGGGGCTACCATCCACCTTTCTTCTTCTAATTTTTAATATGACCCAATCTAGAAGTTGGATTTTTTTTTCCTTTTATAAATTTTTTAATAAACATATTGAATTATGTACTTATCTATATATATATATATATATATATATATTATATTATAAAACATTTGATAAAAACTCTTTAAAATTATTTTTTATGCATAAAGTACTGTATATTGATGCATATTACTTAAAATTCAAGATTACAAGTAAATTATGCATAAATACAACTTATTAAAACTTCATTTTTTAAATTTGTGTAACTAACTGCAGATAAACATAATCAAATACCGGATAAACATTCATTTTAAATATAGAAAATTTAAAATATAATTAAGATAATCATTGAACTATAACATAATATTTAATTATTATCTTTATAAAAATTATACTATTAAATCAAAAATAAATTACTTTGTTATTAAATCTAAATTAAATTATAATAAAAAAATTAAATTAAAAAAGTTACAAAAAAAAGGGAACTATTAAATAGTTAATTTGATACTAATATCGATTTATTTTTTTTAATTTTTTATTCTATCTTCAAATTTATATTTCATTCAAAAATAAAAACATTATCATTTCCTCAAAACCACATAAAATTGTATTATATCGATAGAGACAGAATAAAAACTAAACATTAGAATCGAGATTTATCTCGCTGCATTGTGCGAGTACCCTTCTAGTTATATTATAAAGCATTTGACAAAAACTCTTAAAAACTATTTTTTTTATGTATGAAATACTGTTTATTGATGCATATTACTTAAAATTCAAGATTACAAGTGATTTTACGTAAGTATAATTTATTAAAACTTCATTTTTAAATTCGTGTAACTAACTGCAGATAAACATAATCAAATACAGGATAAACATCTATTTTTAAATATAGAAAATCTAAAATATAATTAAAATAATCATGAATTTTAATTATTATTTTTAATAAAAATTATATTATTAAACCAAAAATAAATTACTTTTGTTATTAGACCTAAATTAAATTATAATAAAAAATTGAATTAAAGAAGTTACACAAAAAAACGAGAACAAATAAATAGTTAACTTAATACTAACATCGATTTTATTTTTTTAAATTTTTTTATGCTATTTTTACATTTATATCTCATTCAAAAAAATAAAAACATTATCGTTTTCCCAAAACCACAAAAAATCATATTATATCGATAGAAACAAATAATAAAAACTAAACATGAAAATGGAGATTTATCTCGTTAAATTGTGCGAGTACCGTCCTAGTTTCAAACTAATGAATTTATAATTCTTGAGTTTAATTTTCAAAAGTAACACAAAAAGTACATAACCCATATACCTTTTTTTAATTGTGATATCATTAACTAATCTGATATAAAACAAAGTGAAGACGTTTATAGATTCGAAAAAAGACAGATCATGAAAAAGTCAAATATGCATACTACATCTTTTCAACCAAAATCATTAATTGTATACATGTATCTTAAACGATAAGTTTCGATGCAACACGGTGTAGCTTTATAAATACGAACCTACTGAACTCATCATTCTTGTCGATGAAGACGACACCTCGAAAACAACTCATAATTCGATAACTTATATTTTTTTATGAAAAAAACGTATGAAATATGAAGACAAGAAAATTGGAAAATATGCATAGTTGGTGAAAGGTTTATGTATAGAAGTATACTTTGATTGATTTTACCCTTTATTTGGTTGATTTTGTTTGAATAATAATGGATGGTGATCCATCATTATCTATTTTAACTTTTTTTTTAACCCGGATATTCAATCCGTTATATGAACCGACTAATCTCAGGGTAACTATCTGTTTTGCAGATATCCCGGAGTCATCACATTTGAACCTCCATGGCCACAAAGGGATTTTATTTCTCCTTGGATTTTAATATGTGATCTACTGGTACTTTTGACCTTTGGAGTCAAGCTCAAACCAATCAGACATCACCCCTTGTGGTCTTAACTTATATTTTCTTTTTAAGTGGTTGCGGATTTAAATGTGTTATTGTCTAAAACGATATATATTTGTTATCATATGTTTGAGTTAATTAAATCATTTTAAATGCCAAACTTCCGACAAAGAAAATAATTTGAACCTTTTAAGACTAATTTTATACGTAGGTGTAAATAAATTTAAACAGAAGATGGTTTTTATATGACGACGAGTTTCTTAAAAGCCTTGTAAGAAATGCTACAAGGCTAAATACAATATGGGTATGAAAATTCCAAAAAACAACACAATCAGCTAATTAATGCATTTGTTTGATGTGAAAAGCGTTCATGCAAAAAACAAAAACGACGGTAACATACACAATTTTTGACTTTTGATTGATTTAGCTTAAACCAAGTTGTCGACTGTCGTAGCTGAAATTTTCTGGACATAAAATAACAACACGTAACTGATTAAAAGCGACAAAATTTGTTGGATTAATTGTACAGTTAACATTTTAATGTATTAATTGGAACATGTGATTTGTGTACACGTCCCTTTCATTCCAATGATATCTTACACGAAACCAACTTGATCGTTTATGCATGTTTGTAAGATCAATCTTTACTTTATAAGTATCAGTTCTGATAACTCTTTAAATAACACATAAATATAAAATTTAAGCTGTGTTTTTAACAAATATATTTTAGATTAATTATTTATGTGTATAAAATTGGGCAAGAGGGTAGTTAGATGAAGTAATAAGAGCAATAAGTTTAGCTAACCAATACGCCACCAAACTTTTATTTCTTTACTTGTGTACTTAGCTTTTAATTTCATCTTTCAAACTCATCATTTATGACCAATACACCCCCTTTCAAACCCCCAACCCCCAACCCCCATTAATTGTGGTCACATTCATTTGCCTGTTATTTTTTTTATTAATCTGAATATTTAACTCGAGCCGACTAATTCTAGAACGACTACTTGTTTTGTAGATAGTCCGAAGTCACTGCATTTGAACCTCCGTGGCTACAAGAGGATTTTTATTCCTCATTGGATTTGAACATGCGACCTCCTGATACTTTTAATCTTTGAAGTCAAGCTCAAACCAATCAAACATCACCCTCATGGTTGGTTTTCCTCTTATTTTGTTTACTGCCTTTTTCAATTTTTTGAAATCAATTTAATTTCATGGTCAATAATTTCATCTGAACGAAAAACCACTCTATCAATTAATATTATCATATTGACGTTAAGAAAAATGACGATAATTATTATTATATAATACAATTTTTATTAAAAATAAAATAAGAACTTGAATGGCTTTATCCATTCCCGCCAAACTGAAAAACTTACACACTAGTACCCCGAGATTTGGGTATTTACACTTTACCTCCTTTTGTTCTTGCTTCCCAGCAACAAGCAGAAGTAGAACAAGGTCCTGAAGAAGAATCCCCAAGCCACAGTGATCCATAAGCATTCCCATTTGCTCAGGTCATTCACACCTTGCTGCTGCAATATGTCGGCGCCGGTGGTCAGGCAGGTGCCGGCGGTGATGTTCACCCCCAACGTCTGACTCATGCTTTTTAAAAGATCCAATTTCAATGAGTCGTCCACCTGCCCAAGAGGACTGCCGTCGAAGATCTGAGTTCCACGGACAAAACATCTAGTGGGATCTTGGAATTCATTGTGCAAAACTGCTTCAAATGGGTATTTGATCAGAGAAATGTAGTGAAACCAGATCCAGTAATTGGGGATTCGATCGCGGTTGATGAAGAAGCCGCTGAAGAGGAGGAAGTAAGCGAGGATGGCGACGACGATAACGTAGCCGAGCATGACGTGAGGAACGACGGCGGAGAGAAACGTCACGAAAGAACTTCCGGCCCAAAATGAGGCCAAGATTATGAAGAAGTAGAAGAAGAAACCTGAAGCTCCGCCGTAGAGTCCGACTGCCCAAAATGTGATTATTGCGAATGCCAACGAGAGGAAAACCAGAGACGGGATGGCAACGAGGGAATGAGAAAGAACGTAGGATGATCGCCGGTAGGCGTTGTAAGCGGTTTCTCTCATGAAAATGTAACGTTCTTGGAGGAAAACCGGCAATGCGTCTGCACAGGTGTAGAAGGTTGTGGACATGGCGAAGGCGAAGAATCCGAGCCGTTCACGAATGCCTCGTGGCGTGTTATCGAGCTTCCAAAACATAGTGGCCAGGATGAATCCGGTGACCATAACTGCACCCAATCGAGTTCCGAATAGCTCCGGCATTCTCCATGAATTCTTGAATGATCGTTTTGACAAAACCACCATCTCCATCCACATTGGATTGGCGAAGGTACGAACGATGGAGGTTGGGTTGAGATCGTTGGTGGCGCCGGAGACTAATTTGCCCCGAGAAACACTGGCACTGATTGCTTCTTTTAACGATAAACCATGAGTGGGGGTTTCGTTGCCGGTGGTTTGGGTATGTCGAGATCGCTTCAGGTTTTGCCATGACTTGTTGAATTCGACGAGGCTTTTGGTTCCTCCTGGAGAACCTTCGAGTTCTCTGATCAAATCGAGTGCGAATTCGGTACGATTCTCTTTGTCCGGAATCGGATGGCCGAAATCGGAGAAAAAAGAAAGGAGATTCGCCGGAGAGCCGCTGTAAACGGTCTGTCCACGAGAGAGAAACAATAGACGGTCGAGTAAGCCGAGAAGTCGGTAGCTCGGTTGGTGTACGGACATTATGACGATGCTTCCGCTTCGTGCAATACGTTGCAAAACCTTCACCACCATGTAAGCACTGGTGGAGTCGAGGCCGGAGGTCGGTTCATCCAGAAACAAGATGATAGGATCATGAATAATATCAGTTCCGATGGAAACACGGCGGCGTTCTCCGCCTGAGACTCCTCTATGTCCTTCGTCACCGATGACTGTTTTGGCAGCTTGTCGGAGCCCTAACTGATCAATTAGGGCTTGAACTCTGAGCTTCTTCTTTGATTTTGACAGCGTCCGAGGGAGGCGGAAGTCGGCGGCGAACATCAATGTTTCTTCGACGGTTAACATCGGGAATAAGAGATCGTCTTGCATCACATAAGCTGAAATCACCTTCAGCAATCTGGATTCTAATTGTTCTCCATTCAAAGTCACTTTGCCATTCAAGCTTCCTTTGGCGATTCGATTCGCCAAAGCATCAATCAAGGTCGACTTTCCCGATCCACTAGCACCAAGCACCGCCAATATCTCGCCATCCATGGCTTGACCAGAAATATCGTTCAACAAAACCTTACTCCTGGAAAACAGATTCTCTCCTGCTAACGGCTCCACCGCCGTCGCCGGAACACCAGCCGACATATGCCCACCCCCAAACACGGCCGGAATCCCAAACTTTCTCTGAACGTTTACACTATACGTCAGATTAGTAAACGACAAAACAAACGGCAAGGATTGTGGCTCGTTGTTCATCTCCAAGACACGATGCGCCGTCGTCTCATCACCATTTCCCACGTCTCCAACGAACTCTAAAAGCTCCCCAAGTGTGGGAGAGACCGGCGGTGATCCCGTGAACTCCGGCATGTTCTCGAGTACGCCAATACGAGCTGACATGATCTTTCCACCTGAAATCGAACCCTAATGGTGGTAGCAGCAATGGCGAATTGCTATATATGTATAAATGGAAAGAGACAGCGATAAAGCATGCGTTTATGCTGATAGTTTGGTGTCAAACGGCGTCGTTAGACTGTTTATCCCAAGAAATATAGGTGGTGCAGAGAGCAAAAAAGATACTTCCTGCATAAAACCCTATTAATGTATGACTGAATGATATTAACTTCTATATATACGTACATATATATAGACAAACATAAATAGAAGGCGGGGAAAGCCCAAAAAATTTAATTAACATCTTAATAAAAGTAATTTATATATATATATATATATATATGGTGAATTATTATTCAATCTTTTATAATTGTATAATCAGTACAATTTAATCGTAACCATTCATTTTATTTGATGAACATGTGATTTCAAAAAAAAAATTGATTGTTTCCTAATATAAAATATTGATTATAATTAATAAATCCTAATTATTTTTCATAAATATTCAAATCATAATAAATGAATTCTCATCATTTTCATAAATATCTCAATTGATTTGGTTGCATTGGTTATACAAATGTGATGGTTACATTTGAAACATTCTCTCTCTCTCTCTCTCTATATATATATATATATATATATATATATATATACACACACATATGAATGATTGTTAAAATGTTCCTCGTGTTTCTATTTTTATGGGGTTCTTTTTTGAACTTAAGTCTATATGTATATATATATATATATATATATATATAGGTGAGTTATTATGCAACTCTTTACATTTGTACAACTAATACAACTTAATATCAACCATCCATTTAATTTGATGATTATGTGGTTTCATAAAAGTTTTGATTGTTTTCTAATATAAAGTATTGATTATAATTAATAAGTCATAGTTATCTTCCATAAATATTCAAATTATCATTTCCATAAATATCTAAATTGAATGAGTTGCATTGTTTTGTACAAATATGATGGGTTACATTTGAAACGTCCTATATATAGCAAGAGTTTCAAATACAAGTCATGTAGTTCTTAGAAACATAATCTTAACCCTTAATTTTGTTTATTTTAAAATTTAGAAATGCTTATAAAATACGATTGATAGTAAATTTAAAAACTGATTTAATCCATACCGTTGATTATCTAAACATATGATTCAAATCGGTTTGTAAAGTTTGTAAAAATTACATTGTTTGTATTTTAAATTCCTCCATATTTAGTGAATATTTAAAAATACTAAAAGATTTCGGTTTTAATATATAATCAATAGTTAAATAATTGTATGATCGATGTACAATCAAATCAAAATCTATTGAAATAACATGTCCGTTTCATGTCAAGTCATGTCATGTCCGTTTCATGTCAAGTCATGTCATGCGTCCGTATATTTATGTGTAAAAGAACAATTTATTAAATGAGTGACAAATAACTGATTTGTATAGCTCAAGGATGTGAATACGAACTACCGAATCGTAAAGAATGGTATCAAGTTGTTTGGTTTCAGTCTGTTAAGTTTGGAAGAATATTTACGCAACATGGATAGATGTCTTTAAGATATACGAGAGCTTTACTTCCAGTTGGTATTGTGGTCCTTTGAAGTTCATTAACTCAATGCTTAATTTCAAGCAAAAAAAAAAAGGAGATAACAGTTGAGCTTGTGTTAGAAGTGTGAAGCATTTGGTTTTACCAAATGTTACGTTTTATTTGATCGTGTGATTTTATTTTCTGTTTATATATTCAACAGTTAATCAATAAACTCAATTATAATCAATAAAATCGATTATCATTGCAACGATAAACATAAATTTAATTTTTAGATTTTTTAATTAAAAAATAAAAATAACAAGAGTTGTCAAATAAATTAAATGAAATGGAATTAGTTACAAATCCACATCAATATTTTAACTAATTTTCAAGCAATTTAATTACAACATCTTTCATAGACCCTTTGGAAGTACAATATGGCATGCTTAGCAATGATGTACGATCAAAACCAAGAATTGGATCAAACGTAATTGGCCGAAAGGCCCGAAACGGTCGGTTAAAGGCCAAGTTTATCGTAATTTTTAGACAAGTGTTTTAAAAACCTCGATCTAAAAACGACCAGACTAGAATCATTTGCTCTGATAAGGGCTTAAGAACCGAGAAAGTCACAATTCAAAAACTCGTTTTTTAATATTTAGACACACACATACAAACATATGATTTTGAAATCCCTACAGTAGGTTGGTATTCAGTGGGATTTCATAGAATCTGCTTGTAATGATTAATTAGTAAAAAGATAATTTGATTTTTCTTATGTTTTTTTATAAATTATTTATAAAAAGAATTCAATTTCATCCCAAATCATATAAACCAAACATACAAAAAGTTCCAAATCCCTGAAAAACATTTCATCAAATCAAATGGGCCTTTAGAGATTTGTCGAAATATAGAGATTTCCATATCCTCTACCTTTTTTTTATGATTTTACCATACAATGTAACATAACTGTTGGAAATGCTTTTACATATGTAAATGTGTGGAAATAAGTAGTGTTGTGTAAAAAGATGCATCCATAATTCGTTTCCTAACCAATTATAGTTTTTCTTTTTCTTTTTTTAAGACGGTGTGCAACTAACCATTTAAAAGTGACGCACTTCCCTTGCATTGGATCAAAAGTCGGGTCGTCGTTCCGGTATATGATTCTTGTTGTTTATATATATCCCAAATTGATCGTAACACTTATCTGCTTTGCACTGTAGCCTACCTTTAACGTATTGTATTAATTGAAAATAAACCCGTCACGCCACCTTTTCTGACTATGGTTCTAAATAGAATTGTCGTTTGATAGTGTTATAAATGGCACTACGTTGCTTGAATTCAAGTCATATATACAGTCAAACAAACTTAATCCAAGCACCGTCAATTTTCTTTTCAAAATCTAACGTAAACATGATCCGATTGGTATCGAAACTTGAACCAATATAAAGAATTTAATTTTAACCGATTATACGATATCTAAATACGTTATAACGTGTATGGTTCGATTCATCTAGAACACGAACCATTACAGATGGATCACATAACTGAATCAAGAAAAACAGACATATAAAAGTCAAATCCTTACATGAGACGACATATTCTACCCATAATGGTACAACTTTCTAATGCATCATAGCAATGTCCATGCAAAGGGAGGTTGTACCTTCAACATATGGGTCTATTGTACACCTCCATACAAATCCATGTGACCACCATAATTCGAGTCATCTTAGGTTTAAATTTTATAAGTCCCATTTTCATATTTTTATCATAAAAACTATATAGTTTAGAATAACTTTAATATATAATATTTAAGGTAGTTTAATTGGTAATATATTGGATCAGTTTTCCAATAACCACTGGTTTTAGAGGCTTACCACATCTGATTAATCAAGGCACATACAAGATGCTCTAGACATCTACAGTTATTAGATACATCTGATGTGTCAATTTTGAAACTTGATATTGTATGTACAAATGATTTATGTCGGGTTTAGCAAATTAAACTTCTTGTAACGTTTTATTATTTTTCAAGTCAGGTTAATAAATCGGAAATACAAGATTTAGTATAAATACAACAGTATTAGCATACTCAGATCATTGTCTTTCCATGAAGCATATACAAAAAGTTATTCCAATGATATGTATATGTATATGTCTTTGAATGCTATTCATTACCTAAAACATGAACAATGTATGACGGGGTGGGTGGTAGAGAAAACGACAACTGAGAGGGGGTAAATGGTAAATATTAGATTGGTAAGGGGTCAAAGTTGCAATAAAGGAAGTGGAAAAATTAAAGAGGACGGGTGGGGGGTAGGGACCGGTGCCCGGTGGTGGTTACTAACCAAATGCTACCGACCTCATCATGTCATGTTAATTTAATAAATAAAAACCGTTGAATAAAGTCAAAGTCATTTAGATCTTATTTTGATGACCTATTAAAACAATTAATATTTATTTTATTTACAATTTTTCTATGTGGATAGGTCCTGATGGATCATGGATTGACCCGACTCCTAACCCATCTAAATGGATCAACATGTTGAATTATTTGTGGATCAATGGTTTTATCTAAGATCAAGATCGTAATTCGAACATTTATTGTTTAATTAGTCATAGTTAATCTTAATACACATATATTATTCTGATTCTGTGGTTTATTAATGGTAAGGAGATAATCAGCTTTCAAATAACATGAACGCTTGTTAAATAATAAATAAATAAATAAATGTAAATTCATTGTATTTGATAGATACTGGTAGTTACTACGGATATGAAGATAACTTGGTATATGAATTCTATTACCAGCCAGACGCAGATGCAACCTCGAGTTGCATGAACGAACTCTTTGCATCAATTGTGGTATTATATGTCAGGCTACTACAAACATGTTAATATTAGTACCTGACATAATATATTTGTTCAAACGGGTTTATTTTTATGCATAAAAATTTCTTAAAACTCAAACATTTGTAGCATGCTTAAACTTTAAGATATGACCACACAACATGCACATCAGGTCATCATAAAGCACTTCAAATTGATTTATAAGCATATATCCCATTTTATGTCACTATTAAATGAAAATGGATTGGTTTTTCTATATCTATACTATATTATAAAGCATTTGATAAAAAAAATTAAAAACCATTTTTTATGCATGAAGTACTGTTTATTGATGCATATTACTTAAAAAATCAAGATTACAAGTAAATTTTGCATAAGTACAACCTATTAAAGCTTCATATTTGAATTCGTGTAACTAACTGCAGATAAACATAATCAAATAGAAGATAAACATCTCATTTTAAATAATAAAAATTAAAAATATAATTAGAATAAACATTGGGTTCTAACAAAATACTTAATTACTATCTTTATAAAAGATTATATTATTAAATCTAAATTAAATTACTTCGTTACTAAACCTAAATTAAATTATACTAAAAAATTCAACTAAATAAATTACACAAAAAAATGAGAATTTTTAAATAATTTACTTGATATTAATATTGATATATTTTTAAAAATTTTATTTTTATTCAAAAAATAAAAAAATTATCATTTTTCTAAAACCACATAAAGCCGTATTACATCGACATACATAAATAATAAAACGAAACATTGTAATCAATATATGTCTCGTTACGTTGTAGTGACAACCCTTTTAATGGTTCTAAATGAGATAATGGCTAGGGCCAAATAGTTTTTTCATAACCATACTCTCTAACACAATTAATGCAACTTATTTAAAAAGATGCACACAACGTGTCACATCCATATAAACCTAATAAACTTCAAACATTTTTACTTAACTGTCTATAATAACTGAAAAAGATATATCATAGTTTGGATACTATTTGCCAGTCATATATTGTTTTTTTTTTTTTTTTTGAAATATCAAACTGGTTATCATGGTGGTGTTTCAACGAATAGATCTATGTTAAGGTTTAGGAAGTAATATTCCCAAATAGAGATGATCAAATACAACCAAGCCCACTATTTAACCGGAGGCATCGTAACCAGTTAAAGAAAGACCAACTATTAAGACCTTAAATACTGGTTAAGTTAAATTTTAAACAACTGGTCAAAAAGGATTGATAGAGGTTTTGAAAAAAAATGGTCATAGAGTAATGACTTTTATGTAATTATGTCCATGTTTTTGGCCCTTTATTTGCTTCTAATTGTCCATCAGTTATCAGTATAATAGATGACTGGGCTACAAAAAATGTATAATTTTGCAGAAAGTTTTAAAGAATAAACAGAAAGTACTTGAGCAAGAAATTTTAATAAAACAACCTTTTTCCTAACGTTCCAAATATCAAATTACTCTCTATCTGATATACAATATTGTAGAAAATTATAGGAAAAAACTAAACCGGACCACACCAATGACAAGTTGAGACTAGAATCGGCTTAATTAGTTATTGTATTAAGAATTTGAATTTGAGCCCGTTAAAACGGAGGGGGGCACACGGGTTTTTTTCAAGTAGTGACATAATACGACTATAATTTTTTCCACAATATTAATATAAATTTGTTAATTGATTCCTTTTTCTTGCATAGAAGAGACTCGTGTTTGAATTTGTCTACATATATTTTCAAAAAAACGGAAGAAATATAAAAAAAACAACAACAAATTTGATTATAGCGGAACTTGAATCCATTTTAAGCCTTTTGTACGAAAATAAAAACATTTAGAAAAAGTATATGTAGATATCAAACAAAATAATACAACAACACTTTTCAGAAATATAATTTATTTCCTTATGACAAAACCATTAAGGGTGTGTTTCGTGTCTAGACAGGACATAATAGAACATGACATGACAGAATAGAATAGAACGAATCAAACAACTGTTCAACATTTGGTAAGATAAAACAGAACAGAACAAATAATTTATTAAATTAGAACAAGTAATTTATTAAATTAGAACAAGTAATTTATTAAATTATAATAGAATGATTATTTTATATAACAAAATATATCATTCGAAAGTTTTCGTCAAAACAATTAAAATGACACCAAATAAAAAGTTTATGTAGTTTGAAATTTTTATTTTTATCTTTTTTCTACATTATATTTTATTATTAATATATAATAAATTAAATAAAAATATAAAAACCGTATAAAAATAATATTTTAAGAACAGTAAAATAAAATTTTAAAAAATATAAAATACACCAAATAAAATTTAAAGAATAATTAAAATGTAAAAAGAAGACCTATTTAATGTTTTAGAAAAGAATTAAATTTTATTTTAAGATTATATTAATAAAATATAAATTTGTTCCACCTTATTTTATAAAATAAAGATAAACATGCCTGTTCCACATAAAAATTATACCCAAGACGGAACAGAAATCCTTGTCCTATTCTGTACCAAATCACTAAATTGATTAGTTAATTGATCAGCTCTGCCACCGTACCCTTGAAAAAGTAGGTATGCCCATGCGTTTGGCCCAGTTTTTATCATCACTACTTCCCTCGCGGGCATGGACCAAGCCCATTTATTGGAACGGGTGGAAGACGGCCGACGGTAGTAAACGCCGGGAAGGTTGCCGATGAAGAAGGCTCCGTAAGGAAGAAGGTTTCAATAAATTCACAGTGCGTTTCTTCATCTGAAAAGAGGTAAAGTGATATAAACATTACTGAAACCAACAATTCTTTGGTGGAAGATGCAAATGATTTTGCAGGTCCAGAATTTTCTAGGGTTTCAACTTGGAAAAGAGAAGCAGACGGCGGTCTCAATTTCTAGGGTTTTGTCAAATTCATCTCTTAACCGTTGAAATTTAAGTTTGCGAATGGAGTTTTTTAAAAGATTTTATAATTTTATTAAAATTAATAAAAAGTAAAAAATAAATTCATGAGAATGAACGGTGCAGATAAAACGAAGCCATTAAAGCTCCAATTACGATCTTCCAAAGCTCTCAAATCTCAAACAATCTCTCTTCTCCAGCGTCCGATCTCTGCATAAATCAACCCAATCAGATCTCTCTCCCTCTTCGCGCGCCAAATACAAATCTCTCTCCTCCCTCCAATTTTKTGTATGTCCAAATTCCCCAATTTTGCCCCAAGTTTGTTGTCGAACAAATCCATGTACCATCGGAGTCTTTCTGTTTTATTTTTGATTTTAACTGATGTTTAATAAGTTCTTTGGTTGTTGGTGTTGATGATTGTTGTTGGGTTTAGGGTTTCCATCGGCGGTAATGGCGGATGGTCCGGGGAGTCCGGCTGGTGGTAGTCATGAAAGCGGCGGTGAACAGAGTCCTCACTCAAACTCTAACATTAGGGAGCAAGACAGGTTCCTCCCGATCGCTAACATAAGCCGGATCATGAAAAAGGCATTGCCTGCTAATGGGAAGATCGCGAAAGACGCTAAAGACACCGTTCAGGAATGCGTTTCCGAGTTCATCAGTTTCGTCACTAGCGAGTAAGTACATCCATAACAATTTCACACAGACTGTAACACGCACATATTTTGAGTGCATACTTGTTCAGTCAGGCATAGCACCAAGTAAAATCGAGCAAGTGTTCTAGTTACTGTAAATTATAAGAAATTGTTAGTAGAACGTAAACAAGATCGAGACATCTAACTGGATCATGGTGTCTTGTGTTCTAGTGAAGTTTCTTTAACGGGATAGAAGAAGATAAGTTCATGGAATTTTTTTTTTGTCTGTGTGTTGTAATTTCCTGAGTAGGGCCAGCGATAAGTGTCAGAAAGAGAAGAGGAAGACAATTAATGGTGATGATTTGCTCTGGGCTATGGCTACGCTAGGTTTTGAAGATTATATTGATCCCCTCAAGGCTTACCTGTCTAGATACAGAGAGGTAAAACTTTTGTAGTTAAAGATCACTTTCTGGTTCTCCTACCATGATAGCAACAAAGTTGGGTGTTCATATAATTTCATATTACCTTTTTGCTTTAAATCACAGTAAGTATGGAATGGGGCTGTGTGGGATCTTATTTTTTCATTACAATTTGGTGTTCACATTGCTCATTTGGAGTGTATGTTAATTGAACTTTGGTGTAGTAAGATGGCACTAAGTCATACTACATCCTATTTTTTGTGCTTTCAACTGAAATATCATATGAATTCCTACCCCTCACAATTTCAGTGAGCTGTTTTACTTAAAGTTTTGGCCCCAATAACCTTTCCAAAAGAGTTTGCTAGATAGAGTAGGTGTTGGTGTGTTGCCCTATACATACCATTATTTACTACAAATCAATTCAGACTTGATATCTTAATACGTCTGGTGGTAAAAATGATTTTAGATGCTCGTAGTAAGTAAAGAAATGGTGATTTGGGGGGCTGAGGCGGACCCAGAAAAAGTATGGAGATATAGAAGGTGAAAAACTGGATATTTGCTAAAAACGGGAGTCAAACACGCAACCTCTCGGAGGGCAAGCATTAATATGGAGATTTAGATCTCAGTTATTTTCAATTTCTGTTATAAGTTTGGTTTTAAAACATTTCAGGGCACTTCTCAAAATTAAGTGGATGCACCTTTAAGGCCTCTATTTTTTACCATGCAACGTGACGATTGAGCGGTAGCCTGTGCACCCCCTACCCTCTTACTAGGTCCGCCTATGATTTGGTCATGCCTTGATAATAGAGCTCGTATCTTCATAGAAGCATATTGTTTAAAATCCTGGGTACCATGAATACTTGTTTTGTTTTGTAATGTTTCTGTTGGTTTCAGCTTATCAGTTCTCAAAATTTAGTTTCTGACATGATTTTCTGTTTCTTTCTTGCTGTTGGATGCTTACATGGACTACTGATCTACACAGTTAGAGGTGCGGGATTCATTTGAGACTCTTATAACTGAACTCACATTAATTAAATATGATCTATGAGATGTTTGTCAAGTGGTATAGACAGCTGATGTAGTGATATACCTTTTTTAGGGTGATACAAAGGGTTCTGCAAGGGGTGGAGATGGATCGGGCAAGAAAGATACAATGGGACCTCAGCTTGTTCCAAATGCACAGGTGAACCAAAGCATAGTTTCTGTATTGTAGTTTCAGTTATTTTCAATTTATCTCTTCATTGAATGTGCTCTGTGGCTTCCTTTTTTCTTGATTTTCCATTTTTTTGTATCAATTCGCAGTTCCCTCATCAAGGACCGTATACACAAGGCATGAATTTTTTGAATTCGCATGTTTGAACTTCCAAGTAATCTCTCTTTCTCCCTTGCTGAGCTCAACTCAAACATTTTCAACTTAGTGTCTAATTGCTTCTTTGTGGGGGTAGTCCCTATTATCTTTCTGCATTTGTGGTTATCAGAATCACACTCTGCACCGCGTTATTACAAGTGCATTAAATTTCATTTTGGGATGATAATAAACACAACATTTCCCCTTCCTCAAACTTTTAAAGATGATACCATCAACATATATGCCTTTTTACACATAAAAAAGCCGACAAGACTCAAGAGGAATCAAGAATTGACCTACTACTTACCTTACGCAATTGTCAGAATTTTATTGAATTATGAGAGATGAGGGAGGGGGATCATTAAATGGATGGTTGTATGATGCTGACAAAGGGAAAATAAAAAGCAATTGCACATGCCTTGTACCCTACTTGAGAATTCACTTTATTTGTCCCTTGATATAAACTTTTAGTACTTAATCCTATATAATCTGGATGCAGTTACAAGCAAGGCAAAATTTTATGTTCCTCAACATGCTACTTTCTATCTTCGTTCTTAAGCTTACAATAAAACATCACTTATGATGCTTTTATCATAATGCTATCAGAGTACTTCATGCTAACTCTTATCACTTTCTTAAGTCGTTAGCAGACTTTAGGGTTTTCATCTTGGTTTTCTTTCTCAAATATAGTTAGCATGCAGATCCATTTAGCTGGCGCCGGATGGACTGTGTGGACTTTTCGTTTGGATTATTTGGGATCAAAACTGTCTTGTTAATGTCGTTGGCTATGGAGTTACAAAGTCCAACAGCAATATATATATACACACACATATAGGGTTAACATCAAGAGACAACTCTGAAAAATAAAAGAACCGAAGATCCCATCCAAATCGTTAGATTGAGATGATCCAACAGATGTGGTTAATAACTACCTTTTTAAAAAATTAAACATATTTTCTTCAAAATTTTAAATGGAAAATAGGTGAAATATGCCAAAAATAAGAGCAAAAGAAAATACACCAAATAAACGATCACTTTATTATCTTTAATTTGACATCCTTTTTGGTATATTTTTTCATCCGTTTTTTCATGATTCTCCGGTTCTTTTTTTTAATTTGACATCCATTTTGATATAACACACACACACACACGGGGGGTTATTAATAATCAAGGTTAATATTTAAAATGTTAATTTTGGTAATTATCCACTAATTTTCAAAAAAATTCAACTTGATGGATAATATTAAGGGGGTAAAGTAGTATTTTTGTAAATCTCTCTCTCCTCCAGCGAACATTACCAGTTTCAAACCCATATCGCTTGTAATACACGTTGTGATACATTACCACTGTGTTACCCTCAAGAAACTATATGAACACTGTGAACATTACCACTGTGATACACTCTATGAACTTTTGTCATTGTGATACACTGTGATACAAGTTGTGATACACCATGGTTTCAAGATTTTTAGCTGTAGTGATACACTGTGATTTCATGTTTTTAGCTTTAGTGATACACTGTGATTTCATGTTTTTGCATATTTCATGTTTTTATTTTGATGGGCAATATTGGTTGAATGTTTAATAAGAGTCAAAAAAAGGTATCTGATTGAGTAATTTAGGGGATTCAAAATCGTGAACTGTTATGGTAACCGCGTGTGAACACAAGGAAAACTTAGTAATTTTCTGATAACCGTGAGACCCAATCTCAACCATAATTCAAAGGATAAATTAGGAAATTAATTTTTTTGGTAATTTTGACTTAAAATTTTAATTAAAGGGTATTTTAGGTGTTTTAGAAATCTTATCTCTTCTCACTCATCTCTCCTCTCTCCGACGAACCTTATTCCGGCAAACACCATGTGAGCATAAGATACACAATGTGATACCTAAAAAAACATCGTCACTGTTAAAAAAAAAATACATACAAACGATTCTCATATGTGATACCCAAGATACATACAATATGGACATTGTGATACCTATTGTATACACGTTGCTACCCATAGTTTACAATGTGTTCACAACACCAAATGTTAATTTTGGTAATACAAAATGGGAATATGTAAAGAGAGAGTTGTTAAATATGGGGAGAGAGAGAGAGAGAGAGATTTGTCAAATAATTTAGTTAAATACAAAATGGAAATATGAAATTACTAATTTGCGCTTTTACTTTATTTTAATAAAATAAAAGTAATTATTCCAAATGATTGGCTCGCATTGGATCTCACGGTTATCTCGAACTATTTTGTTCTCATTTGATTAGACCCCTATATATATTGTCTTAGGATATGCATTAGTTTAGCGAATCTAATGGATTATGACAATTGACAAAGACAAGGTTTGTTTCCGTTAGTTCTTGGATTGTATCCTGATTATTTCTCTCCCTGCAGTAGAGCTCTGCTGTTAGTTTCTGCAGGCAGTTCATATGAATTCTAAGCTTTGCGCACTCTGTGTAAATTACCCGAACAACTTGTTTTTTCTCCTTGCATATCTGGAACTTCAGAATATAAGACAGTCAAATAACTTGTACATCTCTATTGTAATCCTGGTAGGCTTAGTTGTGTTGCTTTCTTGAAGCAACATTTTATGCAGGTGGGAATTGCCATTTATGTGCGTAGTATAAGTTTTCCTGGATGGAAATTTGATGATAAATATTGTATCTATTCATATCTTAATCCAGTTACTACAATCTTTTCTCATATCAGGCAATCTCTAGTCGTCATTTCCATCACATCTTGAACAACCAATTTTCTACTCTTAACAAATACCATTATGACTAGTACATCAATAATCATTTCATTTTCCAAGCATGTCAGTTATCATATGGAGCTATGTGTTGCAGGCTCTGCTATTAATGACCAACATGGTTTCTCCATTTGGGCAAATTGCAAAATTGGTCCCTAGTCTGAGTTTGATTTTTGTCACAATTGTTCTGTTGGATGGAATTTGCTATCCTTGGTAAATCTTTTAACTCTCTACCCCATGGTTTTATCCCAACTTTTCCATGGTCTTTGAAACTTAGTTGGGGAATTGCATTGAAAATATGAGGGAGTTAATGCAACAGGGAAACTTGAGTTCAATACTCTTTCAACTGAGTTAAGTTCTAGTTGCAAATTTTTTGAAATTAAGCTGTCAGAGTCCCAACCCCCTAAGTTACACTCTTGTCTCTTGAGGCTTCAAACATCATGACTCATAACTGCTCTGTCCCAAATATGAATGGTTTAGAGATGAGCAGCACTGCTATTCCTCAAACACCTTCATTATTTGCCTTTGTTATATATATACATATATATATGTATGTATGGCATTCATAATATTATTTTACATATGTAGACACATATAATATATATGTATGGCACTCATAGTATTCTTTTACTTATATGTGTGGTTGTGTGGCTTTTATGGAATATTTTTACGTGCCCCTCTCACCAAAGTCGAGCTGTTACGTTTTGTTAATTCGATTCATAATCTGCTGTGTGGATTTTTTGGTGGAATATGCATAAAAATTGAAGTTTTCAGTAGGCATTAAACACAAGGGTGGCATACCCTAGTCTGTAGGATATAAGGTATTTTCTATGAAGCTGACACTCATGCAGTAACAGGAAGGTTGATCAATGGTCTTTTAGTATCTAATATTTATACACGCCAAATACTCGCACACACTCCTCATCTTTATTGAGGTTTGAACCCTTGACCTCCTGGGAGGCTGGGGTTTAGCCAATGACCCTTTTGCTTCCCGAAGGAACTATATTTGCACCTAGATTATCCACAAAAAGGCACCTTTTCATTATAAATATGATGACACAGTTTGATGGTTTCTGCATATTGCAAGGTTGGTTCTGTTTTTTATAGTCTTGTTGTATTTGGAAGTCTCATTTCTACAAAACCATATGATGTGGCTAGATTATAACCATGGTGATGTTATATTGAATATTTTGCAGCTAAGAACCTGAGGTTCATGATCCAGTTGTGGGACTTTTGGATCTTCTTGTTTAGTGATTCATGTATTTGGTACCAAGTGGTGAGTAAAAAATGTTTTGAAGTTAGATCTTTCATATATACAACGTACCGTTTGCTTATCTCCCGTTTGTTTTTTCTTTTGGCGGGAATAAGTTCTGTGGTGGTGGTTTAATTGCTATGATGTTGAAATTTGTAAGCTGAATGATCTATGTTTAAATGATGATTGATATTTGAATTCTGGGTCTAAGATGAATCAGTTGGTAAGTCTTGGTCCTAGTCTGCTATGTTCTGTCTGTATGGTTTATACGTTATAACGTATCAAGTCTCTTTTTTTGTAGTAGTTATGGATTATAGCTCTTGTGAACCTTTCTTCTAACCCAAATTGGATCATTTCTATGGATGTTGAAGCAAAAGAATCATTAAGCCAATGGAAATTTTAAATGTTTAACATAAGCCAACCTACACGAAACCTACCAAAAACGCACCTTTTTTGGAGCTACCAAACGATTAGCGGGTTTTCCACCAATACGAAATACTTAAACTTGCTACATCTTTGTAGATGGCCTGGTTGGATATCCCAGGACATATCACCTGCTTTTTTGATTAACCTGGATATCTAATCTGTAGGTGGTCGTCTTGGGATTAGTTGGCTCGTATAGTAGGTTGGATATTCAGGTTAATATATATATAAATATATAACAAAGGCAAATAATGAAGGTCTCAGGTTCAAATCCAAGAGGGAATAAAAATCCTCTTGTGGTTATGAAGGTTTAAATGCGGTGACTTCAGGTTATTTGCAAAACAGGTGGTCGTTTTAGGATTAGTCGACTCGCATAGCAAGTTGAATATCCAAGTTAATCATATATATATATATATATATATATATATATATATATATATATAACACGCCAAAAAATTGACGTGTCTAAAAAGGAAAAGAAATATGATATATGAGAAATCAACATTTTGGTGAATTGGTGAAACCAATGGCATGCTTGTAATGGTCACGAGGGATGCACGTGAGAGACAAGGGATGGCACGTTAAGTGCACGTGCATGGTGATCATGGTCACAACCCAACCAAAAAGTAGTCAATCAATTTGCTGCTGCCAGCAGCAAACTGCAAACAATCCCTCATGCGGCTGTCACAACTCACATTTACTTTGCTTTTTTTTATTTTTATTTTTTTATAGAATTCATCAAACAATTTGTTGTAATTTAAAAACAAAGACCACGCTTAGAGAAGTTGTACCATGTGCTAAGAAAAAAAAGATTCTCTTAATCCAAATTTAATTAATTAAATTTTTTAAACACGACGTGACCATCATTCATTCCCTAATCCCCTCTCCTCTCTTTTCCCCCTTTTTATTTTAATTTAAAACAATATTTCTTAAATACAGTATAAAGCTTTGATGCAATTCCAGACTTTCTGTTTGCATCGACTGCTGAGTAAATCAAAAATATGCCTCTTCATATTGATGTCGTTGAAGACGAGTTTTGTATGAAGTCAGTTGAATTACTGATAATCAATTTTTTATCTGAAATAAAAAAAAGAAAATGATTAGAATAAAAAAATAATTGGATTTAGGGGGTTGAAAGTAATATTTGTAAGTGTAAGGGTGGATTAGATGAAACTTAAATTAAAAAAAGAATGTGATTGGTTGGCACACGACCTCCAGCTAAGACACATAAAATCACCAACGACCCCTTCTCAACCGGTCTTTGTGTCATGAGTTGTTTCCAACTCCCGCCACTTGTCAATCCATCATTGGTTCTCATCATTACTATGGAGTGATTAATTAACCTACACAAAGGATCTTTTATATTTAATGTTATATCTCAAGATTCTATATAATAAAAAATTTAAGTTAAATTTTTTCTAAGATAATTATATTCACCTCTAAACGTATTAATTATCTATACTATATTATAAAATATTTGATAAAAACTAATTTTTATATATTGATGCATATTACTTAAAACTCAATATTACAAGTAAATTGTGAATAAGTACAACTTATTAAAGCTCTATTTTTGAATCCGTGTAACTTACTGCACATAGACATAATCAAATACAGGATAAACATTTTACTTTAAATATATAGAATTAAAATATAATTAGGATAATTATTGAGTTTTAACAGAATACTTAATTGTTAATCTTATAAAAATTATATTATTAAACAAAAATAAATTACTTTGTTATTAGATCTAAATTGAATTATAATAAAAAATTACATGAAAAACGAAAACTTTTAAATAATTAATTTAGTACTAATATCGATACTTTTTTTTAATTTATATTTCATTAAAAAAATATAATATTATCGTTTTCTAAAACCACATAAAACCGTATTATATATATAGAGAAAATAAATAAAATGAATCATTAAAATTAAAATATCCCGTTGCATTGCGCGAGTCTACTTCTCTAAACGTGTTAATTATATTATTATTTCAATATAATTAGTATTTTAATAAAATAATAACACATTTAGTTTCATTGAAAAAATTAACAAATTATTTCACTTTTAATAATTCTTTAAATTTTGAGAAGTTTAAAACATCTCCAATGCTATTAAAAATTCTAATTTTAGAGAAAACGAGAGAAATTATTATTTTAACATTTTCACGAATGAAAGCTGATAATAATAAATGTTTAAAAGAAATAAATATTATTTATTAAATGTACTTAATATTTTAATAATATAATTAATGTTAGAATTGTTAAATAAAATAGCTGTTGGATTTGAATGCAATTTTTTTTATAGATTTTAACTTTTGAAGCTATATTTTAGAAAAAAAATATAGTGTAACTGTTCATTTTCTTTTGATCCAAATCTCTCATCCTCTCTTTCTGTTTCAACCTCACTTCTACTGAAGCTATAATTTTCATTTTGTCCTTTATCACTCTGAGTTTGTTCAACTGCTTGAGCATTCTCTCTGTCTCCTCTAACTACAGACCCCTCGTCTCTCATTCTAAGGGGTGAAACTTCATGGGTGGGGTCAACCGGATCTGGTAGACCCATTGAAGCACAATAACACCTAAGTACCTCGTTATCAAACCTAAAATAGCTTCATAGTACAACAGAAGTATCTCATGTCTTGCAAATCTTGAAAGCATCTCTAACTGCTATGTTAAAATAAAGAAAAGAGGGATTTTAGTATTTTTGTTGCTCCAACAACTATATTATCTTGTATGCTAAAATAGAGAAAATAGAAGAAAGATTATAAAAATCTCTAAATTCATAGAAAATCTATAAAATAATTAAAGAAATTATTATTTTAATACTTTCCACCAATAAGCTATATTTATAATAAATGTTTAGGAGAGAGATGTAAGTTTTTATAAAATGTATTGAATATTTTTAATAATATAGTTAATGTTAAAATAGAGCAGTTGTTGGAGTTGAATATAATTTTTTAGAAATTTTGACTTTTAATACTCTATTTTAGCATATAAGATAATATAGTTGTTGGAGATTTTTTAATTTTTCTAAAATAAAGTATCAAAATCAAAATCTCTAAAGAAAATTACATTTAACTCCAACAGCTATTTTATTTTAGCAATCCTAACACCAATTATGTAATTAAATATTTTATTCATTTAATAAAATATTGTTTCTATATAGAGTTTTAAAAATTTCTCTTTATTTTATTTTAGCAATCCTAACACCAATTATGTAATTAAATATTTTATTCATTTAATAAAATATTGTTTCTATATAGAGTTTTAAAAATTTCTCTTTATTTTATTTTAGCAATCCTAACACCAATTATGTCTCAATTTTTTTTAATAAAGAATAATAAATTGTATTTTTATTTTAAATAATAAATTTAAGTATATTTTTAACCATGTATTTTGAATAAAGCGAAATGTTCATTTTTACATATCATTCTTTACTTTAAACTCATTTGATTATTTACGGTATGTGTTTAATTTTAATCTTGCTAATATGATTTTATTATAGTTTTGTTTTAAATTTATTACGACAATTATTTGTCTATTGTATATAAACTAGAAGAATGGTGAGATACATCTCGATTTTAATATTTCGTTTTATTTTTTGTCTCTGTCGATATAATACGATTTTATGTGGTTTTGAGAAGATGGTGATATTTTTATTTTTGAATAAAATATAAATTTAAAAATGTCATAAAATTTTGGAAAAAATTATATCGATATTAATATGAAATTAACTATTTAAAAATTCTCCTTTTTTTGAGTAATTTCTTTAATTCAATTTTTTATCATAATTTAATTTAGG
>NC_037528.1:5305149-5309397 GCF_001531365.2 Cynara cardunculus var. scolymus
TAATTAAGTATTTCAATGAAAACTCAATGATTATCCTAATTATCTTAATTGTAATTTATCTTTTTTATATTTGAAATGAAATATTTATCATTTATTTGTTTTTGTTTACCAACAGTTATTTACACGAATTCAAAATATGGAGCTTTAATAAGTTGTATTTACACATAATCTACTTGTAATTTTAAACTTTAAGTAACATGCATCAATAAACAGTACTTCATATATAAATAATGATTTTTAAAAGTTTTTATCAAATGTTTTATAATAGAATATAGATATCCGAGTTCTTAAATTGAATTTTGTTAAATCAAAATAAATAATAGAGTGTTTTTTCAAAATTAAAAATACCTTGACAATGTTTGATTTAACCATATAGTTTAATGAAATTTTACGACTAGGGAGTTAAGTTTTTGAAATATTTAATAAATAAAATAATAAAATTACTTGAATACAAAACATAATGTTTGGAGATTAATCCTTTGAAAAACTTTGAAAATTATGAGAATCCATAAGAACTTTTATTTTAAAGTTTTGTTCATATGATTTTTTTTCCATCTAAATATGATATTTAAATGGGTAAATTAACATATATTTGTTTCATAATATGTTTGTTTTATATGTATTCTGTTCACAATATAAACCTTTTTTACGTGTATTTTTTTGTTTCACAAACACGTAAAAATTGTTCACATTGTGAATCAAGTACATGTCAAACAAACACATTGTTAAACAAATATATTCTAAATCCTAGTTTTAGATGGAAAAAAATATATTAAATAACACATGCTGCAAGGTTCTCTAGGTTATCACAATTTCATGAGTTGTCAAAATAAGTCATCCATGTTTAATATATCATATTGTTAGATTTGGATAAAAAGTTAACTAATGGCAATTTGAACGGCCCCCACATAGAAACTGCCTCCAAGGACATTGGTGTGAGGGGGCATGTTTGGCTTACTTAACGGTTGAGGCTACCCCGGGTGAAGGGGTCAGAGATCGAACCCATAACTTGTCTTGTATCGATGCAAAGTCAGTTTGCCCTTTTACTAACTTAACTACACGTCAGATGAATTATGTTGTTAGATTATTTTAATCAAACCTTTTATTTTAGGTTTAAAACAAACCTATTAACATAATTAACACACTATAATCACACACACACACACACACATATATATAAGTCCCTTGATAGCACCATTCTTTCCCTCATTCCTAAGTCGATCACCCCCTAAGGTCAGTGACTCCCGCCTCATTGCTTGCTACAATGTATTATATAAGTGTATCAGCAAGATTATTGAGAATCGTATAAAATACCATCTCCCGTCCTAGGTTAATGATAATCAGTATGCTATTATCTTGGGTCGACTCATTATAAACAATGTCCTCATAGTCCAAGAGCTCATGCATGATTATCATAAGCAATGAGGTCCTCCTTGTGCTTTTAAAGTTGATATTCAAAAGGTTTGTGATACCGTTGACTAGCACTTCCTTCGTACCGCCCTATTTGGTTAAGACTTCCCCCTGACTATGATTGACTGGATCATGATGTGTGTTTCCACTACCTCTTACTCGATCAGTATAAATGGAAACTTCCACGACTACTTCAATGGAAACGGAGGTCTAAGGCAAGGAGACCCCCTTTCCCCTACCTTTTCACTTTGATTATGGAAGCCCTAAACCTCATGGTCAAAAGGAAAATCACATATATGGGTACCTTTACGTATCACCGGGAACTGTGAGGAGTAGGAGATCACTCATCCTTGTTTTGCCGGTGACCTTATCATCTTCTGTCATGGCAACAGTGAATCTGTCCGTGTTATCAAAGATTTGTTGGATGAGTTCTCTGTGATTTATGGCCTTTATCGCAGCCAGGACAAAAGCGAAGCTTTTTATTGTAATTTTGGCCAACACACCAAGAATGTCATCCACACCATCATTCAGTTCATTGAGGGTTCCTTACCGGTCTGCTACCTTAGGGTCCCTCTCATCACTACTCGCCTCTATCATAATGATTGCAAGTGTCTTGTCGATAAGGTCAAAGCTAGGTTAAGTGAATGGCACAATAAATCCTTATCCTTTGCCGGTAAGCTCCAGCTTATCCTTTCAGTCCTTTCCTCGATGCAAATTATTGGGTTTTTGTCTTCATTCTTTCATCTCCATAGTTAAGGATATTGAGAAGCACATGAGGGGTTCCTTTTGGTGCCATGGTGAGCTTAAAAGAGTAAAAGCGAGGTCTCCTGGAACACCGTTTGCTTACCTAAATCCCAAGGTGCGCTTGGCATCAAGAGTCTCGCCATTTGGAATATTGCCCTTATGGACTCCCACTCGTGGATAATCTTTACCAGCAACGATTCTCTTTGGGTTAAATGGATCCACTCCTATCGGCTTAAAGATCGTAACTTTTGGGACGCCTCCGTTTGCAGCAATGTTGGTTGGAGTTAGAGGAAGATTCCGGGCATGCGAGAAAATATAAGAGACTTTGTTGTCTCCTAGATTGGCAATGGCGCGTCCACATTCGCCTGGTTTGATAACTGCCATTCTGCTGGCTCCCTTTGCTGGCTTATTACCCCTGGGAATATCCTAAATGCGGACCTCTCCCTTCGGGTTCAGGATATCATCTGTAATGGTTGTTGGATGTTCCCCTAAATGAGGGATAACCTCAACCCATTCTTCGTGACTCTCCCCCTGTCCTTCCTCATCTGTCCCTTTCAATCTCCTCTGGAGAAAAAGGGATGGTTGTCTTACCCCTTTCTCGGTTCATGACGTATGGCTCTCCATTCGTACTAGACCTGATACCCGTCTTTAATCTTAAAAAAAATATGGATTAGTAGGTTGTTATTTATCTTCTCCGTAGTGGAATTGTAAACGCTATACTATTACTTTTGTTGGCAAATTTTTTTTATCTAAGATTCTGGTTCTCGTTAGATATTTTCGGTTTAGAATATCCTTTTTTTAGGATGTTACATAGTGGCACCACATGAACTCTTTTTCGCAGAATATTCCCAGACATGTTTCATTCTTTGGGTTGCCATGAGGCAGCATCTTAAGATGCATGATAAACTTTGGTTTTGGAAATCCTATCCTAACGGGACTGGTTCTCATTAGCATATTTTCTTTGAGTGTTCATTCCCCAATCAGGTTTGGAATAACCTTAAGCCCAAGATGAACTTTCTTGATGTTACGGACAACTGGACTGATATCATCAGAGACTTCCAGCAAGCCACCAAAGACAAGACCATCCGGTCTATTATTCACTAATTAATGCTTGCTGGAACTGTTACCATGTTTGGCAGGAGAGAATTGATCGTATCTTCAACAATAAGAGAAGATATTATGACATAGTGGTCAAGACCATCTTTGGTGATATCCAGTCTAAGCTTCTTAGCCTGACCTTTAATTCTTCCTCGACATGATAAGCTTGTCCTTCCTTAGCGGTTGGTCCGTCTTTTTTTTCCTTGTCTTTTCTCCTCCTCCTTTCTTTTGTTCTGAGCTTTGCTTCTTTTTTTATGGTTGCTTCGGTTTAGCTTTCTTTCAAGTGTTGACCTTGGTTTATTTTTTTTGCCTTTTTATAAAATAAAAAATATATGTTTTGATAACTTTTTTCTTGGTTTGAGGGGCCTCTTTCCTTTATATAAGAAAAAAGAAAAATTATTTGCAGTAGAATATAAAAAGGGAAGTGTTTTCCATGTAATATGTTTATATGATATTAAAAGTGTGAATTAAATGCGATTTCCAAAAAGATAGCCCAAGCCAAGCCAAGCCAAGCCAAGCCATTTCCTGTTGATGGTCTTGGTCAAAGTCAAACTGATCCCACCCCATCTTTTGATTTTGTAGTTTACCAAAACTACCCCTGTCTCTGATGAGTTATACAGCTGGCCACGTTCGCAGTTTTCATCTCAGTGTGTTGGGGGTGTTATTGTACTTTGGGTACATGGTCTTGTGATCCTCACGTGGCTTTCCAATCCTTGTGTTCCTCCTAAAACTAACTACTTGCTTTTTCCTAAAATACAATCTATTTTATTTTTTATTTAATATTTTTTATGAAACAACTTCATATACGCGTTTTACGTCAAAAATTCTATTTATATGTGAATCTTTTGTTTTATGTTATGAATAAATAATTTGAATTACATTATTACTATTTTATTCTTTATCTCAGTCGATGTTATAATATGACTTTATGTGATTTTGAGAAAGCGATGATGTTTTTATTTTTGAATAAAATATATGTTTGACGATATCATAAAA
>NC_037528.1:5311162-5315494 GCF_001531365.2 Cynara cardunculus var. scolymus
TTAAGAGTTTTTAAGAGTTTTAGCCAAATGCATTATAATATAGTATAGATAATTTGAATTACATTATTACTATTTTACCCTTCTATCCCGATGAAGTGTTTAATAAAACATAATTTTTTATTTAAAAAAAATTGAATGAAAAACCGACTGTTTATGAATTAGTTACAACAAAACTACTTGGGTTATGTTTAGCAAACTAATTGATGAGTTAGTTGATGGCTAATAAGCTAGTCGGTAAAAAATCATGTTTGGCAAAAATAATTTGATAAAAATGTAAAATAATCAAAAAAGACATATTGAAAAATTAGTCAATTACAATATCTTATAATATAATTAAAGTACATATTTAATAATATAAAAATGTATTAAATACACAGAAGATAGTAAAGAAAAATTAAAATAATATAATATGTAATTAAAAGAATTTTAAATTAATTATTATATATACTATAAACTTTGGGTTTGTTAAAATATATGTTAGAAAAAAATCTACAGTAATTTATGATCTTAAATAATAATTATATATAATATGAATAAAAAAATTGAAACCTCAACTATAATTAATAATTAAATTTAAATATTTTATTAAAATCATTTAACACAATTTATTATCTATGAAAATAAGTATAGCTTTAACTTTCATGTAACTTAGGGGTCGTTTACCAAACACTTACCCGCTTAGCGCTTACCAGTAAATTTAACACTATCATTTACTTACCGGATAATATTTTAATCCATCAAAACGGTATCGTATGCAACAATTTACCCGGTAAGCACTTACCGTGTTAAGAGTCGTTGCCCTCACTTACCGGGTAAGACTCTTGGTCATTGTCTCGTTCTTTTCGGGTAAGATTTTTTATCTTTACCATATTCATCCGATAAGGTAAAATGACTTGGTGTTCACTTACCCGAGTAAGCATTTGGTAAACGGCCCCATACATAAACATTATTATAATTTTTATATTTGTTGTTTGATAATTAAATATATTGAATACTAATTAAAAATTAATATAAAAATAATTGATAATACTATTAATAATTCTAAATAATTAATCATTAACATTAATGTATAATTGTATAATCAAAATTAATTATTAATTTTCATATTAATTATTAATTTTCAACTAATATTTATTAATATTAGTATTTTTATTTATTTTGTAATTAACAGTAATAAATAAAAAATAATATTAATTAGGGTTATAATTGAAAAAATGACAAAATACTCCTCATAATATACTCCAACTAAGTTTCAATAAGCTAGCTTATATCCATCCTAACGTGTACTAAAAAAATAAGCTAATTTTTTTTTTTTCATCTTTTGATGATTATTTATTGAGGAAGGAGGAAAACATCAAATCCAAAAATATAAAACAAAATTTTGCTATTTTGATCGGTAATCCTTTGTGATTATCAGTAGATTATATACAGATGTAGAAAAACCAGACTATAAAAAAACCTAAAAGGTTGCTGCTAAACCGTTAGGAATCATCAAACAATTATCAATAAGAGTTGGTAAACGATGATATGAAAAAAAAAAAATTCAAATTATCTAAGAACTGGTTTTGGTTTTCATGGCTTGACCAGTTATGAAAGCATCGACACAAATTTCAGCATTTGGGATCAAGCCTCATGGACCAGGTCCTCGTGCATCTCTAACAAAAAAAAATCTTTTTAGCTTTTATAATATGACATGCTACTATTCATTATACTATAATTCATACAGAATGACGTTTTTATGCCACTATACATGTCGTTATAATTGTATGATCTTATTTTAACAAACTAATATAAACTTCATAATTTCATATATTTTGATGCTCGACAAACTGCTCGAATTGTTTTATATACTAATGTTTCCGTTAATGTGCCAGTAGTTATTATTATTTAATATATCAAAAAGTTTGAATTCGAAAAATCAAGATGTGTTCGTGATAATAGCACTTACTAGGAAGGGAAAATTGGATCAAAATTGAACCAGCTTTCACCTGATTCATATTTTAGGGAACCAACTTTCAAAATCGTCATTTTGGGGAACCAACTTGGACCTGATTCCTATTTTGGGGAACCAACTTTCAAAATCGTCATTTTGGGGAACCAACTTGCACCTGATTCATATTTTGGAGAACCAACTTGCAAAATAATTATAGAAAAATAACTAAAAATTTATTTATTTTTAAAAAATTAATGCAATAAAATCTATTTTTCATTTCAAATCTCGTTTTTTTTTTAATTCAGATATCTAATTGAAGATTTAAAAAAAATCCAAATTACCACAATAAAAATTGTTTTTTTACTAATGCAATAAAAAATCAATTTAATAAAAAAATTTAATTGATGCAATAAGAAATAAATATTAAATATCACATTCAATATTTTTATATCTAACAAATCCGTATCAATATTAAAGCTTAAATCAAATTTGGCAAATCAAACCAAAAGTTTGATAGAGACCCTTAAATTACCTGTTACCTRTTCAACAGATCAACCAGACCCTTAAATAAACAAAAAGTTTGATAGAGACCCCTAAATGACGATTTTTAAAGTTAGTTCTCCAAAATAGGAATCAGATTAAAGTTGGTTCCATTTTGGTACAATTTTCCCTATTAGGAACTCTATTTCTTGATGCATGTTCATAATGAAATCAAACTCAACTCGACACATAAGAAACACATGATCGTAAAAAAAATGTTAACAGTAGTACGCTTACAATGATAAATTCAAATTGAATGAATTTTTATCAGAATAATATATCTGAGAACTTTATGTTAATTCTTTTATAATAATGATACAAGTCTTGTAAATTTTGATGGAGTTTAAAAGATGTTGGTATTGTGTCAAAAGGTTTTCGATTGTGTAAACATTAATTTTTCCATTTTTGGAGAATATATGTTAAATCTGAATCCTACTGAGAGGTCCACTAGAGATCATAAATGAAAGTTTTATTTGTAATTTTATTATATCGATGTAAAAGACAGATATATTTTCAACAAGAATGGAAATGATATAATATGAATATATGGTAAGAATTGTTGTGTCTCTCCCATAACATATATCTATTGTTATGCATCATTTTAACAAAAATATGGTGAAATTCATATGAGGAATCATAGAGCCGACAACATCTGTTACGACTATTGGACATTTTTAAATCAATAAAAACGACTAAGAAAAACATTTATGGTATGTTTATAGATAATTTGGTAAAATCATTGATATTATTAAAAAAAATATTTTATATAATTTTTCCTTCAATTAACGAGCCTCTTCTACATGTAATTATGTTCCTTACTCATGAAATTGCATACAGGAATTTGTGATTCTTGTATGATATTCACATTTGTTTGGACTAGATGATAAGTCATGTCACACGATTGTGCTCGAAAGCATGTAGTTGAAAGAGGAACTGGTTGGGGAGCATAATGCATGAGATGTCGTTTTCTATAAATATTAACAAAAGTTGTATTTAAACCAAATTATGGGTTTCTTTTTTCGTTACTAAACATGTGTCGTTTTAATTGTTGTATATTTCAAAATATATACAAAATAATTCTTTTATGAGTGTTGCAAATGTCAAGACTCATGTTTTTCTCTCCATGTATTATGTTATAAATATTCGATGTTATCATACTGAGAATATTTTGAAAATAATATTTTAAATCGAAGAATAATTTACTCATTTTCAATTACAATACAAAAAATGTGGTTTTTGCTTGCATCTGATCGATGTTGAGTTGGCAATGTGGTTGTTCTCCCTTTTAGTAACGTAAATCATGCCAAAATATTCGTACATGTATCTACATTCTTATTTCATTAATAGATCACGTTTTTTTTTTACCATATAATAAAACTGTAACATTTTTAAATTAAAAGTATACAGCTGGTTTAGAAAAATATAGTATTGTATTCAAGATACGATATAATAAAAAAAGATCTGATTTACAACTGAATACCATGATTGTTTATTAATCGAACAAGATTACAAAATATACAAAATAAAATTATTATTGTTAGTAATTATTAATCAAATCACAAAGTGTTCAATATCTGGTAACTTTATTTTTTTGCGCGTTTTCAAGTCATATTTAAAATAAAAAATGATGTATGAGTTTAATGGGTTGGATTCATTTAGCATCCGTAGTCGTGAAACCTAAGAACTCACTTGCTATGTTTTTTCTTTCTGTTGTATCATTGACAACTCAACAAATTAAAAATCTCAATAAAACTCCATAATAAAAGGTTTTTACAAAAATTTCACTTATCCATTTTTTTAATTTAAATAATTTAATTTTATTAATAGATTAATATATAAATTTAATATATATATATATA
>NC_037528.1:5315543-5343772 GCF_001531365.2 Cynara cardunculus var. scolymus
ATACAATTTATTAATTTTCACTTTTCTATGTTAATCTTAATTTGTTAATTTATATATTTTGTTAATATGTTTGAAAAACAACTAAAACACACACATTTTTTTTACTAAAACTAAACGAATGTAAAATTACACAAAGGTTAATCCTTATAAAAAGTAACACTAAATAATAATATAAATCACTCGTAATTTTGATTGGACTAAATATGTTCAATCAAGTCAAAACAGGGTAGATAATTAACTAAATATGTTAATAAAAATTTATGATTAGACAAAAAAATTTGTCTCACAATGAAGGTTATTCTAAAAACCCGAGAGAAATATTAACAGTAACCTTTATTGTGGGTGTTCTTAATACCACAAAATAACATTGAAATTTTACAACAAAAACACTGTAAATGTATTAAAACATCAAACTTTTACGGTAAAAACACGGTAAAGGTTTTTATTTTTACAATTTTTTCTATAAAAGTTTAATATTATTTATATAATATCATGAAAATAATTTGGTTTCATATAATTTCAAGTATAAAATATTATTATTATATATTTCAAAAAGTTAATTGTCATCGGATTAAAATATAATTAAGGAAAAGCAAGATAAAAAACAAATTGTAAAATGAGTTTTCTTCTCTCTCAACGCTAACGCCATCTTGGTCTAGCTGTCATCTCTCTCTCTCTCTCTCACACACATACACACACACACACACTCAATTGCCTTCCTATAAAACTTTCGATTCACTCTTCTGATCCCTTCCCTAATTCCTTCTTCATCGCTCATTTCCAAATTCCGATTCATTACATCAGCGATCGATCGCCTCTTTGTATTGTAGCGGTAATCATTGCCGTTGTAGATATCCAATGACAATGATCATCAACAATAACAATGCCGGAGGAGTAGTAGGGCCTTTTGGCGACACTACTTTGACCAAGGTCTTCGTCGGAGGATTGGCATGGGAGACTCCCAAGGAGGCCATGAGAGATCACTTCGAGAAATACGGCGACATTCTCGAAGCCGTCATTATCTCCGACAAAACAACAGGCCGATCCAAAGGCTACGGCTTCGTATGTATCTACTCTTATCATGCACCCTTATCGCACCCTCATGATTCCTTTTGAACTAATTTTGTTTTCTTCTGTTTGTGCTATTGTGCGCATCAGGTGACATTTAAGGAGCCGGAAGCGGCTAAGAAGGCCTGCGAGGATCCGACGCCGGTGATTAATGGCCGCCGTGCAAACTGTAACCTCGCTTCCCTCGGCGCACGTCGGCAGAGATCGCTAACCGTTGTTCCGCCGCCGCCGCAGCAGCAGCAAACCGGTATGTTTTGCCTCTATTTTCCAATCAAATGAGTAGGGTTGATTACATTGGAAGCTAGATTCCACGTTACGGTTGTAAATTATTCGGTACAAATATGTTTTTGCGTGTGTTTGGTCTAATTCGAACACTGGATCCTTTTGGATTTGATCATTGTAGGGCCTAATGTGATTGTGGGTCCACGATCTGCCGGGACGATCACACCACCTCCGGGCCACGTGCAGTGGTACTATCCACCAACTCCTCCACCGGCGTCACCTTACCACCATCACCAGGCCGCCGTTCCTTATTACGGCTATGTTCCGGCGACATACGTCGCTACAACTGATGTCAGTTACAATCATGTAAGTGGAACCAGATCAGCTGAAACTCACCTGCATTTATCCCCATGAAAATGCACAACTATATTTTTCAAAATTAAAATCTATTTTTTTGTATATATTATTTATATAAAATTAAAAATTGGTAATACAATCTTCATAACTTTTGTCTAAATCAACAAATAAATTTTTATATATTATATTTATCAAATTTAAAAGGTAAAAAAGCATTACTCCTTTTAACCATTAATTATAATAAAAAAAATATAATCAATAAATTCTATAATTCATTTATGGTAAATAATTTTTGCTGAAATAGTTTAAAAAATGGAATATGGAACAGAAACTAGGGTATACGGGCGGGGCCTACATGAATGGAGGGCACTACTCACATGTATATCCGAGTCATGCTACGGTGGGTGCGCACACACTGATGCCAATGTACCCTATGTATCAATACCATCATCAATCTCAGGCAATGGGCCTACCAGCCCAGTTCTTTTGTGGCCCAACATCCGCCGGCCCAATTGCTGCTGTTCCTGCTCTTCTCTCAAAGCCCACACAAATTACTCCTACTTCTGCAGGTATATATTTAATCTCATTCTTCTGTTCAAATCTTGAAGTTGTTATAAATATTATTTTTAGATTTTAAATCTGCTGTCAGATTAAATTATATCAACTTGAAAAATTATACATCTGCTAGATATTTATAATATAAATAATAAATAATAAATAATAAATTTATATTAATTGAGACAATTATTATTCTTTTTTGTGAATACCATATGTGTTTATAATAGCGTACAATACAATTATATTCATACATTAAATGTTAAAATTTTGTGTAAAATAAAGAAGATGAATTGTATTAAATTGATCTCACATGTAAATATGCTGTCAAAAATGTTGTTTGCCAGTTGGGTTGTTGCAGAATCACATGGGTTGAGAGATGAGAATACTTATGAATCCTTTTTACCCATCACCAACATATATACACATGGGTCAACTTGGATCTTTTTTATCCATCACCAATACACACATGGACGATTCGTTTTTATTAAGTCTTGTATGAATAAAGCTATTTATATAGATTAATTTATCTGTATGAATTGTGAATGTTTTTGTTTAATTGAGAAGGAGGGAAGGAATAAACTTCCCTCTGAAAGCTTAATGAATAAGTTATGGTTTATATCATTAAGTCACTATCAGTCATTTGGTTAAAAATGGTGGTTGAAATAAAGTGGAAACTAATGATACAAGTTCAGTTTGTTTGGCTGTTGAATAGGTAGAGTTGGAGGCTTTAAGAAAGGTGGCTAAAAAGTGGCAAATAACAAAAAAGGAGGATGATAGAGTGGCTTTTCAGACCAACGTTATTTTTATTTGATCTGTAATCACCTCTTCTTTTCTTTCCTTCTTTTATTTTACATCATTTTTTCTATTTATTTTTATTTTTATTATTAATTTTTAATTTTTAATTTTATTCTCATCCTCTAGGCATCTAACGTGTATCTCAACTTGGGATGCAACATATTTTTAATTGTAATGAGAACCCAATTAATTTTTGTTTTTATCTTTTTTTATATGTTTGTCTAACTCTTTACGACACGTCTTATTCATCATGTTTAAAGAAAATGCAATTTGTATCGATATAAATATTGAAAAGATCAACAATAGATGATCTAAAAACCATATGTTTTCTTGAACTCCCTTCGTTTACTGTATTAACGATCATAAGATCTAACAACCACTTATTAAACTGAGTTTGAATGTTGGGAAATTACATACAGAAGAATAATGCAATAATTTACCAATTGAAGTGTAATACTGCTTTAAAAAGGAAAGGACCACATGATGATGTAATGGTTTGGTATTCATGGTTGAATAACTAAATGTGCTTGTAAAAGTTGAGGTTAATTGTTCGGTTTTGAATGACAGACAAACGATGTTAGAAAAAAGGGAAATCTTGATGATGTAAGTAAAAGTTTGGTAGTGAAATGCACGTGGTAGAGGTATGTTGGGATGATGGTTAAGTTTGTCTATGAAGGCTCAACGAATCATTTTTGATGTTAATGTTTGGGATCTAAAGAGGTGTCCAACAATTGGTTGTGCCATTGGTTCCATGATTGGCTTAAAAGACTTCAAAATGTTGGTATACCTTTAAACTTGTCAACCAATTATTGTATGAAAATTAAAGTTATTTTTGATAAACTAATAGTTGGTTAAAAAATCATATATTGGTTGAGAAATTAATTATTAACCAAAAAGTTAGTCGATAAAACAGTCATGTTTGATAATAATTGTTTTATCGACTCACTAGTTGATACACTATTGTAATTATATATCAAAGTTTATTATTAATGAAAGAGAAAATTAGAATCAATTTTTATTTTGGAGAACAAAATTTTAAAATCATCTTAAAAGATTTGGATCAAACATTTTGTTCATTTAAGGGTTTGATTAACCTGTTGATAACTCTAATTTTTGTATAATTTGTAGTTATTGTATTTTAAATCTATTAAATAACGGTAATGATATTACGACAACAATTTAAAAATGATTATTAATATTTAATATAACTAATAATAATTCCAAGTAATTAATATTAACTAATAGTAATTATGAGATATTTACTTATATGATCTTAAAGTACTAAGTACTTAATGTAAACAGTTCCAAGTCAACAATTAAATATTAATTAATAAGAGAAATAAATAATTAAAGACAAATTATAACACCTAATAGTATGATAATATGTAAAATATAAACAATACGATTAGAAAAAAAAGTGAAAGATCTTGAAACTTGTTAAAATATTATTGGCCACAGATGTTGAAATGCGATGACTCCGGGCTATCTGTAAAGCAGGTGGTCGTCCTAATATTAGTCGACTCACATAATGAATTGGATATCCAGGTTAATTAAAAAAAAAAAAAGTTAATATCCATCTAAATTTCACAATTTTTTTAATTTATTTTAAGGTTAAATTTTGATAAAAATGCTGATTTTGTTCTTAAATAAAATAATTTGTGACAAAATAAGTCCACGTGTAAATGTGATGATATCGACGTGGCAAGCTGATAACATGAAAATCGGACAGGTGTTGAGAAGCTTTGTTTTCGTTTGGAACACACACTTGTTTGATGTCTCAATTCGGTTGGATCCAACTCAAAAACCAACAATCTCTTTCTCTCTCTATCGGCAAATTTCAAAAATAGAAAAACAGCATCAATCAGGAAAGAAGGAAATGGGCGCTGAAACATTTGTGGAGATTATACTCGCAATCATCTTGCCTCCTATCGGCGTTTTTCTTCGATATGGTTGTGGTGTAAGTAATCTTAATTTCTCTTCACTTTCAATTGATCATTATGATCAACCTTTTCGCGAGTCAGATTCACCGAAAACTCGTTGTTTTGGTGGATTGGTTCAATTTGTTACCATGATCATGATCAGATATATTCGAGTATTTCTGATTTCAATTTTTATACAAAATATATAGAAAATGAACGATGAATGAAGGTAAAACTGATTGTGTGCATTGAAAATGCAGATCGAATTCTGGATATGTTTATTGCTGACGATATTGGGTTATCTTCCGGGTATTATATACGCAATTTATGTTTTGGTTGTGTAGGTAATTAATTTAGTGGTTTTTCTTCCTTTTTGTTTTCAAATACGTACTGTGCTTTGAAACTGAGTAGTGATCAAAGGATTTAAGTCTTCATTATGTAAATTTTCTATTATGCATACTAGATCTCAATCCTTCATCAGAAATTATATTAGTTTTTTTAATTAGCCATACTCATATTATTGTGGAATCAGATTGTTAATACATCATCAGAACTTGGCTTGGCTCCATTTGATTGATGGGCGATCAACATTCATCAATCGTCTCTTTCTATTATGCACGGTACATAATATGATCATGTGAGAAGAGTAGTTATCATGAGAAACGTAGAAAATGATCTGAATTCTTTATCACTTTTAATCTCATGTTCATCCATGAATTACGTTTTAGAAGGAAATTGATCAGGTGCATCTCGTTACACCTTATTAGTATTTACATTCTATTTAAGATTGATTCAAGGATAAAGATCTTTTTATCACCGAATCCAACCCCAGTAGATATTTGGTTATTTTTATCTGGTTTTTAAGTTAGAAGTCATATTTAACTATAAGTTAAAATATATGTTCACACGTAACCGTTTAGTTATTCACACATTTTGAACAAATTAGATGGGTAATTTAGATGTGCTTAGATGTTCCTTTTCTTAGCTCTTTTTGTTGAATATATATATATATATATAGAGAGAGAGAGAGAGAGAGAGATAGATAGATAGATAGATAAATACTATATATAGAGAGGGGGTGCGAAGCGTATGTGATTCTAGAATAAAATCACATGTGATAAAACACACATCGCGTTGACTAACTATTCTTGCACTCTCCACTTTTCATGCAACCCTTGGCTGCATTGACCAGTCACACCGCTCCTCCTTAACATATCGTATCATATGATTTTGCTCCAGAATTATATGTGATTTAATAAAGGGGAATAAACTCTTAAAAATTGTTGAATTTCAAAATATAACATGTATTAGGGACTGTTTACCAAGCACTTACCGATAAAATTTAACATTATTATTTACTTACCGAGTAAGATTTTAGTCCACCAAAACGACATCGTATGCAACAATTTACCCGGTAAGCACTTACCGTGGTAAAGGTCGTCGCTCTCACTTACTGGGTAAGACTCTTGGTCCTTGTCTCGCTCTCATCGGGTAAGATTCTTAGTACTTACTATATTCATCCAGTGAGATAATGTTACTTGGTAAGCGCTTACCTGGTAAGTGTTTGGTAAACGGCCCCTTAATTATTAAGTACAAATGCTACTAACTAATACATGAAATAAGGTTTGTCAGGAATTATTGGTTTAAAATGTCAGGCACTCAAAATGGAACAACAAAATATAGACAGGGTGCATAAATATAAAATGAGTAGGAATGTTTAATCAAGTTTATTTTGAATATTTTTATTTTTATTGTTATAAAATGTATAAATTTGAGTTAATACTTTTAAGTTCAGTGTAATGATTCTATATGGTTGTAATAAATTTTTTGTAACATCACATCACATGCAAACTGTATTAGCTATATATTGTCCGCTTTATTCGTGTATTTAGATTTACGGTTTTAAAACATGTTTGATAAATGAGGTGTCCAGTTCCTTGTAAGGCAATTTTTTCCCTTTCCAATCAATGTGATATCTTACAATCTACCCTTTTGGGAGGCTAACATCCTCGCTCGCATACCAGTCCAGTTACCGGTTCTTATACCATGTGTAACATTCAAGGCAAACTGTATGATTGTCTACATACCTAGATTTACGGTTTTAAAACGGGTCTGATAGAGAAGGTCTTATAGGCAACTTTTGTTCAGCTTTCGGCCAATGCGAGATATTACATTTTTACATAGAGAGTTTTATCTTTTCAATACATGTGTTCAAAATAATCAAAGCAATCAAAACAATATGATACGTGCTATAATAAATTATTTTTAAATATAAATTTAAGATTTTCTTTTCAAAATAAAAAATTGCATTAATTTTCTGTTTATCTCTATCGAGTACTCTTGTAAACGGATCCGTAAAATTTCAGTCAAGCTGGTCTTCAAAAAACGATCTTTTTAAAGCCATATTCACATGAGAAAAGTGGTTTATGACTGACTTGTATAAAAAATAACATATGTGTATATATACAATATACACATAAAAGATCTTGTGAAAATAAGAGATAAAAAAAGAAAAGTAAGAAGAAATTTGGACCCTTGATCATTTTTAAATCAATAAATCAAAATTATTAAATTAAACTAACATTTGTTATAACTTTAATAATTAAAAAAATCAAATAATGTCATTAAAATTATTGATAAGTAGGTAATATAGTAATTTTTTTCCAATTATTCTTAATAAATAAATAAGGGTATAAAAGTAATTTAATTATATTTATTTAAGTAACTATTGTTACCAATCTCATCTTCAGTGACAAATTTAGGATTTTTTTTTAGTGGATATGGGTGTTCATGGGTTAAGTTGATCAGGCTGAAGGTTTTTGAACAACCTAACACAATGTTTGCATTTTGAAAAATCTCAGCCCAATCTAACTCAAACCGTTCGGGTTGGTCGGATTAGTACTTTGATACATTAAAATATTTTCATGATTTTGAATATATTGTTTTCTCTAGTCTACTTATAATTTCTTTTTCATTATCAACCAATTGGTATAATTTATCCATACTTCTTAAATCATAAATATATAATTTTCTCAATTTGTGTGTGTGAGTGAGTGTGTGTGTGTGTGTGTATGTATATATAATATGAACATGATTGGGTTCCTGTAAGAACGAAATTATGGTGAAAAACATAAGGAGAGATCTCCACCACTGGATCAATCATAATTGAATGTCAACATTAATGAGGTGCATCGAGATACATCAGATCAATTCTCTTCTACAACACAATTCATGGTGATCATGAGATTAAAAATGATCCATGGTTCAGATCTTTTCTTACGCTTCTCACCATGATTTCACTTCTTACACAATCTTTCGCCTATATATATGTTCATAGTTATTGAACATATATAAAGGAGTTATATAAGAATGGAGAATAAATTGAAAATATATGTATTTAAAGAAGGTACGTGAAAGTGTAATTGTCTAATATACATATTAATAAAGACTTAACAATCAATATTAAATTCAAGAAATAAAATGATACCGGGTTCATTGGATTAGGGTTCGGTTCAAATAAAAGTAACCAAATACCTAAGATTTGAAGATTTTACAACTCGATTAGACATCTGGTTGCTTCATGTTGAGTTATTTCGCGTTGGGTTGAGTTAGGTCGATCGGGTTGACTGAGTTTTTGAGCACCCCTACTAATGGGTCACCATTAAGGTAGATTAACGACCTACAAAATCACTATGTGTTTTCAACGTAATTCCATTATTTCAATGGATTTTTAAAGTTTTTCTAATTGAGTTCGAAGCACTTTTAAGTTTATTTGTCGATTTCGGGAGACCTTTTTTATTGTCACGTAGGGGCACTTCCAAAAATCTACCAAGGGACCAAGGTAAAAAGAAACTATTTTTTAACCCTTATAATTTTTTTAAACTCGCCCATCCCCCCACTCCTTATACATCAAGTCCTCCACTCTCACCTTCATCATATGAATTACGCTTATCATGAAATTTGGTGCATTTCGGTGCTTCACATTAATATTGATCTTCAATTGATCCAAGTGTGAGAATCCTTTCTTACCTTTCTCACCATAACTTTACCATCACCGTTGAGTTCATGTGAGAAGAAAAGCTATGGTGAGAAGTATAAGAAGATATCTCCACCTTTGGATCAATCATAATTGAATGTCAATACTAATGAGGTGCACCGAGATGCATCTGATCAATTTCCTTCCAACGCATAATTCATGAGTGAGAATGTAATTAAAAATGATCAAAAATTCATATATCTTCTTACGCTTCTCACAATAACTTTCTTCCACACGATCCTTCACCTATATATATATATATATATATATATATATATTGAAAAATGAAAAATAATATATTGATAAATGTGAAAAGGAAGTTCACTTATTCATATAACAACTTGTCAAGTTCCAATGATTAAAAGTTAAAACACAACATTATATTACGTGACATCAAGGATAACATATCTTTAATTAAAGTCTTTTGGTACAAAACACGGTGTTTGAAATTGAATGATTATAATTTATAAGAACTTTATCTTAAGAAGTCTGAAGAATGATATATTATCATTAAATATTTGGAATTTGGTGAACTTTGTTTCTTTCAAAAACAAAACAAAACCAAAAACAAAAGAAAACCAAAAACAATGTACACCGGTTATCAAGCACTACCCTTTTTTGATAAAAACAAGGTTTTTTATTGAACAACTTGAACAAGAATAAGAAGAGACCGGCTCTGTAAGATCCAGGAACCAAGACCAAAAGGTAAAAAAACTGCAACACAACCATAACAAAAAAACTAAAAACAACAAAATAAAATGACACCAAAAAACAAATTGCGATCAAAGAACTGAAGACTCAGATGAACCTTCAATTATAGCTGAAAACGACTTCCAACAGAGCTTTCAACCCTATCATACCAGTGCATAACCGTACCCATCTAAGAAAAATCAAGCATAAAGACCATGACCATAAATTAAAACAGAAGACTGAATATAGGAATCAAATAATAATCATAAACATAGTATTTAATTAATATTACAAGATTGGCTAATTTAGTTTGCAGAAATTTCAGGATTTGATCATTCCCTCTAACCGTTAAAACACTATGTTAAATGAGAAGAATTTTTGTTCTTTTATCGATTTTTTTGTCTTTTCCAATCAAAATCGATTATATAATTTTGGTCCCTGTAAATTTTGATTGGGTAAATAAATAAAAAGTTGATAAGAAGACGAAATTTTCTCTTATTTAACTAAATTTCTTTAATAATCATAAACTATAATAACATTTTGTAATTTTAAAACTATATGAACAAAAAATGTTACAAACTAAAGGAACCAAATTTGTAGTTTACAGTTAAATATGTTATTATTGTTATTGGTTGTTTGTTTACCTCTTAATAGTTTCATTAAGAGGCAATCTCTGAGTTATTAAAAGGTGAATCTTGTTTGGTAAAAAAAAAAGTTTGTCTTTTAATGGTTCTAAAATTCTCTGAATGATTTTGTATCATGAATCTCCTTTAACTATTAAGAGCCCTAATTTCATTGTACACAATTACCAAACAATTATATTTCATTTTGCATTATATCATAAGAGTCTTTTAATCATTTTGACTACTAAAATAAATCATTTTACACTAAACCATTCAGCAATTACCAAACAGTGTCTCGTGAATAATTGTTTATATTATTTTTTAAAGATAACATTAAAAAAACCCCTCCTCACGTAATTTTGGAAGAGGGGTGTCCCGAAATATACGTTGGTCAACATCTGCGAGTGTGAGTCTTTGGATCCTAGTTGGGTTTGGTCTTCCCCTTCTTCCTTCTAACCGATTGTTAGGGTTTGAAACTGGAATCTACGTCCGGCTCACGTCCTCACTCGCTCATCATCCCCAGGTATTGACCATCATGATCATCGTTGTTTTGATCCAATTTTGTTCTACAATATATGTGCATATTGTATGATACTACACTGTTGTTCGAGCTTCAGAATTTGCTCATTCGCTTACTGTAATCCGTTTTATGTGCAATTATGGTGTAATATAGATGCTAACTGTTAATTGAATATTGATATTCACTTGAGATTGTTATTTGCGGAGGAAGTGTAGGAAAAATTACAGTATTTGATCTGAACTTTGTTAATGTTTTGGTATGGACTCATAAGGATATTGAGGTCTAACTATTTTTCTGGTGGGGAAATTATGGTGTGCCATAAGGTTTAATCTAGGTATTAGATATTTCTTGAAGATTCTAGAAATCATATTAATTTTGAATTTGAAATTATTTCATTTGGCCTCACAAGTGATGGTGTGGCACGTTTTTTGTATTTTGAAGTACTCAAGGCTTCCTCAAGTATTATTGTCATCGTTAAATATTAACTACATGAATACTGAATTTTGTACCAGGCACCGTCCTCTCGACGAGCCAACACTGATCCAACACCCCAGTCCGTGGCTGATTACATGTAAACCACCCCCTGGCTAGGCCTGTTCTGCTGTCGCTGCTGAGATTTGGCCAGTCAGTTGGTAATTCAATTGTTTCTTCCATTCTTGCTAAATGCCAGTTTCTATCTAGATGGTATTATATTTATAGTTGTGCTATATTGCTTTTAACGTAGTTAGTTGAAACTTTAAACTACTGATTGAGGTTTGAGATTCAAGATAAAAAGAACCTTAAACTTCATTGTTATCAATTGAGATTTCGGCATTTGGCCAAACTGATCTTTGCTTAAGGATAAGTTATTGTTGAAGTCCTCTACAACCTTGTTTATGCTTGTTACTTCTCTGCCTAATATTTGAACTCTTCATCTCCATAAATGCTTGTTAGTTGTCACTTCTCTACCTAATACTTGTTCATCCTTGACCGAGTTGGGATTATTGTGGTTTTTGCTGTAAGAGCATGATCATACTCTCTTATATATGGTAAAATGCCTAAAGGATTAATCAGGTTTTCCCTCTCGAACCTTTTGCATACTATCACACGTGAAAGCTACACTCAAAGTGAACTATTTCATTCCCAACAACAAAAAACACCAATTTTCAAACAACTTTGCTCACTTATACCCTAAGTGTAGGTATCAATTTGGAAAGGGGTATAGCACTCATTCACTCAGCACTTGGAGTAAACTTAATGTATGCTCTTTCTGTGGGTAATCCAATTCCATTGAAAAAAATCTCCATCGCAGGGGCTTTTAGTAACTGCGAAAAAATCAATGAGGATTAATATATTAAACAAAAAGATCAAAATGCATAACATAGAAATCATGAGCAAGACTTGGATTCATTTAAGATTCCATGTTTTGTTGTGTTGTTAATTTACTTTATAAGCATATATCTAATGGAATTAAATAGTTACTCTTTTCTGGTTTTGAGTCAATTGGTATATATGTGATTAGTTCGAGTCAGTTGTTTGTGTATCCTATTGTATCTCGTGCTCAATCCTTCATGTAATAGGCCTTTAATGTCACCTTTTTTAGTGTTATCGATTGTGTTGGTTTTGTAGGGTGAAGCAGGGCTGTATACTTGTAGTTGACTAATTTAAATAATAACAATAAGAGGACCACCCTGGATCCAAATCTTGAATCCGCCCCTGATGTGGCTCTAGGATCTCAAGACAGTTTGCTATGTACGTGACTACATGTTTTAGCTTCTCTAATCATTGCTTTGCAGTATTATGATATTAATTTACAATATAAAATGATTAGTTGTGTGGTATAATGGCATATTTCAAGCATCCCTTTTATGCATCTTCTAGGCTATACATATCATGTGCATATTTGCCTATGTAAGCCAAATAACTTGAGACAGCTGGTTATACAAATGATAATAATGCTATATCAACTTATGTCTAGTCGTACTTGTTCTGGCACAGGTTTATTAGTTTAACTAACCTCCCAGTAACACAGTAAGTGGTCAAGATCATCTTTTCTTTCTCAATAGACACCAGTAAAACTAGGATGTTAAGCTAAGATTGTCTTTATGAGGTAAATATTTTGTGTATGTGTGTATGCATCCTTAGATGAATGATGTATTAAGTATTAACTCATCTATTACTGTATTGAAGAATGTATCATAATAGTAAAGAAGATAAAAATCTAAATACATAAGAGAGGATATAGAGCAGGCAGTGGGGATCGAACATGTGTCGTGAGTTTGGATAGGATCAATGTTGATTCATCACTCTAGTGTCTCTAATTCAGAACCGAACATGAATTATGGTTTTATTTGGCTCCTTTGGAGAAACGGATAAACAGCTAGATTTGGATAAGAACCAGCTTACATAAGAAATAAACCTTATTATCTTTGTCACTTTTAGTTTGAGTATATTCAATTCAAGACAACTCACTTTCTAGATGATCCCTCTAGATGTAGACGATTCTTAAATCTTTCCAGTTGCTTTGATCTCATTATCTATTTGACTATTTGAGAGGGTCCTAAGTAGCATCATGGGCTGCAACATTAGTTGATTTTTGGATATAGTACGCCGTACGGGATGGCAGTGGAAAATAAATGGAAGCTTAAAAATAGAATCTAAATGTACTGCTTGATTGATCTTTCCTTCTCTAATGGCCTCATATACTATTCCACCTGTCGCCATATTGAGCTCAGATAATTCTATATCCTTGCTTCAAATGTTTCAGATGGTCTAATAGGATCAGTGAAGTACCAACACATTTGTTTCCTTCCTGTTACCTTTGCTTCCGTTAAAGCCATAAATGGATTTAGGTGGAATAATAACTAACCATAGACAGCCACCATGGAGATGATAGTGCAGATAATTTGATTGATCATATGGTCTAAAGAAGTAACACTTCTTGTCCAAAAAAAGTTTCATCCGTTGTTGTCTGTTGACCATTTAATATGAAAATAAAATTGTAACTGAAGAACAATTTCTTATTCAACATTTATATTTTAGGAGGTTGCTGTTTCAGTTGAGGCCTTCAGAGATAAATAATTAATTACTATGTCTGTTTAGGAATGGATCATCAAGTACACATTCCACAGGTGCAACTTAGGGTTGTATTATCAATTATTATATCATGGTAGGGTGGTTGTCTTTCTCAGCTGATGATTTTGACGTGAGTCAAGGATTTTTAGACGATATAGTCGGTGGAAGAAGAGATAGGTCATGAGCATGCTGATTGGTAATACAAGGAATTGCAATGTAGAGCATGGCTAGAGTCTATTCCTTCTGTCTCCCTTTACTTTCGGTAAGAGACATGGATTGATGGTTCCTCAAGGACCCATCCTCTGGGATTGTGCTGAACAGCTTAAGTTAACTTGGCAGGGTTGATATCCTAACATGAGTATGTCTCATGGATATGTTTTACACTGTTTATTTGGAGAGATTGTTAGCCAAGGCATTTGACTTTCTGCAGGAAGACATCTGCTACAGTACCTCATTCTACTGAACTATGATGGCGAGAATCCTCATAATGTACTTTGCAATTTTGGAGAAAAGGTATCAAAGAAGTATAGTGGTATTTTATGAACTGTTAAGATTTCTGAGAGTACCGTGGGTAAGGATCAAACCTATCGTGTGCTTAAAAGAAAGAAAGAACGTAAAACAACAAAACACACCCCAGTATGTCCCACTTGGAGTAGGACCTAGGAGGGTAAGATGCATGCAGGTCTGACCCAAAAGAGTAGAGCGGTTGTTTCCGTTAAGTCTCCTGGCTTGCGGAAAAAAGTTTAGAAAAGGATTTTGGTGGAGCACCGAGTGTTTCAAGAAGTTTGTCAAAAACAATTGGAAGAAAATAAAAAGTACCATAAGGTAAATTACGAAGAAATTTGAAAAAAGAACCAAAATTAGATAACGTTAAACAGTAGAACAGTTAAAGGGTTACAAAAGTAAGTACAGAAAGCATAGGAACATATAAGAACTATGTGACAAGTTAACATCCCTCTATCTTAATCCTCTGAAAACCAAAATATCGCCTCTTCAACCCTACCCTTGTCTCACCATACCTCAGAGATCCTTACAAGCGCCCATCCTAGTCACGTTAAGCACAAGCCCCTACACATAGTTTGCTACCCTAATCCCGCGTCTCCCAGAACTCCTATTAGAGGTCATGTTCTCGAAAATATCTAAGGCTGCAGTGCACTAGCTCATCTGTTCATCTAACGTCCTCCTCGACCTGCCCTTCCTCACTCCTCACCTCTTCGACGGTCATGTTTCCTATCCTTCTCACTGGTTCCAACTTCTGTCTCCTGCAAACATGTCCAAACCATTGTAATCTCCCTTCTCCAATTATTGGTGATAGATGCAACTCCCAATGCTTCCCAAAATCGGAATCTAGTCCAACATGGTTCAACCACAGGGCCATCTGAGTATCCTCATTTGTGCTACTTCTAACTTCCTCTCATGGGCCTTCACTGTTGCCCAACACTCTGACTCGCAGAAGAATTTGCCTTTCTGTCTTAGCAGGACCTTGTCGCAACACACGTCCATAGCAGCCCTTCACTTCAACCATGTCTTTACGCGATGTGTTACATCATCCTTCAACTCTCCTAAAATAATGTCTTTTTTCCCAATAAATTGAGGTTAAAATGCAAGAACTTCAAAATTCTAGCTAAAGTTTAAGAAGTATCATAGTCTTTCTTCTTCATTGATCAAATCATTAGAAGACACAGGCATCATTCCTCATCCCCATTCTCGCATGCTTTCTTATTTTTTATTATCTACAGCCTTGGTGATCTCTGGAATACAACAATTCACCCCGGGCCTAATTTTTTCTACGTTCTTGGATTGCTGCCTATCTATGGGTCATCATCTTCTTTCCTTTTTGGTTGGAGTTGGCTATTTTGATTAGTTGTCTTGTTAAATCGTAGTAACTTAGTAGTTAGTTTGAATATTTATACTAATAAAGTTCTAATTCAACATGAACACTGATAAGGTTTAAATTTCCACAATGTACAACAAGGTATATACTTTCCATCCAAATTTCATCAGATAAAAGTCTCACACTACTTGAAATCTATTTATGATTAGTTAATCATGTTTTGGTGCAGGATGAAGTTTCGTCATTCAACAGGGTGATAATCCTCAAGCTAGGTTCAAGGGTTAAGATCCTTCTAAGGTTTTAGGTCATATATCGAATCTGATCTGATCAGTATTATGGAGAATGCCGAACCATTTAGTTCCTCTACAGCACCTCTGACATGGCATGACTTCTTGGAGCGTATGCGACATCCATCTGCCTCAGAATTTGTTAAAGCTATCAAAAGTTTCATCGTATCCTTCTCCAATAATCCACCTGATCCTGAAAAGGACAGTGCATCGGTGCAAGAGTTCCTTGCCAATATGGAAGCCGCTTTTCGTGCTCATCCTCTTTGGGCAGGTCGGTCAGAAGAGGAGTTAGATAGCGCCGGTGAAGGGCTGGAGAAATACATAATGACGAAGTTATTTACCCGTGTTTTTGCCACACACCCGGATGACGTGAAGGTAGATGACCAACTCTACGAGAAGCTGGCCTTAGTCCAGCAATTTATCCGGCCTGAGAACTTGGACATTCAACCAACATATCAAAACGAAACATCATGGTTGCTTGCTCAGAAGGAGTTGCAAAAAATCAATATCTACAAAGCACCAAGAGACAAACTCGTATGCATCCTCAGTTGCTGTAAAGTCATCAACAACTTGCTGCTTAATGCTTCGGTTGCTGCAAACGAAAACCCTCCTGGGGCCGATGAGTTCCTTCCGGTCCTTATCTACGTTACCATAAAAGCAAACCCTCCTCAATTGCATTCAAATTTGTTGTACATTCAACGATACAGACGTGAATCCAGACTAGTTGGAGAAGCAGCCTATTTCTTCACAAACATGCTCTCAGCAGAAGCCTTCATTATGAACATAGATGGGAAAGCGTTGTCGATGGATGAAATGGAGTTTCAGAAGAATATGGAATCCGCTCAGACACTTATTTACGGTTTATCGGGTGATTACGATGGCGGTGAAAGCGTATCAGAACCCAGACAGGTCAAAAGCCATGAAAACAGTAGCGTTGCAGTTGAATCAACAACTGATGGTGCAAACTCAAAAGACCAACAGCAAGTGAACAAAATCCCATCAATTTCAGATTTGGAGAATAAAGGGGCAAGTACACTAATGAAAGAGGAAAGAGGGATCGAAGAATTTCGGAAATTCCCGTACTTATACTCGCGAACGGGTGATCTGACGGTAGGTGATGTAGAAGAGTTGCTAAATAGCTATAAGCAACTGGTGGTGAAGTATGTTAGTCTTGCAAAATCGATCCAATCCCGAAATGAGGGTGAAAGTTTAGGTAAGGGGAAAGTAGATGATGTTAGAATAGAGAGAGGTTCAGATGGAGTTTTTACTGGAGATTCGGAATCAACAGAAGTCGTATCTCGAGTAGAGGACACAGTTGAATCGTAAGTTTTTCTCCTTTTCTCCCAGATCAAATCGTGGATGGATAGAAGCCAAAGATTCGTGTGTTTTGTTATGTTTTTTGTTTACTGTAATGCCGTTTTCTGGAAGAAATTGAGGTTAATTTCAGGGAATGAGAATGGAAATGCTGGAATAGTTTCATGACCCTCAGGGGGCGTTTGGTTCGTAGAATGGAATTCGATGGAATTGGAATTCATCAAATGAATTTGACTTTAAAGGAATGGAATTTGACCATGCTTTGTGATTGCGTTTGGTTGCATGGAATTGAAATGAATTTGGATTAGGGAAGGAATTTGTCGGAAAGGAATTGAAATCCGAGGGTATTGCCGTGGAATATAAAATCCGTGAGTGAAGGAATTTATTGGAATTGAAAGAATTCCATCATTTTTATTAACCAGACATATTTTTCATTTTCATTCACGGTCCTTAAAATAACTGACGTCCCACTCCATTATTCTTGAAACTGATATGTACTTATTTCATAACTAGATGTCGGCAAAATTAGGCATGATCAGGCGTTTTAACCAGTTCTGACCAGGCTTAGGTTTTTCTGACCCTTCCACAACCAGTCGTAGGGGTTGTTTACAGAATGCTTACCAGAGACATCATTCTCACTTACCTTATCGTGTATTTCTGACCATCAAAATAGATTGTTGGTAAGCATCTTAAACTTGGTAAGTGCTTACCGAATAAAAGTCTTTTCCCACATTTATCAGGTAAGCCTTTCGGTCCTTGCTATACTTCTTACTGGATAAAATTCTCGGTTCTTTCCATAATTAACCGGTAAGGTAAGTAATATCAGTAAGCGTATACCTAGTAAGTGTTTAGTAAACGACCCTTTGAACATGCCAAAGTTTTAGTTCTTTCAATTTTTAATATTTTAAATAAATTTAACATTTATTAACTTTTTATTTATTTATAACATTTGTCTATTAAAATTTACCATTTGCAATCACTAAAACACGAAAAAAGAAGTTGAGAACATGTACAATTGCATAGTGTTTAATTAGAGTGGATAAACCATCAACTCAAATACCTAGTAATACCCTAGCAAAATATCAAAATGGTACAGCAAGTTGTCATGACTTTAGTGAACAAGACAAAATAAAAAAAAGTAATGACACCTTGATAACTAGTCCTTGGACTAGGCCCTGTAACCGGTCACTTGACCGGCCCAGCTTCAAAAATTGTAACCAATGGTAACCGGTTGGACTTTGGAAACCGGTCCCAGACCTCTTCTAATAGGTCCTAACTGGTCCCTAGTTGCACATTGATGCATCCCCAGTTTCTATAGATGTGTCCAACAACGGAGAAGATAATGCAATAGCTAAATGATGATGAAAAACGATTCCCTCCAAGTGAGGACAGGACGGATATATACCATGGTTATCAAAAGAAAATAATATAACATTTATTTTCGTAAAGCCGAGAAGAAATACAGATGTAACATTGGAAAAGAAAATGAAAATAAGTCTTACAATGGAGAATGGAATGACAAAACGAAATGGTGCAAACAAAAAGGTTCTCATGCACATTGCAAAAGTGAGCAGAAACCTTTTGAAGACTACAAACTACAAGCAGCTTCAAGATGAATAGTTCCCCATATGTAAACCATCGATTGCCTATCTCACATCTCTTGAGTACGTTGATTTTAGTAATAACACATTTGAAGGTTCATTCTCATTCAGCTTATTCTCCAATCATACAAAGCATGAGGTTTGTTAAATTCGTAAGCAATAATAACATATTTCAGATGGAAACAGAAGAGCCTATAGGTTGGATTCCGATGTTCCAGTTGAAAATTCTTGCTATCTAGGTGCAATATGAAAAGACCTGTTGTTCGTAGGATTCTACTTCATCAGCATAAGTTACAAGTCACAGGTAATAAACCTATCCAGCAACTCCTTGGTGGGACAGTTTCTAAATTGGTTGATTGAAAATAATAGGATGCTCAGAACTTTCAACCTAAGAAACAACTCATGTAACGGTATTATTCGTATGCTGCTGTGGAATTATGAATGCTAACATGGTGTGGTTGGACATGTCTAAAAAATCACATGAATGCTGCTATTCTGGGTGATATACATAAGTTTCTTTCTAAATATATACAAGACTTTTCAATTGGAACATCAGAATCAACCTATAGACTCTTCTGTTTCCACCTCAAATATGTTATTGTTGCTTACGAATTTAAGTACCTCACGCTTTGTATGATTAGAGAATGAGTTGAATGAGAATGAACCTTCAAATGTGTTATTACTAAAATCAACATACTCCAGAGACGTGAGATTGGCAATCGGTTATGGCACAACTAATCATCTACCACAAACACCGTTGCATTTTCCTTCTCGAAATCGTGGGATGTATGATCCACCGCCTGCACCAACATATGAAATACAATCAAAAGGAAGATCCATAACACAAACTGTGTAAGTAATAAGTACACCACACAAAAACCAATAGTGCTACATCCAGGATCAGATCCACATTTATTTATTAGATGAAACCCACAAAATGGAAACAAAATGTTCGTCAAGTGTCGAGCAGATATACTTACATTGGTATTGCTTAGTTCAAGATTGTAGAAATCCATTGTGGTGTCTGGCTTAAACAATGGCCCAGCATGCCAAGTCCCCCGGTTCAGCTTCAGAAACTTTGGACCGGTAATTTTGAAGACATGAATGCTGTCAACAGCAGGAGGCACAAAAAAGTGACCACTGTGTGATTGCAAAATGTTTGCACCCTTGTCTTCCACATCTGGATCCACTATCGATGGCTTTGCAACTCCAAGGTACCAAGCATTGCCACCAACCGAACCAAGGCATTGGGTCACATTAGCATGATGTGTTATGCTGGAGAACCCGAGATCCCGACCCTCAAGATGCATGATATACAACCTAATAGCATACATAAAAGCAACATTAATTTTGTAGGAAGTGGAAGGTTAATGTGCGCAAATGTAACTTGGGATTTGTTCATTTAAGTTACTGCTGTTCGGAGTTCATAGCTTTCCAAATTCATTATAACTCAAGATTGGCACCAAAATTGTATAAAAGAAAGCATGTTTCCATCTTCTCAATCAGTTTTCTCGCTAATATAATCCCTTCCATTTCACCATTTGAAACACTTGTGTTCATGTTTGAGAAATGCCTTAAATTCATAGGTGGATCCTCAGAAGCTTGACAGAAAGTTTTAAATGAACAAGAAAATAATTCCATACAGATAACAGATGCCAATTGTAACACATTTTCAGCTTCAAGAACATCATAAAATGCAATAGAATGTTTGTATGATGCAACTACTAATGCATTTATAAACCAAAGGTGGTGCCCGATTGGTTTGAGCTTGAGCTTCAAAGATTAAAAGTGCCTGGAACTCCCATATTCAATCTAGGGAGGAATAAAAACCCTCATGTGGTCACAAAGGTTCAAATACGGTGACTCCGATCTATCCACAAAGCAGGTGGTAGCCCTAGATTAGTCAGCGGGATAATATCCAGGTTAATAAAAAAAAATGCTATTTGTAAGATCCACGATGCTCATGTTTGTGATGTGTATAGTTAGTTAATAGCTATAATTCTGAAATTTTCAGTTCAACAATCAAACGAGTTCATATCAACGATAAATCATACAAAAAACTATACTAACAATTAATAAACCATACACTCCACAAAATCTCTTTCCTATTTCAAAAATCAATAAACAATCGGAAGAAGGAAACGAATTCATGTTATCGACATGGAAGATTACGAACACCTTTCAAAGTCCAAAACAGAAATAAACCCTAGAGTTCCGAGAGAGAGAAAGAGATGAGATGCACACCTGGGAGTGCCTTGGGTGAGATCTAGTTGAGCATCGTGAGGACCGAAACTCTCGCCGTCCGGCGACGCATGAATCACTTGTCCGAACTCTTTGAAGGTCTCTGGTGTTGCTTCAATAGGCTTAAATTTCACCACCGACAGTTCCATTGAATCCAGAGACAGCAGCACTGAGGATCGATATCCAACTCTGACCGTAGGTATTTGAGGATGTGATTAACCTATTTATTTTATATTTAACCCTTGCATTTGTTGTAATTTTAAAACATACCCTAAACTTTTTTTTTTACAATTATAGAAGTCTAAATCTAAAATGTTTGCATATGGACCAAAATGGTAAGTTAGGGGCTGTGCGGTTTATTTTTCATTTAGACCTATATGAATAAAGTTGTCTATATGATATAACATAAGTTGTTGTTTGGTTATTAGACTGAATAAATAATCCGAATATCTAAAATGTCCATTTGACCCCTCGGTCAATATTTTTGAACCTAATTCCAAACTACTTCATTTCCATGGGAGGTGTTGTTTTAAGTAGAGCTTCAAAGGATGGAGATGGAGATGGAGATGGAGGTGGAGGTGGTGGATGCCTTTCTATTATTAAGGATGAGATTGTTTATTAAAAGAAGGGTATTTAAGTAAAAAGTTTGGCTGAACGTAGACAAGTGCCCTCCTCAAGCTGTTCAAATAAGCTCTTGATTTCCAGATTAAGCTATAACCGAACAACTGCTTATAACTGAGCAAATAAGCTAATTGGGCTATACGGCCCATTAAGTCACAACCGAACAACCCCTTAATCACATGATATTCTTATACCAGAATGAATTCAAATTAAAACGCAAAATCCAAAAGGATTGATTATCATTTGCTCGTCCTTAAATGACACGTAATAAGTAACTCATTTTAATCATTTTTTTTTATTCAGACATAATCTTGATTTTTATTACTGGAATCGTAAACTAATTTTAAAATTCAAACGTTCTTTTATATATATATTGTTATTCTAATTGTATTTCTTCCTTTCTTATCTAAAACATTGATTTGTATAGATGAAAAGAGAACATGAATACAAGTCAAAATAGAATGTGAATCTAAACTAGCAAAGTACATGCTTTTATGGAGATAGTGGAAAATTCAGCCTTAAATGATGATTATTTTTTCAGTATGATAAAATGGTAATATAGATCTCTTACAGACAAGTGGTATCATATAAATAAATTGATTCTTTTTGTGTTTTCAGCAATCGATCGGAAAAAAAAAAAACCCGACAACTTGATTATACATGAATAATAAGTTGGCGTTAACTGTAGTATGACTTTCAGTGGATCGAGTGAGTTGCAAAACACAAGACATGCTTCATTGACACGCCCACTTTGTATGTATATTGGAAGGGCTTATTCTCTTAACGCTCTTCACATGTCGTGCGTGTGTGTGTGTGTGTATATATATATATATATAGATATATATATATATATATTCATAATCCCCTCAATTATTCTCTATATTTGTTGCACTGTTTGAGTTAAGCATGACTAAAAGACAATTCCTCCTCACAAAAATGGTGGATAATAGATCCCTCTGTAACTCTTGATTTTAGTCGAACAGTCAACTGTTAAAAGTATCTATAAAATGAACCTACGAAATATCTTCTGTTTAAAATATTATCAGATATAATATTTTTTTTTTCTTTTAACTTGATTTTTATAATACAATGTAAGAAGAAAAAAATGTAGTGATGAGTAGGGTAGAGATAGCAATAGGAATGTCTCAACCAATGGGATTTGGATGTAGTCAAGACCAATAATACCTACTTTCTTTGTATTTCTATCCAATGTCAACTCAATAATAAACCAACCTCATACTCTATGCATTTTTCAACGAAAGAATATTAGAATATTTTATGGGTTATATTTGTATCGTATAAAAATATATAAGACGTGAATACGTTGTTACTAAGAAATGGATACGAAATCGTAAAAATAAAGAGTTCAAAGAAAAGAACACGATAGAAACAGATAAAATTTGAAGAATTTTTGTCCAAATTTAGGTTTCAAAGGGATTGTTTACTTACCTCTTAATAGTTCTATTAAGAGACAAATTCTGAATCGTTAAGAGATGAATCTTGTTTGGCACAAAAAGAGTCTGCCTCTTAATGATTCCAAAATCCTCTGAATGATTTTGTATCCTAGGCCTCCCTTAACCATTCAGCGCCCTAATTTCATTGTAAATAGTTACCAAACAATTATATTTCATTTTGAACTATATCATGAAAGCCTCTTAATCATTCTGCACTAAATCATTCAGTAACTGCCAAACAGTCTCTTAAGGGCAGTTTGACAATTGCTGAATGGTTTGGTGCAGAATAATTAAGTGGTGCAGAATGATTAAGAGGCTAGCATGATATAGTGCAAAATGATATAATTGTCACCCTCACAACTTGGCTCTTGGACTTTTTGAGTTGGGGTGGGAGAAGTGGTATCCAACCTTTTTGTACGGTTGAAAAAAATCAGTCTAGTATTTAACTACCTTTCTAGAAAGGATGGACCCACGAAGACCGAGTCTTGGGCATGGCCCACTCGAGGTTGCTTCTTTCCAGGCAGCTCTCGTAAGTTTTCTGCCTAACAACATAAATCTAGCATTAAGTGACTCAAAGATGAGAATCACTCTGTTTTTGACATGTATTCATAAAGTTTTCCATGTTATATTAAACACAGTTGTCGTAATATGTTTCTTATAACATAAAACGCAGTCATATTAAACACAATTGTTTGAGAAACCGTGTGATACAAAGATGAGTAGAAACAGGAATGTTGGCAAGGTTGCAACATCAAGTTGGTTGCTGTCTTATGTGTCTTTTGGCAGCATACCTTTCACATCTTCTTTATTTCTTGTCAAACCAAGAAATGAAATTAGTCTTTGAGATTATAATTACATTTTGTATTATTTGTAGACTTTAATGTATATTTTTTTTCCATATGATCATGTAGATATGATATCGACATTCTTTTACTTGGAGTAACTTTTACGGTTGTCAAGAAGAAGCCAAAGTACGTCGTGTCACTGTGATTGATTCTATGATGACAAGGGTCTCGTACATATGAAGAAGGTAATGCAATTGTTGAAGTTTAATTTATTTTGTATTTAAATTTCGGCCATCATCAAAGTAACCCAATATATTGAATATAAATCCAAAATAACGCTCTTTTTGTTTATATCATTTTCGTATTTCGTTTGTAACCTTTTGATATTGGAAAATCCGTGAATCATCTCATCGTACTCTTTGATTCTATAATATACAGTAATCCAAAATAACGCTCTCTTTTTTTTCCTTTAGAAAACTTTTGATCCAAAACTTCGTTTTTGCTCGATCATAGTTTCTGTTTGTGACGAACTATGGTATGATTCATATTTTATGTAACGTATTTTCGTAACCTTCATGTTCGTATCTTAAACGTGACATCTCTAGCATTGAAATATCTAATTTACCTCTAATTTTTTTTATTTATAAAAAAGTAAAATATTTTGGTCAAATCCTGATATTCTGTAGCGTGTTTTGGGGTAAATGTTTGAGTCTTTGAAATATCATATTTAAGTTAGCAAAATGATAGTTTTGAAAGTACGTTATACAAAATATAATTCAGGTCAAAATATCATTACGAGAAAATTGGTTTTATATAACACCTAGATTGTCTAAGCGTCCTAATAGAATACTTTATGAATATTAGGTTTATATAACCAAACTATAAAACGTCTTATCTAAAAGTGTTAAAAATAAACTTATAGGATGTTTTTAGTCGTTTTAATAATTTTTTTAGAACGTTTTTAAAATAAAGTGTTCTTTTAGCTATTTTGTAGAACATTTTTGAGAAAAGTCCTATCAACCAATCTTTTTATTGGACACTAAATTGTGTTTATAAGACTTTTTTCAAACTAATACGACGTTTTATTTTAAAAACGTTATAAATTTTTTATTAAAATATCTAAAAACATTCTATAAATCTATTTTCAACACTTTTAGATATGACCTTTTTTTTTGTTTAAGATATTTTTATAGGACCGTAGAACGCTTCTACATTTTATACATCCTATAAAATCAATTTAATTACGGTGTGTGCTGTAATTTATCAGAAGGTATTTTGTTAAATATTACATTTAATTTGTTGGTTTGTAATGATGTTAGGAGTCACCTTTTTTCCACCCTCCTTTTGCTCATGCATCCGACTTTTGGAGTATAATAAAATTTATTTTTCTATAAAATATATTATTTCTATGAACTCGTTTCTTGATGCTGATTTCTGCATTTAATTTATCGTTGTCGAAATTACCATCTTTTGTTGAAATTTGCTCAAACGTTCATATATCTATTCATATGTCTCCCAATAGTTTACTTTTAATGGATGTTGATAGCCCAAAATCTTCTACGTATATATGTTTACATACACACACAAATATATAGACTTGGAATCATGTGAGACTAAAGGTTTTTCGTGAGACCCGTAAGACTAATTCTCAACACTTGGATTAGATCTACAATTTGAACATTCATAATCATAAACTTGTCACCGTACAACTTTAGACCATTAAATCATTAGCTTATAAAGTTGATCAATTAATATAAATTGGTCTTACGGGTCTCACGAAAAACCTTTGGTCTCACGTGAACCCAATCATATATATATATATATATATATATTTGATCAATGAATATAAATTGGTCTTACATGTCTCATAAAAAAACATTGGTCTCACGTGAACCCAACTATATATATATATATATATATATATATATATATATATACACACACACACACTACATTAATAAGCATTTAGACCAAAAGTCTTAATTACAAATCTTATAATATAAAGTACTATCAATTTATGCAAGAGATTCAAAAATCTCTTAAGTACAAACTATTATACATAATGAACAAATGCTTAAAACATACAATTTGTTTGGTCAAAGTTTCAGATTTAAGTAAGTCATATTTACATGAAAAATATATGTTTGGTCTTTCCAAAGTTGTTTGACACTTTGTTTGTTTCTTTATTTTGAACCCAAATTCAAATTCAAAGTTCTTATTTCTCTTGAAGTAAACTGAAATTTGAAGCAACAATATCATAAAAGGTTTCAGATCCTGCATATACCCCATCCCAACCCTTCAACTTTATATGGGTTTAGAAACTCAACATGTGTGCAATTATTTTTCCAATCGATATTGCTAATACACCATATTAACCTTCAACTTTATATATTAGTTGACTTGTAAAATAATCACATAAACTAATGATTCAAGATTAAACTAATATTTCAAAATTGTGATTCACTCGCGCTGCATCGTGCGTGTACACCAGAGTTATATGAATTGATTCAAAAGAAAAGTTAAATATATGAAAAACTAGAAAACCATTAAAAAACGGATGAAAAAGTATATCAACATGGATCTTAAATTAAAGAGAATGAAATAATTGTTTTTTTTAATCAATTTTGTTTTACTAACATTTTGAGGTTTTTTAATTTAAAAAATAAGGCTGTAACCACCCATTTAATTTCATCTCGTAAATCAACTAATCTAATTGACGAGGTATTTTATTATAATTTTCTATTTTTAACCTTTTTTTTTTCTACACTTGAGTCTAGTCATAAGTAAATACATGAATATGATTTTCACATGCCTATAACTTTATATGTCTAAACAAAAGGCATTTGACCTAGCGGTATCGTAGTCCTCTGGCCTTCTAGAATGTCAGAGGTTCAAACCTTACCAAAGATGATGATGATGTGTGAATTTATTTGTTGTATTTGTCATATATAAATATTATATACTTAAAAAAACTTTTATATGCCTAGTTTTGTCTCCACATGTATGTATGTCTATATGCATATACATGTATGCACATAGCATACTTACATATTTATGTACATACATAAAATATATATATATATAGATTATGGTAATTTAAAATAAGATTGTCAAATATGATTTGAAAGTAAAAGGAGAAGGTTTATAGAAGTCCACTGAAAAATCCTAGAATTCTTTTAAAGATGCATACGTGAACCAATGTTACAGATTATTATATGGGTTTCCATAAAAACTTCAATTTTTACCTTCTCACGATATTTATCCTTCTTAGAGCCTCGGCATTTTTCTTTAAGATTTCGTAAAACGAGATATGAAAAATCCAACACGTCTTTTTGTTCGACATTGAAGCAATCGAGGTGGAGATCATGATGGGATAAAATATTATCTTAAAAAGTTTTATTCTTTCATTGCCAACTTTTGATCGTTTGATTAAATTTATGAAAAGTTATAATCAAATCAGTTGTTGTCACAACCATTTTTTATGGCATAAGAAATACATTCCGTATGTCATTAGTAATAAATCTTAAGCGTCATATACACAAACTTATGATCGTGTACACAAAAACTTGTTTCCCTTAGAACCACCTTGTAGCCCTTGGATGATTTTTTTATCGGAAGGCTGCAAGTGACACAGTGACAGTTTCGTAATGAAAGTGAACTTCGTGGCATGGCTATAACAAATGCCGCATGTTTACATGAATTAACGTACTTCACATGTGTTAACAACGAAATATTCACATACATTAACATAAGTTGACATATCTAAAATAGGTATAGATGCAGAAATGCAAAAGACCAAAATGTCTATCCTTCACAAAGAAAATTGTGTGTATGTAACAATGATATCTTGTTTCATATTATGAAACAAGGGTTAAGTTCCAATGAGAATGAAAGGTCATGGTAAAAAGCGTAAGAAGAGATCTTCACCCTTAGATCAATCCTAATTAAATATCAACAATAACGGGGTACACCGAGATGCACTGAATCAATTCATTTCTAAAGCGTAATTCATGAGTGAGTGAGTATGAAATTAAAAGTCATCAAAAGTTCAGATATTTTTTTACGCTTGTCATGATAAATTCTCTTCTCACACAATCCATCGCCTATGAAACAATGCATATGAAATATACAATGTTTGTTTCACATTGTAAAAACAATAAATACACATCAAAGATTTCACAATTTAAAACACACTAGAAGAGTACTCGTGCAATGCAGCGAGACACATCTCGATTTTAATGTTCTATTTT
>NC_037528.1:5346197-5415595 GCF_001531365.2 Cynara cardunculus var. scolymus
AACGGGTTTAAGAGTTTAAGAGTTTTTAAGAGTTTAAGAGTTTTTAAGAGTTTTAGCCAAATGCATTATAATATAGTATAGATATAGATAAATAAATCAGGACACTGGATAATCTGTCATAGATTTGAATGTCTACCAATTTTTATAACGGTTTTGTAATTGGTAACTTTAAGCGACGAATTTTTCAGTAAAACTTCCGAAAATAAAAGTTTAGTAGTGGTAGTTGTCTAATCAAATTTCAAACCTATCAACAACTAACACCTATAAAAATCTGATAATCCCTCAGCGACATTGAGAATCGAACAACTTGTATCTTGAAACTTGACAAGCTCTTCACCATCAACACACCACGACCTTAATGAGACATATTCTATTACGGAACATAGTTGTAAAAGCTTTATTTTAATGTATATTTTGTGTAGCATTTTTAAAATAGGTGTAAATTTAAACCGTAATATCGAAATAAAATCTATACTCGTATAAATAAAAATCAGCCTAGAAAGGGAAAATTGTAAAACGTTTACAACCAAAAAGAACAGAGAATAAATAACAACCTACTAATCTAAATATTTTATGTTCAAATTATGAACGAGTGTCATTATCATCTTCGAAAGAGTCTTGTCAAAATGATTGCAACGCTAATGGACAAAAGCCATAAATCCCAAAAAGTGCCTCTACCGGCATCCAATCGCTCTGCTCAAGCCTTCAGAGTCCCAATGCTAAGAGAACCTGATATACATGTCAGTTAAGAAAAAAAATGTTAAACTTAACGCTTAGTGAGTTCAAACAGTTTTATAGTTAAAGTTAGAAATCATGAATGTAAAGCTTAAACAAATAAAGAGTTCAAGCAATTTTCAACAAGGAGACAATAAAGTCAATAACAAAAGTAGGCAACATATCCATGTTATAGAGTTTCTATCGAGTTCAATCACTCATGGTCTGTAGTTCGAGTCCCCCAATGAACTAAGATATGTTCATTTGCTAGAATCAAAACATTAGAGGTCACAAGGTCATCGTGTTCAACCACCCACGTTTTGTAGTTCGAGCCTCGCGGTGATTTAATACTTGTATCTAGTTATTTTATGGGAATAACTATCTTATCTTACAAACTCAAATCGACTTCTATTCCTATGGATATAGTCTAGCATAACATTGCCTTAGAACATTTCACTGTTGATCAAACTCATAGTTCCCAACACAAATATCAACAATAAACCATTAAACTCAAGATTTAACTAAAAAGGCTTCTAGAGTTTCTTGATGTCAAACCTATAACAAAACCAAGTAATGTAATTCAATAAGAATTCCATAGGTTTCAAAACCCTAAACATTCATCTTCAAGCAGATGAAAATCAAAGATAAACATAGATCATAAAGTCCAGGTCTTATAATAACATTTATGTACTTAAAACACACATTTATAACACATACTTGAAGGTTCAATCATTTGCTAGCAAAAGCGTAAATACCCTCAAATCTTCCAAAATACTCAAAATTAGTCAAAAATATATCAAAAAGAATGTTTTAAGAGACTAAAATGAAGCATTTTGATATGTCTAGAAGTTTAGAAATTTGGAATGAACTCACAAACGAGTTTGTAAGAAAAAACTAGAATATGATCCACAATGGTGGAAGAGTGTTGAAGAAGATGAAGATCCTTGAAGCTTTAAACACCTAACACTTGAATCTTAGCTCCAAATTCTTAAATGTTCAATAGAGATATTTTAGTGATGAAATGATCTAGAAGCGGCAAAAATGTAAGGGAAATGAGTAGGTGTGAAATAAATGAGGCAAGGAGCTGAGAATTCGGGTTTTAAGATCACATGGGACATAAGTGACCTATTGGACGTGACCTTGGGTCACACAACCTTGGTCGCCCGGGTCCAACCCTATTTGGTCCGGTTTCTGCCCAAAATTTGTGAAGGCCTCGCGCCCACGTAGCTTAAACCTCGTGGCCGTGAGCCTTGTATTTTCAACCAATTTTTGTTTTTTGCCTAAATCAATACCCAACCGATACAACATTTACAACACTTCATTAAAACTATTTCAAGGCTAAAATACATGCAAAACTTGACATTATTGATGCCGACACATTGCTTTTCTGTTCGCATACTTGTAAGGTCATCTCCAACAATTATACTATATACTTTATCTAAAACAAAGTATCAAAAACTAAAATCTCTAAAAATTATTATATCAAACTTCAACATCTACTCTATTTTAGAGACTGTCACATTAATTATATTATAATATTCAATACATTTCATAAAATATTTTTCTCTCTTCAAAACATTTAATTTCAATGTCCCTTATGGTTGCTCAAAATCTCGTGCTAGAGAGTGTGGAGGTTCGAGTCCGATTAGTTAACATGTTGGTTAACCGTATTTTGAATTTTCTATTTAATATTAGGTTTTAGAGATTTCCACATCTTCACTTTTTCCCCTCTATTTTAACATATATTATAGCATAATTTCTGGAGAAAGAAATATATCTAAAACCATTAATTTTTTATTTTTATTTTAACATAGTTATTGAGAATGTTTTAATATGTTTTTTTAACTGTATCAAACTACCAATATGCTCCTTAAATTTGAAGTTTTAAATGGATTTTTCAAAATAAAAACATAACATACAACTAGCTCCAAGATACAGATTTTCTTATTTAAACGAGTAAATTATGTTTTTTTGTCCTTGTGACAAATTTTAGTTTTTGTTTTTATGGTTTTAATATTACGGATTTAGGGGTGTTTGGGATTGCCTATTTAAAACAACTTATGTTTTTTTTTTGTAAAAGTGCTTATTAACTTATGTGGTAACAAACAATGGTTTTGTAAAAAGTGTCTGGATTAGCTTATAACGGTACCAAAAAGCAATAAGCTAATAAGTTATTTTTTAGTATTTGGTAAATTTTGCTTATGTATGTAAAATGACAAAAAATGACAGTCTTTCATATTATTGATTTATTTGATTTTTAACATGTAAAAATTTATTTTTCATCATTTATAATAATTTTTTTGACAAAATTTTATACCAATAAGATTAATAATGAACAAACATTAATAAAATAAGGTTAAAATGGTAAACTGATATTAAACAGTTTTTCATAAGTCAAGAAGAATTAACTTATCAAAAACTGTTTATTACCAATTTGACATCGATATAAACAGTTTTATTTTTTCTCATCTAAACACTAGCATTTAGCTTATCACCGGTGTCAGACTGAAATAAGTTAAAAAAATACCTAAAATAAACAATCCCAAACACCCCTTTAGTTTTTATGATTTATTATTCATTTTGGTTTTTATTCATGAAATTAAAAACTAATTTTAAATATGAAGGATTAAAATGAAAATGAACAGTAAATTATATGATTTTTATTGACGAGGACGAAAATGTTAAAAGATTAAATTAATAACTTGTGCGTATTTTTTTTAATTGAGTGGTAAAATAGAATAAAATGAAAAATAAGAGAGACTTTAGCGGCGGGAGGGAGTTGGTCCTCGTTCCACACGAGCCTCGACAGTCACAGTATTTACCCAACTCCATATCACCATCAAATTATCGCCACGTCACTAACCTCTGTCAATAGTCGGCACCCGACAATTTCTGTACATCTTCACACGTGGCATTCTCTCTTAATTTTCATTTTCTTACTAAACATGATTTAAAACCCAAATTCAAAATAAAGACAAAACGAACTATAAAAATTGTAGGTGAGGTAAGTTTGAAAACCACGGTGCCAAACATGATCAAAAAATATTGTTTATAACCATCATCTTATATTTCTAAAATATTTATGTAAAAAACTGGTTTAGTATATTTATCAAAAGGATGTATGCGGTGTGATTTGGTGCGGTTGAGAGTCAAATGGTAAAAGGAAAAATGACAAAACTAACCATTTTATACAACCCTCTTATACAAAATAATCAGTTTTTAGGGGTTTTACAAAACTAACCACACGGATCTCCCCCAGGGGAGATCCGTACTAGTGGGGGGCGATCCGGCCGTTTTCTTAGAATTTTTTTTAAAATTTCTTTTTTTCCACTTAGGGCGAGTCACGTCATCGGATCGCCCCCGGGGGAGATCCAGCCACTTCGAAGATACACACAAACATCATCACTTTGACGTGATTTCATGTTTTGTGATGATTGATTATGTTTAATGGGTTAAAAATTGTGAGAGTATAATATATGAGAAGAGAAATGAAAGGGAATGTGTGAAAAATTATGAAATAGGAGGTTGATATTTATAGTGAAATTGGTATTAAAAAAAAGAAAAAAAAAAGTCTGGATCTCCCCCGGGGGCGATCCGATGACGTGGCTCTCCCCAAGTGGAAAAAAAATTTTAAAAAATAATTTCTAAGAAAAAGGCCGGATCGTCCCCGGGGGAGATCCGTATGGTTAGTTTTGTAAAACCCTTAAAAACTGGTTATTTTGTGTAAGAGGGTTATATAAAGTGGTTATTTTCATCATTTTCCCATGGTTTAATGCACATGCATATGCGGTTCTAAAAAAATTCCTACATTGTAAGCCAGACTGTATATATGCCTTAAACTGTGCGTGAAATGCGGTAGCGGTAAGGTCTGGTGGCTGGTGCAGTTTATGCGGTTTGTACCTAATAGTTCCATCCAGTGATTATAGAATTATAACTTCAAAATGAATATTCGTTGATGATGTTTTCATATTCCATATGATAAAAAATTCTCATATGTACCAGTGGGTAACTAAAAATAATGTAACACAGACTAAAAGGGTTCAATAATTAATCTAAATACATCTCGAAAAAAAAGTTAATTTCAAAATAAATTCGACATCATGTTTGACAACATACAAAAATAAACAACTCATTAAGGAATCTATAAACAAAATTGTAAAATTAATAGATAATCAATAATATATTAACTACTGTCAATTAATATGTATATATGAAATATATTTATTTAAAAAATAAACAAAAACATGCGGTGAAATTTTATTTAAACTGCACTTTGATCATCAAAATCATAAGCCAAACTGCTAAATACGATTTTATAAAAATATAAACTGTATAATATAAACCTGAGAAGATAAAAAATAAAACTTATTACTTTCGTAGGATGATTACTAATTGTTACCTTTTTTCTGATTTTGTTCAATAATAAAAAATGAAAATCGTAACAAATTTATATAAAATAATGTTTTACAAGTCTATAAAAAATATTAGTTTCTAGGGTTAAAAACAATATTGATTAATTTAAAATTTAATTAAAAATTATAAAAATATTTAAAGAATGAACAAGCTAGTATACAAGGTTCATGATTGTGGTATGTACACACACACACACAATAAATATATATATATATATATATATATATGTATGTATATATATATATGTATGTATATATGTATGTGTGTGTAAACATGTATAAGATCCTATTCAGCCCATCCTTATAACACCAAAAGTTATATATATTATAAAGATATATAATTGATATTTAAGCCTTAACAAATCAATTAACATGTCCCATAAAATGTGTACACAATCCAAAATAAAAATTATATATCTCAAGACAAGGGTTTCGTATAAATTTTAATTTAGGTCAATGTTTAGGCTACATTTCACGACTTTAGAGACTTTGTTTTCAAACGACAATGATGGTGTAGATGTTACAACGTAATAACGATGTATTCAATCTTAGCACGGTAGTTGATTTTGTTATTGTATTGTACTTTGATTGCGAGGCTTTTACATAGGGTATGTAATTGGTTGGAGAATTGAAGTAGCAGTGTCATAAATGAAGTAGGTAATAAGGCACACAATTAAGATCAAAAGTATAACGTATTCAATATGGCAAATACTTTAATTTGACAAGGAAAGAATCCACCTGTTGAAATGGACGGCTATTATTTCTATAAGACATGCTTAAACGTATTCATCAACGAATATTCTTTATTATATGTTTTCTCTCTCTTATTTCCCCAATTAAGTGCGGATTTGTTCTGATTAAAAACCCGTATAATTAATAAACAAATATACATCGAAGTTGATGGCTTTATGGTCGTCATGACTCATTTTCTGCATTTAAAACTATTTGTAGCGTTGTCAAAGAACATTCATCGACCATTATCTATAGTTGATGATCTTGCTTACAATATTATCGCAAGTTGTAGATAACTCTGAGTTATGGGTTAACTTATTAAACCGAATAACTTCAATGTTTGATTAGTATTTGACAGAAATAACTATTCATTATAACAAATTTTCAAATATTGATTATCAAGATAAGAAGTAATGGTCAATATAGAGAAAAAAAGAGTCATAGATCAACAAAGTCACATATGCTACACCATGCACCTATTTTTCTTTTTTACTATTCATTGACTCATTGAGTCAGTCAGTCGTACGATAATCAGCAAAAACATTTTTAAGTGGTTCCTCTCATAATGGTCTCTAAGAGACACAATAGTCTATTACAATATTAGTCATGCTTCGGAAACTTCTTTTACTTGCCAAATGGAAGACTTCGATTACTTAAGGTTCTTTTAGGAGCAGCTATTCATGACGCATATATTTTTAAGAGGTCTGGTAGAATAAAAATTTGTTTTCCCAAAATCTCATGCCTTATTTCCTGCCGTATCACTCATACGCATGTATATCATTAGAAAGAGAATGTAAACAAGAATCAAATAGAGTTAGATTAAATAAAAATCCAGCATGTATTTACATGATTGGTGGAATAGAAAGATGATAAGTTTTTGGAGATAACATATTTTTATTTTCGTGGTGTTAGGACTGTTCTTGATTTGTCAAAAACCAGTTCTCTCGCAGATCTGTAGCTGATTTGCGTCACTGATCATATATGTCGCTAATACTTTATTTTCTAGTAGTGTAAGTCATTGGTGGTTAGGATTGGCTTACTAATTGTAACTAAGTAATCAACCACGGTAAAGTGCTTGTGTACTAGAACAAATTCTCGTAGATTAATCATGTGCATGGACCATGGCAGGAAGGCATGCAACTCCATTAGCTCTTGATTGTTGATGTAAACACTAATTCTTTTTTTAATACATTTTTCATTTTAATATAAAATATAATATTTTACTTCTAATTTATAAAGATTTTTTTTTCACAAATACCTTATTTTTATTTGATTTTTATAAATTCAACTCAATATATATATATATATATTTTTGTTATAATAATTTTGTAAGTTATATGTATAATAAATTAATATTATTTTTAAATAAATAATAAACATGCATTAATTACTTTTTTAAATAAGTATGAAACATAAAACTGATATTTATTACATATCGTTTATTTAATACAAAATTAAGTTATAGTACAATATTAACAAAAATACAATTAAATGAATGAAAATTAAGTAAATATCAAATTTGAAGGACCATTTCATAATTAAAATGATTAAACACCAAATTAATATAAAAATAAATAGTATGGTATCTGGTGGATTCATTTAATTATCAATCAACCAAAGATATAATTAAATCAAATTTAATTCATTCCTAATGTTTTATATTCAAATTCTTTTGACTAATTTCACCTTTTTTTTTTCAAAAAAAACTTCTTGTGAACTTAATTTGTAACGAGTCTTTCATACTTGCTCAATTTTAAAGAAACATTTTGTAGAACCTATTATAACAAAAACTTGTCTGACGAAAAATCCTTAAAGTCTCTATTTTATTTATTTTAAGAAAACTATTAAAGATACTCTTACATCGCTAAAAAAACTAGCTAATCACTAATTGCATGTCTAAAATATCTTTCACGTTGATGATTAACGTAAACCGATATCAATATTCTTTTAAAGAAACAAAGGGCAAATTTGGAAAATAGTTAAAAAAAGAATTTTATAGGAGTTTGAAATTGGCCAAGTCCTTGTTATTTACCTTCTCGATGCACCATAAAACTCCAAAAAAATAGAAAGTTATCTCTACAGATTTGACCTCAAGTAAACTTTTGTTTTTTTCTTCCCAAACTAACCCTCTTATCATTTTCACTCCAATTTTACGGGAGCTATACTTTGACAATATGCACAAATTACCTTGTGAATATTGGTCTTCAATTTTCGATCTTTAACCCATTTACCTTTCAAAGTTTTATTTTCTAAAAAATAATCAAGTTTCATAAAAATTGTACATTTTAAAACTGGGGAATGAAAATGAAAATTACAGAGAATAAAAATAGAAATGACTTCTCATTCCTCCAGTTTAATCAGGAATGAAAATTTAGGCTTCTGAGTGAATGAACTCATTATATTATCTAAAATCAAACAGTTTATTTTATTATAGTTTCCATCAATTACTGTTTAATAACTCTAACCAAACACCCTCATAATCAATTCTTATATTAGACAAAATATTTAAAATGTGTCATTAGCCTAACATAAGATAGAGGTTTAAAAAATAAAAAATGTGTGTTATTTGTAATGGGTACTACATTTATTCAAAATATATAACTTTAACTATTTAAACCAAATTAATAAAACTTTGAATAAATGTAAGAAAATTAAATCATGAGAAATACTGTAACAGGCTTTTTAAGAGTTCGGTGCACGTACAAAATCTAACAGAGCTGACATCATTTTCAAAGCAATGACCAAATGATGACGTCATACAACTTCATTTCTAGTCTCTATATATAACATATTCTCTCCCTGCCATTTTGCTCCATCAAAGTGGCCTAGCAATCCTTTTAGCTTTTGCACAAGGATAACATAATCCCTCCCTCAATCTCAACTATATATTTATTATAAATGGAATATTCCGGTGACAGAAGTAGCGGCGCCACCTCACCCATGGCCATTTCCACCGCCGTACCCTCAAGTTTCTCACACTCTCACTCACCCAAAACTTCTAATAACTCCTCGTCATCTCAGCTTAGCCCCACTAGTGTTCTGACTCATCCTCCGCCGTCCACTCCTTCCTCGCCACCACATCCGGTGGTTCTCAGCCCTTGCGCAGCCTGCAAGATTCTCCGGCGGCGGTGCGTTGAGAAATGCGTCTTGGCACCCTACTTCCCACCCACCGAGCCGCTCAAGTTCACCATCGCCCATCGAGTGTTCGGAGCTAGCAACATCATCAAGCTGTTGCAGGTAATTAATACCAAAACAAATTACTAATTAACCCATGTCTTAAAAAATTAATATCATAACTAATCAACTCTCTTAACAAATTAATATGTAAACCAAGTATTCGTATTTAATTATTTTATTTATGTTTAGTCTCCTTTGAACGTGAAAAACCTGCTATCTTTTTGTGTGAAATCAAGACTTTTGACTGAACATTTCTAGTTACATGTTCAACAATATACAACTATACAATTCAAACCCGATATCGTTAAAGATTTCTTTAACAAGCTCTAACCATCCAAAAAAACCCTTTTTTTCATCCTAATTTTCTCGTATTAGAACAAGAAATCAAGTCTTGGATACAAAGTCGATGGTTTAGTTGTTATTATTATTTTCGGGTTAAAAAAGTAAACATTTTAACATTTAAAATCTAAAGTAAATGTACTGATTTTCTAAAGGAGTATCCTTCTACGTGGGCCATTCTTTGAACAAATGTGGTTCAAGAGTTGACATTTGTTGTGTAATATAAAAAACCAAAGAGATGGTGGTTAAAAGGGTAAATTAGTAATAGCAATTGTCACCTAAATCAAAACCAGTATCATTATACCACAATTAGTTGTAATTGTTCTCATTCTCTTCATATTTTTGGATTTAAAGATGGTAACTTGAATTGACATAATGTATGTGTTATATATAGGAACTTCCGGAGTCTCAACGAGTGGATGCAGTTAGCAGTATGGTGTATGAAGCAAATGCTAGACTTAGAGATCCGGTTTATGGGTGTGCAGGCGCAATTTGCCAACTTCAAAAGCAAGTAAGTGAGCTCCAAGCAGAGTTGGCCAAGGCGCAAGCAGAGGTGCTTAACATGCAATGCCAACAATCCAATTTATTATCTCTAATTTGCATGGAGATGGATCAACAACACGTATCACCATCACCACCCCAACCACCGCAACAACAACAACCACTTTATGACAATCTAAACTTCTACTCTGATGATGCCAATTTGGGCAGCGTGTTCGAGCTTTGGACATGAACCTAAAGACCCCCCTTCAAGAGTTGATGAACCAAGTTTGAAACTTGAACGGGCAAGAGAATGAGATATTTGATGACAAAAGTCAAACGTAGTTTATAAGATTTTAATTATACTTCAATTTACTGATTTGATAAGAGATGATAAAGAATAAAAAAGTTACATAGATGAAGAGGGGTAGAGGGAGAAAAGTGTCATTGTACTAATAATATGCCGATTCTTGATTTAAAATCAAGTTATGGGTGACCTAATTTTATCTAGTCTAATTTGTTAAATTCTTCATTTGGCTTATTTTGTCAAACTTGTTATTTGACTTAAAATAGTCATAAAATAGAGTTTTGACTATTTTTAATCTTAGACTTTTATATATACACACACACATATATATATATATATATATATATATAGGCCTATTCAAGGGAGAACTGAGTTGTTTGTGGTAACTGTGAGAACCAATATTAACCACAAATCAATAGATCAATTAGGAAATTTATAAATTTGGTAATTTTAAATTAAAATCTTAATGCAAGGATATTTTTGGTATTTTAAAACTCTCCTCTCTTCTCTCTTCGGCCACCGTCCTCCGGTGATACCACTATGATACCACTGTGATACCTAAAAATATTGACTCTGTTAAACAAAAGATACATTGTGATACCTAATCATATATAAGATGCATAGTGATACCACAGTGTTACATCTTCGATCGACCACACAAACGACATCAATGTGATACTCAAGCACATCTGTGATGCGTTGTGATACCATTGTAGTATCACCGGAGGACGGTGGCCGGAGGACGGTGGCCGGAGAGAGAAGAGAGGAGGGAGGAAAGTTTTAAAATACCAAAAATATATTTACATTAATATTTTAATTCAAAATTGCCGAAATTATAAATTTCCTAATTTATCTATTGACTTGTGGTTAATATTGGTTCTCACAGTTACCACAAACTAATTAGTTCTCATTTGATTAGACCTCTATATATATATATATATATAGATTTTATGGGTGATGACTAGACCAATTGGTCTAGTTGGGGTTTCATCCCATTTTTCAAACATGTGGAGCTTCTAAATAGGAAACAAGAGTCTTGGAGGGGTGTGAGTCACATCATCTAGTAAGGGCCAATAGTACATCACTATTACATCTTAAACAATTAAGCCAAAAACAACAATTCAACCATGCATTCATTAATCTAAAAATAAACTTAAAAAAAGTTTGAAATTAGAGTCATAAATAAATTGAAAATATGGAAACTAACTAACTATCTGAATGTATTATTTATAATGAATAATCTAAATGAATCATGAATATAATGCATTTTCGCAATTCATGATATCATATATATTTACAACAAGTAAGTTTCATTGTTAACAACTGTCGTAACATTTACTATGAATAAAATATGAATATTTTGGGTTTTTAGATTTGCAAATAATTTACGGTTTTTATTTGTATCTATCATAAAATATAGAGAATATATATATATATATGTGTGTGTGTGTGTGTGTAAAATGATGGTTTCAAACAAGAACAAAAAAGTTTAAAACTTAATAAACAATTTTTGGCGCTTAAATCAATGACTTAACTAATTTGATAATGACATAATTATAATAAATGGAAATTATACAGGACATTTTGTAAATGGAAAAGAAGTTAAAAGGGTAATTTGGTCAATTTAAAGGTCAGGCATCTCAACACCTCAAGTAAGGGGTCGTTTACTAAATGTTTATCCGGGTAAACACTTATCAAGTAACATTATCTCACTAGATGAATATGGTAAGGACCAAGAATCTTACCCGGTAAGTGAGAGCGACGAATTTTACCATGGTAAGCGCTTATCGTGTAAATTGTTGCATACGATGTCGTTTTGGTGGACTAAATCTTATCCGGTAAGTAAATAATAGTGTTATTACCGGCAAACACTTACCAGGTAAGTGTTTGGTAAACGGCCGCTAAGAGTTTGTTTTGAAACCTAATATACAATACTTAAGTCTTTCTAAACTTAAAATATTTAAATTATTATAAATTTGAATTAAACAATTTATAATATATATATTAAAAAATTTAATGGAAATTTTAAATTTGCACAACTAAGTATTCATATGTGAGTATGGAAAAGTTTAATTGTACAAATTTTTAAAACTTGGCTGAAAGTAGAAAATATGTTATAATACACGTATTAAAATTAAAGAAACAAAATACTATTTTTTTTATATAATTTGTTTGATTGAAACTTTGAATACAATTTATATTTTAGATGCTCAACCTATTTTTATTTCTCATTTGAAATTATTTTTCTCACTATAATATATATATATATATATATATATATACTTAATAATTTGAGAACCTATTAAATTGTAATAACTTTGAGAACTTATGCATTATGTGTTATTTTATATGATTTTTTTTTTCTATCTAGGCATAATATTTATTGTATTGATCAACATATATTTGTTTCACAGTGTGTTTGTTTTATATGTATTTGTTTCATAATGTAAAACTTTTTTTATGTGTATATTGTATTTCACAAACACGTAAAAAGGTTCACATTGTGAACCGAGCACATGTGAAACAAATATATATTTATCAATATTATAAATCTTAGTCTTAGATGAAAAAATATCATATGAAATAACAAATGATGCACAAGATTCTCAAGGTTATCATATTTTCATGGGTTCTCAAAATAAAGTCCACCTACCTACATATACGCAGTTCCTAATTATCCAATATCACCATGAAGCTTGAGACACAAATCAAATAAAAATTTGCTAAAGTTAGAAATCAAAAAATAATCTAATGAGTTTAATTTTTAAGCTATATTATTTTAAGTGTTTGTGTTTGTGTGTAAGTATGAGTCTGTCTTTCATGTATGAACCTATTTTTATGTTTCTTTTAAATACGAAACATTGTATGAATAATGCATATTCATACATACATATATACATACACATAGACTAGTTTTTACAGTTTCTATTGAATTTATCCCCTGTATACACATACATATATGTATATATATATATATATATATATATATATAACATTTTAGTAACACTACAATATCTGAAATATCATACACTATATTAAACAAAAACATGGAAAAATAGATTATTGGACGCAAAGCTGTACATATAAGTAATAAGTTACACAAGTTGGATTTTGCACTCCATGTCTTTTTCTATAGGGCAGTATTATTTTACCCGTCTCAAAATAAATGTCCACAATGAAAAATATATACAATTTTAAAAATATGTAATTAACATTTTTTTGTAACTAACTAAACGATAATTTTACCCTTGGTGAGCGTTTGGTTCACAGGATTCCGTCGGAATTTGATGTAATTGGAATGATCAATTTCATCGACCAAATTCCATTATGACGTTTGGTTAACCTATGGAATGAAATTGAATTCCATAAATTCCATCAACCATGGATTTCATCATTCCATCATAGTGAGGAAGGAATTGAATTTTATTCCACCCAATATTCTTAAAACGGCAAAATCTCCCTCATAATTAAACCCTAGAGTCCGATTAAAACTTGTGTCTCCCTCATTGACGTTTTCACAAACTCAACCACGATTTTCACATACTCGAATACTGTTCTCTCGATCTAGCTTAGAATTCTCCATCTTGTTGAGGACTCTCGACCGGTTTTTTGGCTTAACAAATCCGGGCCATATGATTCTCCTTTACCCTTACCTTCTTAATAACATAATGGGTAATGAATTTCCGTATTAATATGTAAGAGTAATTAAAAAAATAAATAATTATTTTTGAGCGTAAACATTTATTTTAAAACAAAGTATAATAACATTTATATTTGAAACGAATAAAATATATTTTAAATTATTCTTCTAGTAAACAATTGGATAATTTTCTTCCACAAATTTCGTTATGTTTTCAAACATGTATAATTTGTATTTTAATTTTCAACAAGTCTAAATAGCACCATCAGTTTGGCAACCTCATCTCTTTATTAATCAACCGCCTTCACTGTTATGATAAAGAATAAGTTGTATTAAAAGATAATGTTTTTTTTTTTTAACTTCATTTTGATACTACGACAAAGAAAAATTATAACATTATAATATATTCTCCTTGTTTCTTCATATCCTTATCTTCTCTTAATTGGATAAAAAAGATAAAAAAACCTAACCCTCAAAATAAAAATAAAAATAAATAAATAAACTAAAAGAATTCTTTATTATCAAACAAAAGACTTTAAAAATCCCCCGAAACAATGGAATTAAGTTGAAAACGCATCCAGCGATATTAAACGTTAGTAAAAACATGAAAACACGTCGATAAAAAACGTGTTTTTTGTAATTATTTGTTGTCTATATTATATGGTGTCATAGTATAAAAGAATTCATGGGTTCGTCCCTATAAAGGGCTGTTTGGTTGGTTTTCCATGTATCGATAAAACTGTATGTGTGGATTAACTTGTCTATATAAATTTGGAAGATTTTTGTTTGGTAGAGTTTTTTTCTTAGATGTAGAGAGCATGTTTTTTTTTTAATTGGAAAGACAGGTTTTGATTTTTTTTTTTTTTTACTTTTTTTGACTTTATGCATAAAGTTTTTCCCTGAAACTTAATAAACCACTTTCTAATCATTAATTCACTACCAAACAATCGTATATAGTTGTTCAAATAAGATGTTAGTCTCATTAAGCTGCTAACAAACAGGATCTAAGGGGCCGTTTACTAAAACGCTTACTCGGTAAGTACTTACCGGATAATTTTTCTCATCGGATGAACATGACAAAGGCTAAGAATCTTACCCGATAAGAGCGATGATAAGAATGAAGAGTCTTACCCGGTAAGTGAAGGTGACGACTTTTACCCGGGTAAGCGCTTACCAAGTAAATTGTTGTATAGGGGAAACGTTTTGATGTACTACAATCTTATCCAATAAAATAAATTATAATGTTGACTCCTAACATTAAGCAGTTACAGTGTAAGCATTTAGGTAAACAGCCCCTAAGAGTCTTTTTCCACAATTACCGTGTAAAATTATCGATCATTGTTATGCCTCTTACCAGATAAGATTCTCGAGCTTTATCATTCTTATTGATAAAATAAATAGTACCCGGTAAGAATTGATAAACAACTCCTCATCAAATTTTCAAAATAGAGAACTTGAAAATAAACAAAATATAAAACGAAAAGAAATACGTTTTAGTTTAATATAATCTACTCCATCATATATTAAATATTATATTGAAATATTTAGAACAGTGTGCATTTTAACGAGAGGTTTCTATATGCTATTTTCTCTATTTCAAAATAAGTGTCTATCTTATTATTTTAGTTTGTCTAAAAATAAGTGTTCATTCTTAAAAATAGACATTTGACCCTTAATTATGAGATTAATGAGTCGTTTACTAAACGTTTATCCGGATAAACACTTACCAAGTTATATGACAAGGACCAAGAATCTTACTCAATAAGAGCGAAGACAATGACCGAGAGTCTTACCCGGTAAGTGAGACGACGTCTCTTACCCAATTAATGCTTATCGACTAAATTTTTGCATATAATGTCGTTTTAATGGACTAAAATTTTACCCGGTAAAACAAATGATGATGTTGAATTTAACCGGTAAAAGCTTACCGTGTAAGTGTTTGGGTAAACGACCCATAAAAAAATTTATTTCTTTATAATGGTAAAAGTGTTTTTTTGTTGATTAGAAAGCGGAATAATTACATATTTCTGATATATCTTTTTCATTGTAAATATTATTTTATGACGAAAAGAGTAGTTTTTATATATTTTAATGTTTTTTAAAATTTTGACATAATTATATTTTATATCAAAATAAAAGCTAATAATTAAAAAGGAATAAAGAGATCAAAAAAGGGACCCAATTTGTCGAGAAGGTCCGACCCGGACCCATAACCTACGCGTTATGGATTCACGAAATGTGCAATACAACTTATAACGCAAATATGAAACCGCGTCTATGTCACGTGCATATCCCCAATAAACCCTACTTCCACTTCTTTTTTAAAAACTATATTAATATACCATTTTAATATTTTATTAATACTTTATCATATATTTGTTTTCAAAATTGGATATAATTTATTTATTTGTTATTATGATTGACAGAATAGATACAAAGCTTGACTTTTGTTGACATGATCCTTTATGTTTTAATATAATAATATTTTATATTATCTATACTATATTATAAAATATTTTATAAAATTTCTTAAAAACTATTTTTTATATATGAAGAACTGTTTATTGATGTATGTTACTTAAAATTGAAGATTACAAGTAAATTGTACGTAAGTATAACTTATTAAAGYTTCATATTTGAATTTGTGTAACTAACTGTAGATAAACATAATCAATTAGATGATAAACAACTCATTTTAAATATAAAAATCTAAAATATAATTAGAATAATCATTGATTTTAAACAAAATACTGAATTATTATCTTAATAAAAAATTATACTATTAAACCAAAAATAAAAAATTAAATTAAAAATATACAAAGAAATGAGAATTTTTAAATAGTTAATTTAGTACTAATATCAATATTTCTTTTTTCAATTTTTATGGTATCTTCATATTTATATTTTATTCAAAAATAAGAACATTATCTTTTTCTCAAAAATACATAAAACTGTATTATAATATCGACTGAGACAAAAAAAAAACGGAACACTAAAAGCGAGATGTATCTCGCTGCATTGTGCGAGTATCCTTCTAGTTATTATTAAATAGATTATCTACAGGCTTAATATTGTTTGTATTTTATTATGACACATAAATAAAGAATGAAAAATATAATTGTTAAATAACCAAAATATAAATATAAATATAAAACATGAATATAGTTTATACATATGTTTTATATTATTGCCGTGTAAAATAAAAATAATACGCTGATTTTTCTAGAAGATTTATATATAAATATCCTTTTTCTTTTTTCTTGGGTCCCTTGCCGAACAATTCATCTGTGGAAGATGAGTCATAAGTTATGTCGATTCAACTTTTTTTGTCATTACAGTCAATTTTTACGGGAAGGTTTAATTTTCTTACGTTTATGTCAACAAAAATGAACATGGTATTTGTTTAATTATAAAACTTTACACAATGCAACCATGTGACGAGACTTTTTCCAATATTTATGCAGCGTAGCTCGTTGTTTTTACACTCTAATATGATTTTATTGGTATATCGTATTAATGGAAGAGTTCATTTATAAAACTTAAAGTTGTTTTAAATATTGTATGATATTTGCAGATAATTAAGTTGTTTATATTTTAGGTTATCTGTTGTGTTGTGTGAGTCAATGTAATTATTAGGTGAAAACAATTAATTGATGGTATTGTCATAATCCAGTTTGATTTATAATATCCAAAACTTAAATAAAAGAAAGAAAATGAAAGTAAGAAGTCAAAGATATGTATTTTTGGAATGTTGACCAAGTGGCATCCATGTGGAGTTTATAATAGACAAGAGAATTGACCATTAATTGTCTCTCCCATCCATCTCATTTTTTTCATCATTTCTGTTTCTATTTTGTCAAAATTAAAACCAAAAAAACGTTTTCAGAATGATTGTTTGTATAGTAATTGGATTTTATTGACCAAAATATAACTGGTATCAAAAGATATTTGATTAAAGACACATATATTCTATTTATTCTACGGTTGAGTTCTGGTGAAAAAGAAAGTTAATATTAGAAGCGTAAGAACGAATCTCGATCTTTGGATGCACATTAGGATAAGATACACCAGATCAATCATCATATCAAACGCAATTCATAGGTGAGTTTGAAATTAAAGGTGATCAAGGATTCAAATTTATTCTTACGCTTTTCACATGATATTTTACCTGAATAAATGGTAGGGATGAAATAACGATATATATTTTTTTTTCATTTTAATAAATATAATAATTAAATTTTAACCTGACTATATCTAGAAGTTATTGCTTTTGCTCATGACTTCTCTATCCTACAAACAAGAGGGTACTTTTGATAATTTTGTTTAGAAAACAAGGACAACATAAATTTTGCATACAAATGTTCAAAATAAACACTTATATATGGACGTTAAATACCCCCCAACAAAAACACACACACATATATATATATGGGAACGTTCAAATAAAAACCACTCAATTTGTAAAAACCGTGAAAACCTCATTCAACCAATCATAATTTTTCATTTTGTTCATTTTTTTTGTAATTATGAGAGGTTGATTAACCATTTTTATTGTGGAGAGTATTAATCATGGATATTATCATCTTCATTATTTAACTTTAGAGAAATACATGAAACAGTTTCATTAAAATTTTATTAAATATTATATGAAACAATTTCATAACCATATATGAAACAAATTTATCAAAAAAAGTAATATATGAAACAATTTCACAAGACTAAACAATTTCATGAAAAAAATTTCATAAGATTAAACAATGAAATCGACGTATGAGGGTGGTTTGTACAGTTTTTACAAATGAGGGTGATTTTCATTTGATCGCTCCTCTATATATATATTTTTTGTTTCAAATACAATCCGTCGCATTTGTACAACCAATGCAACCCAATAAATTGAGATATGTATAAAAATGATGAGAGTTCATTTATTATGATTTAAATATTTATGGAAGATGAATATGGTTCATTAATTATGATCAATACTTTATATTAAGAAAAAATCAAAACTTCTATGAAATCACATATTAATCAAATGAAATGGACGGTTGAGATTGAGTTGTATTGGTTGCACAAATGTCAATGGTTGTATGATAACCAACCTATATATATATATGATTAAACACAACCAAAATGGATGCAAGTGACTTGGTGAATACGACCAAAGGTTGCCTGCTAAGTGCCTGTCCGTAATATTTGTTTAACCATATATAACTGTGCGTATCACATGTAGTCATATATGATTTTGGAACTTCTCTATTTCTGACAAATTGACCACATTTTTATTTGAAAATTACCTTACACACACACACACACACACATATAGCCTCAGGTTCAGTGAAAACCCCACACACACACACAACAAAAAACTAAAGAGCACCATAATAATAATAATTCATTTATCCGGTATGCACATGTGCATAAATTGAAAACATTTGATGGTTTTTGTGCATATCAGACATTATTTTTCTGCAATTTTTCATCTAGGACAAATGAATAGTTATTAGAGTGTTCACACTTTTCTCTTTTTTGTAGTTTTCTTACTGAATCCAACCATACATGTATATATATATATATATATTTAAATTAATTTAAATTCTTATTTATATTTTATAAACATTATTTTAATATCCATAATAGTAACATATGAAACCCTCAAAAGAGGAAGTGAAACGACTTAGAAGAATCGACCTTCAATTTAACGTTAGTCATCAAGCTACGTTGTTGTCATTGAAAAAAAGGGAAAGCGGTGTAGCACCAGTCAAGTCCTGAAGCATGGACCTAAATTTTCGAGTTAGGTCGATTATCATTACCACCAGAGTCAAGTTCATTCGCCCCGTCTTAGGATTCTTCTCCAAACATCTATAAATGCTATATATGGTGGTGATACAAATTATTGACTTAATTTCTAAAGTGATATAATTATATTGACTATTTATCATCAATTGAAATTCTTCAACGAATTTATGTAATCAATGTCTGCATCATGTGCAATTAGTCTTTAAGACGTACTAAATAAATCGAACAACGCTTTCAAAGAAAAGAAAAATATTGTTTAAGATGCATTTGGTACATCTGAATAAACTATTAAGGGGGTGTTTGAGATTGCTTATTTGAAACAACTTATACTTTTCTACAAAAGCATTTATCAACTTATTATAAGTTAGAATGATTTAACTTCTTCAAAAACTTTTTATTACCGGTTTGGCACCGGTATAAGCTGTTTATCCAAATACTCAAAAGTGCTTATTACCAGTACTACACTGGAATAAGTCAATAAGTTGTTTTTATAAGTAATCCTAAAACATTAAACTCTCTTTACAAGCAATATTATGAGACTAGATGGGATAATTTTGTGATTATTTTATCTCACCAGATATCCTCAAACCAACTCTAATATAAAAATAAATCATTATTCTTCCTTTAATTGTAATATATTGTAATTAGTATTGACAATATGTAATTTATTATTATTATTATTTATAATTCTTGAATTAAATAGATAAATGGTTTAAAAAGAAACTATCTTTTTAATGCTGATTAAAAATAATCAAATATTAAAATATTTATAATTTTTAAATAAATGGTATGTTTCTCTCATAATATGTCATGGAAGACCCGACCAAAGTAGTGTGAAGGTTCCATGGTGTGTTTTTGGAGTCCATGCACGACCGTGGTCCACACTCACCCCGTGGCCCAATGCAATCACACACTTACACGTTTCCTTTGGACCATTATCCACACATGCTACACGATCTATTTTTTTTACTTTTTTTTTATAATTTTTAACTACAAATATTTATTTAAAAAAATCAAGTATATATATATATATGTATGTATATGTGTATATGTGTATGTGAGCATCATTAATATCAAATTCATAATCATTAACCAATAATTTCAGGTCGTCATGTCCTGAATTAATAACGACGTGATTTAACTTGACAAAAAATGAAACGAATATGTACATACACAACTTCACACGACTTATAGAATTCAGAAGCAATTACAATGATACATGATTTAACGTGTTTTCGCTATATATATAATATGAGTTGAAGTCGGAATTTAATCGAGTCTCATAGCTTTTAAGTTTAGTGCATGTGACCACCACACGATATTCAAGACGTAGGGACAAATCTTGTTCTCCAAAATAGGTGAGTTTGGACTTGCAAACGCCCAAAAATTTTTGTGTCAGTTATTACAACAAAATAAATTCTCGTTACCTATTAGTATTACAACTCGTATCCCGACCCAAAGAACACAAGTATCATCCATACAATTTAAACGTATTTCATTTGTAATTCAAGGATCCTACTCTATATTTGGTGTTTACGACAAGACATCTCAAACAAGAAAGTTGAGTTATTTTCTTTAGAATAGACTTTCTATTTATATAGTTAAAATGTATTCCTCTTTTAGTATGTTATTTTGATTGAATCAAAGGTATGGTACATTTTTCAAAAGAGAGCTTTTGGAAGTAGTTTTATTCAAAATAAAATCAAAAACAAAAATATGTTTCAATTTAATTCATTTGTTATTAAATAAAATCATTTTTGTTTATTGATTATATATTAAAATACTCTGCAATAATAACAATACATATTAAGTTGTTTAAAATCATCCTGCATAACAGATAGTATTATATTTTTTTATACAAATAAATTGACATTCAGTATCACAAAATATTAAAGCCTTGGAACACGACATCTTTCTTGTCGTTTATTCTTTACAGTTGTATATATGACAAAGATCAGTAGACTTGCATCCTGATTAAAAACGCATACACATGTATAGAAACGTTTACAAGTCTTTATATCCGACTTTTACAAAAACGAATCATCTCCTTAGTTGTAGTCTTCGTGGTCAACAAACATCACATATATGCAATGTATGCAAGCACGTTATTTCATCTCATGTCATAACCATGTATAATTATACTTTTTCAGTTGTTAATTATTTAATATATATATATATATATATATAATAAAACTGAAAAATGATTAGGGCACTCATTGAGTTTGACTTTGATCTCCAAGATTCTTTTGGTTGATAGTGAGTTGAGACATCCATAAGTAAACTAGTTAACTTGGTATGAAAAGTTGAATTGATGGTTGGAGTGGTTGTTGCCCATCATATTAATATTAATCAACAATTATATAATATTAATATTAATCAACAATTAGATTCCAAACGAGGTTGCAAATCTCTGGACTTTGTTCGAAATTAATATTTAATTAATAATTAATCAATTATGATATTTATAATCTCAAATTTGCATTGTAGGATTTTGTTTTTTTTTTACTCAGAGAAATGAATAATTTACAATCTCGAAGGAAGGTTATTTTATCAATGTTGTAATATAAAAGTATGAGGGAAGAGAGAAAAAATCGATATGCTGATATAGAAAGGTTCATAATTTTAAGTAATTCATTTTTTCTGAGTCCACCTTTCGAGACATGTTGATTCTGTAAAAATATTCGATGAAGGTTAAACACAAATTGAAATAGTACAATATTCAAGTTTGTACTCTCTTTTTTCCGCAAGAGTTTCAATTAATCAAAATACTGATGCTGAAAGTGGATTATTTACAATGATAGTTGATATTATTATAGAACATAAGTGAACTATATTTCATACTGGATGAGTGTTTGAGAATTAAAAATCTCTAAAAATTATGTATGAAGTTTTATATAGGTTGGAGAGGGTATTACCGAGTTTTTCAACTTGGATAAATTTGACCCTGTTTATACCTAAAGAGTTAGAGTTTTAATGCGCTGCGAACGTCCAAACTGACCTTACTGTAGACGTCTGGATGTCAACTATGAGAACTTACAGGATTGTTATGTGTGCGTTTATAATTTACAGAACTATCTATCGTACGCTTGATCAACATTTATAATTTTTAAATATCTAATCAATAACCCAATCATTGTTATGAATTGTTTGTCGAGTCAAACGCTTCATTTTCATAAATAGAAAAGACCGTGTCAATATCTGATTGGTGTTGAGGTCATTTCGACCAAGTGTATGCCACACGAGGAATCTTTTCTTTCTAATCCTAGAAAAATGGACATTTTGACTGTTACCTAAATCAAATTTTAATACGTAAAATTATTTAGTCAGTCTTTTAATCTCTACAAATAACTTCTACCTACATATGTATGTGTGTGTGTACCATTTCTTCGTCACAAGATTGTATTTGTTTTTAGAAGACAAATCATTTTTCTATTACTTTTTACTCCGACAACATCTAGGGTTACTCGCACAATATGATATATGTACAAGTAAATTTATTAATCAATCAAAGAGACCATGAATTGTGGTTGAGGTCTTTTTTAATTAGTCTCTACAGATAATTTCACCATATGTTTGTACCATTTTCTCGACACATCACTGTATTCATATATATATACATACATACACACACACACATACACACACACATATATATATATATGTGTGTGTGTGTGTGTGTTATTCGACATATCAGATCATGTTTTTAATACATAAAATATTTTGCCGAATTCTCAGTTTGTTTAATCTTTGTCTACAACTTTTTGATGCCCACGTACCGTTTTCTCGAAACATGATTATATTGATATCTAGAAGGTTGATGAATAATTATTAGATATAATACGAAAAGGCGATTCTAGAAGTTAGGCAAATACTTACTTTTACTTTATTAAAACATGGTCAACACTATTATTTTTTTACTAATGAAGACCTTTTTAACATTTTTATTCATTTAAATGTGTAAACTAATTCATTCAATATTAGATGGGAATGCATTGTCGTCCAACATTGCAACCAAATTGATCATGATTTTAATATACATCCGAAATCATATAATATGAGAGCATATGGGGTTTTTAATATAACCATGATATAGTTAATTAAGCATCTATATTATCAGATGTCGAGATTAATATAAGTATTTAATAGAGTTTTAGAGTCACTTTTTAAAATAAAGACCATGTAAAAAAGTATGTTTTATTTTGATATTTCTTTTAATATCTACTCTTTTATATGTCCTATTTATTTTTAATTAAAAAAACATTTTGTATTTAGACAAGTTCTGGTTTAAAAAATTCTAAGTAATTGTTGAATGGTTTTGTGCAGAATGATTAAGTGATCAGAATGATTAAGAGACTCTGATGATATAATGCAAAATGAAATATAATTGTTTGGTAATTGTGTACAATGAAATTAGGGCTCTTAATGATTAAGGGAGATCCATAATACAAAATCATTCAGAGGGTTTTTAGATTCATTAAGAGATAGATTTTTTTTGTCAAACAAGATTCACCTCTTAACGATTCAAATGTTGTCTTTTAATGAAACTATTAATAGGTAAATAAACAACACCTAAAACCAAAATTGAGTAACTCCACATTTATCATTACAATTAAATTAAGTGAATAAATCCAAATGTGTGATCATCAATAAGTTTTTTAAATCAAATAATAATTAAAAGGGCAAAATGGGTAAAAATCATAAATTGGGTAGAAATTATTATTTAGGTGGATAGATCATATAGATTTGACTTTTCAACACTCATAAGTCATAAATCAATAATTTCCATATTTGTCCAAAAGTGAAAAACAAATAATTTATTACTTAGTTTGATTATTAAACAAATAGGTTTTAGAAGAAACGTTACTGAAACAAGTCTTCATGTTATGTATTTATAATGAGGCTATCTAATCAACCAAATCTTTGAAATATCATGTATATATATATATATATATATATTAAAAGAAATTACTGACTGGAACCACAAGGGTGGTGTCTGATTGGTTTGAGCTTGGCTTCAAATGTCGAAAGTACTTGGAGGTCCCAGGTTTAAATCCAAATAGGAATAAAAATCCCCTTGTGGTCACGGAGATTCAAATGCGATGACTCCGGACCATCTGCAAATCAGGTGGTCGCCCTGAGATTAGTCAGGTTGGATATCCAGATTAATCAAAAAAAAATTACTGACCGGTCGATCTAATTTTAATATGAAAACGTGGTTCGATTTCAAACATCATCCGTATGACTAAAATTTTCCTCTTCCTAACGGTCATAAAATAAGTATTGTAGAAAACAGTGAGTATTTACTATTTCATAATGGTCGTAAAATCAGTAATTTAGGAAATAGCGACGATAATCCCTATCTAGAACAAAAACATATCACCGTTGTCCACGGCTCGTGAAACAAACGATGGCAATAACTTACACAGAGTCTGCGTCAACGAAATTCATATAAAGAACCTACACAAGTTGTTGGTGATTTTAGTGTCACCGGTTACATTAAGTGTAATGGATTTTATACGTGTGTTTCAAAGGGATTGAACTTTGTTCTAAAACAAGTATGGAGAGTGTGGAGTGCACGCTTGTATTAGTCTAAGTCGGTCCCGGTAATATTTAGGGGGCAACGCCCCCTGAACTTTGAAGGAAACAAAGTTTTAATTTGGAAAATTCTTGATTTTTCTGTGGTATGATTGTGAATCCTATAACTTAGTAACTCCCGTTTTCACAGTTTTGAGTTTTAATTTCGAATGATCAGTTTTGGGACAGATACGAACTTTGAAGACACTCTATATTTTTCTCTAGTTTTGATCTTGATTTCTACCAAAATCAAGATTGTTGCTTTTACAATTATCCCAATTCGGATTTCGTGATACCAGGCATATACGGTCGAAATATCGAATTTGGAAAGTGATTCACACGATTGTAGTAGAAATCCGATTATAATTCAACACAAGTCATGTACAGTGCAAGTCAAAATGTGCATGTAGAAGGAAACAAAAAGGGATGTTGCTAACATGACTAGCAATCCATACAGGTTTCGGATGTAAACATCCTAAAAATGACCATCGAGATGTCGGCAGATGAAATTTGTAGCGTGTCGCCACTCGATTGTGGAAAACATTCAAAACTTCCTCAGGGCGTTTCACATGCTTACAAATAAAACCAAACAATTATCAATACCGCTGCTGCTACTTCTGTGAAAGCTGCTCTGCAGCTTGCTGCTCTAGAGTTGGCTGCTCTTCGCTTTTGGATATAGCGTTTTTCATGAGCTCGTAGCCTGCAAAGTTCATAGCACCGAGTGGTGCGATCCAGAAGAACCTAGGGACCGCCCCTTTGAATAATCCAAGTGGACCCTCGTGTTGGAGAATTGATAATGCCACCATTGACATTGAGACAGGCCGCCCTTGAGGTGCAGTCATCATTCTAGTTTTCATCACATCGAAAGGTGTCGTAGTGACAGCAGCTAGACCACCAGATATAGCCCCAACTGCAATCGTTTCCCATGGTTCCAGTTCTCGTCCCAATATTCGCTGAACAACCTGAAGGAAAAAAAACTCCAAGTCATATAGATATATAATCTAAGATGTCTATTGATTCTCAAAAAGATCAAGAAAAATGGTAATAAACAATGACAAAAATATTGCATAAAAAAACTGAGGAACACCTGGTAAATGTTCATCTAGACGGTATACACATGTGCATGCAAATAATTTGTCAGATATGTACATTTGCATAGGTATATACATGTGCATAACATGCTCACGCGCATAAAAACCAAGAAACAACTTCAATTACTTATATGCACATGTGCATACCGTCTACGTTACCATGATGTTCCCCAGTTTCTCAGTTTTTTGGGGTTTTCCCTGAACCCCTCTCTCTCTATATATATGTGTGTGTATAGAGGGAGGTTCAAACGAGAATGACAACAAAATAAGAGGATACGAAAACAGCCTGCAAAATCACAAGTGATTTTACACCAACAGAAAATGCAAGGGTGTGTGGGCGACGTGGCCGTGGCCTGACGTGAATCAAATATGATTTTACACGTGATTTTAGTGTAAAATCACATGATTCGACTGTTTTCTTATTTAGTTATTGTTCTCGTATAACCGACTCTATATGTGTGTGTGTGTGTGTGTATCTTTTTATATGGAAAACAAAGATACCTTTTTGGACTCTCCGTAAAGTCCCATGCCTGCGACATAAAATGGAACCTCACGACAAAGAGTAGCACCGGTCCCACGGAAGAAACCTCTAAGACCATCTTGTTGCCATGTGCAGACGATTGCCTCGCCCACGTTGTTAAATATGCCCGCCTGCAACCTTTGCTTCAATACTTCACACGGTATTCTTACTGCCGTTCCCAGAACAGTGCTACAGAATGATGCTATAGACTGAACCTGGAACATATTCACAAAAACAATAATTCAATATTGAATTTTCATGTAATAAAGTGGTCAAATATACAAGAAAAGAAACGGAAGAATGCGAGCACAAGTTGCAATTGGAAATAAAAAAGAAATTGCGGATTCAGTTCTCAGATGATCTCATGATATATATAGTATTTACCTGTAGGTCTGGAAGTGTTGGAGCAACATTTATCAACACAATCTTACTTGCTTCAAAGATTCCAGTTCGTAATCCATGGCTGCAACGATATGTTAACCAAACTATTTGTATGTCAGAAGATAAACAAAGAAAAAGAAGACGAAAAGGGAAATGAAACTGAACCTTGAAAATTGTCCTATAATGGCAGGAACGGAGCCTCTGTATACTCCACGAACTCCAACTTGTGGAAGTTTTGCAAGAATTTCTGGGAAAGTAAGGGTTGATGCTTGTACTCGAGTCTGACAATACAACGAGCTACTGTCAGATCCTGCCGGAAGAATGCCAACAATGTAATATATAGCTGGAGTCAAAGCCAACCACAAACACTCTTTTCCGTCTAGTAGTTGCATCACTAGCATAATTACTTAACAATCCAATAACCTCACAATATTTTGGAGAAAACCAGGGTCAGGATAACTTGAGAATGCTCTTTCTAAGGAGATCAAATTGTCGGTATATTATAAATTTTGCATGATACTCCCTCTGCTCCACTAGATGTCCTGCTCGACTCCAACTGTCAAATTTACTGTTTTCCATATTCACAGTCGATATGATCCTCACGTTTTTTTTCCAACCCCAGTGCTTGTTGGGTTGTTTAATGCAGTTCTTAACTTCTATATCTAAAATTAAATTAATTCCTACAAAGCTTTAAGCTGAAAATGGTACATTTTAATTCTCACAAACAAAATTAGGAAACTTACTGTGAAACGAATCAGCTATAACTCTTGAAACATAACAACTTACCTTTATTGTGTCAATAGGATGCATTACAGACGTGGACAATGCACAAGCAAGGCCTCCAGCCAATGCAGATTTTAGAACACTTCCGGTATGCACTTCCACAGGAGGTGCCACAGCTACAACGGTAGCAGCTTGAAACCATAAGTTCCTGTTAGTTTTACCAAAGGGTAAGAAAAGGGTTAGATGAAACAATATTGTGTATGAGTGCCATTCAGCAGCATCGTTCCTCTGTGGACGAGTAAATAAAACAAGAAACTTTCACGTTGAGGTTGACCATGCAGCTATGCCTCAATTCTAGATTCTACCTGATGCTGCATACTTGTATATATATTTTGGCCTTACTAAATTTAATTCTTTAAGGATATAAACGAGGAGAGAAGAACATCATCAAGTAGCTTTCCTTTTCCGGGATTTTGGCTATATATAAGAGAAGGGTAACAACATATATTCAGTTGTGAAATAAAGATCGCGTTAAGAACCATCTATCTCACCGGGGATCTTCTTTAAGCTGGTCAGATGGGAGAAGAAGCATAAAGTTTCTGAAATGCCCATAAGAAATAGACTCTTCAGTGTCGGACTTGAGAAAGCGCATCATGGCAACAGCATTATCTTCATTTGCAGGAAGTCCTGCGTTTTTTAGTGATGCTAAGATTTCACTCTTCTGCAACGTCCCGGATTTGCTTAAACAGAGACTAGTATAAGCTCGAAGGATTGTTGGTTCTTTCTGTTCCATCAAGGACAAAAACTGTTTCCAACCAAATGACTTTGAAAACAAGTGCCTTCTAGTGCGGCGCATCAATTCATGAGCATATCTCCGAGGAAGCTTTCTCTTTCTAGTAGCAACCTCAAGATCTTCCAGAGTGACTTGCCCATCACCATCTCTATCCAACTCCTCAAAAAATCTCCTTCCTGCCCATTTGAATGGGGGGGTTTTTCCAAGGCACAAAATGAAGGGATCAATTGGCAAAAAATATAATGAATGAATATAACTAGTGCAATCAACCATTAAGAATCCAGTGACATGTTTAATGTATTTTTTATTATCTATACGTGAATCCAACAGGATGATGTGCTATGGATGTAACAACCTCAAACACATAAGAAAAATGCGAGCAGGAGGTACATATAGAAAAGTTCAAATTTTGCTAAGCATTTTAGGAAAGAAACATATGCAATCTCAAACCTTTTGCAGTAGACCAGAATATATGAGATATATATTTCGAATAACAATGGACCTTGAAGTTCTACTTGTGCTATTTGAGCAAGTTGCTCTTCTCCACCTCCAGAATAATTATGAATTTGTATGTTAACCTAATGTACTTGGTTTCTTCAAGAACTGCGTGAATTACTAATAAAACTATAGCAACAATAATGACATATTCAGAATTGCCTTCGCTTCTTTGATTTTATGTGGTTCAATATCAACCATTTGCGGCAGTGGTGTGTGCATCTAGGCAAGCTTCTTAATACCATTATGCTCTTTCCCTAACATTACGCTCAGCTCCTTAAAGTGATTGCCGACATCTTATGAACCACCATTTGTGGCTTAGGATGACAATGAGACAAAATGGTTGTAACTGCACATTTTGGAGTGCTTTGGTGCTTATGGCTTGAGAGAATGGCAGGTGTTTCAGGGAGGCATCGCAATTCTTCTGCATGGTAGTGTTTTTAGGCTTGACCATAGTTGTAGAAAGGTTATCAACTCATCTAAAAGCTTAAAGCGAAAAACTGGTAAAGGAGCACTATTGTGCAAAAAACAGGTAGATGCAAGTTTCACTGACGATTTAAAGGGTAAAACAAAACGCAAGCAAAAAGACTTAAAAACAAGACCTTGTGAGTAGATTTAACATCATGATAAATCTCCAACTGATCTTAGAGTCTAGACTAAAGCTTAGCCCTCCAACCAGTGGGATTCGTAGAGAGTGAGTTGAATCTTATTTACTTATTTCTACTAGCTACGTTCAAGATAAGCAGCAATGATTATCAACTCGAAAACCAGTGAGTGCAAGAATGGATCTTTTGGAGCATGATTGTTTATCTCCACATAATATCATGGAAAGATATGTCGAGTGTTTCTAGAATATCAAACAAAAATGCAATCTCTGTTACATGATATACTTCCACTTACCATTTTTGGATGCCAATCCTGATATGTATACTTGATCAAATTCAAGTTTCAACATTCATTCTTTAACATGTTTAACATCCTTTTTATAAAAAATATGTCATGTGTACCTCTTACATGATTTAATGTGGATATTGGAAAAAAAAGATTTTAGCAGATTATTACTGATTTTGATGTTGAAAACTAGTTTACTTGGCTCTCGAAAGACGATTCAGGAGATGGAAGGAGGGATTATACCAATGTTGGACAATAGCAATCATTTGAAAGTGAAGATTGTTGTTGAACAGAATAGTAAACCTCTCAAATCAGATCTTAGATGGCATACTAATATGTAGAGCAAACATGGTTGGAAATTTTAAGAATACATGATATGTGGATGTTGGTTGTTTCAATATTGTAATAACAATCTGATGCCATCAAATTGATAAGCCAAGTCAAAATTTTCAGCTGCTAAAGAGACATACCTTCTGCCTCTGTGTATCTGAAGAAATCCTGGACCGAGAAAAGTTTCTTCTTATCAGGATGGTCTTTTGGCGACCGTCCTAACTGGGGTACAAGTTCAATTAGTTCCGTCAATGAAACAGTAGACAATGTGGACCTCAGACGCTCAACATTTGATAAAGGAATACTGAGTAACCCATTAGCCATCTTCTGTGAGAAACTGCTAACATTCTCTTCTGTACCATTTGAGCTAACATTATCATCACTCTCGCCCTTAACCGGAGAAGTTAAGTCGACAATACCTGATGGAACGCCTCCAACTCTTGCAAACTTCAAATTTCCCAAAAATCCACTGAAATCTGCTTTTTTACCTTCCAAAAGACTACCAACAGCCTTAAAATGATCAACCTGGTTTGTAGGGGGAGGAACCTTAGAGAAGTCACATTTCTCGCTTCCACTTTCTTGGGCACCCAACTCAAACTTCTGTAGATTCAGAGCAAGCTGATCAAAGACAAACCCAATAAAGTGCTCAAGTGACATATTATTTCCATCTTTAGTTTCCAATGTTTCTTCACATGGTAGCAAAATCAGCCCACTTTTCAATTTTGTCTGGTTTGTATCACCAGGAATATCTTCTGGGAATGCCCCTTTAGCCATAAAGTCATTTTTATCTCTAGAAATCTTTGACTTGTACTCACTCACATGCATATGTTTACAAAGCTTATCTCCATTAGTCTTTTTCTGTAGCTTCTTTTTACCATTCCTGAATGGGCCCGGAACAGCCTGAACAAAACTACTCACCAGCAAAGACCAGGTCACTGCAAATTGCATGCAATTAATGCAAGTTCCATCCTCTTTATTGCAATCCTGTACATCTAACTCTTTCTTGGACATATCAACCCTGCGGTCACTGTTACCGGCATCATTTTGAATGAAAATACCCAAGAATGACTTAAATGGGACCTTACTTGACAAACCCTTCTTTCTTTCATCACCAACCATTCCCTGACCATTTTTTTTCTTCACACCAAACAATTCAACTTTACCCTCGTTTCTCATTGCAATTTCGCCTGTTTTCGTTTCATTCTTACTACCAGGCCACCTACGCTCAAAGTCTCTTGCAGCTTTCCTAAAACTGGATTCAAGAGGACCAAGAGCATTCTTCACAAGTTCAATCGAATTAAGAAAAGACTCCAAGGGGTCATTCCCATTCACATTCACCATCACTGAAAAAAAAACCTATCTCCAAACCCTACTTAATTACCAAATCTGGAATCTCAACACACTCACAGAAAACCCAAATCCCAATTTGAATAACGATCAACAAAGTCGACCTAAAAAATACCTCTTCATAGCCCAAAAACCCTAATTTTACCCATCAAAACAAACACCTCGTCAAATACCAAATACTTAGGAACCGAAAACGGTACGGACAAAACAAAAGTGAAAATCGAGCTTGTCCGTAGCAATTCGATGAGATTGAGAGCAGCTACTGAAAATCCCACTCTGAATCCGCGATGTAGATGGTATATCTATATATATACACATAAAATATCATAAAACGCGTACTGTACAGTGAAATTGAAATCTGTATCTATACATATCATTTCTTGATAGAAATCTACAATGGAGATTGCATAGGTTGGCTCCTAGGCGATGAGAAAAGATTACCTGGCAAAAATTAGAGACGATTGGAAGAAATCTGGATCATATATATAATCGGATGGGTGTAGGCTTTGTATGCATATAGAAAGCGGGATATGGTGGTGGTGACTGCGAACAACCAAGAAGAAGAAGAGGCTTCCAATTTTCCGACTATTTATGGAGTATTTTTCCCAATCAATAAAATTTATATTCAAATATAATTTTATTGTAGTTAAAAAAAACAAATAAAGAGATAAGAGATGACTGTGGATAATGATGGCGTGTATCCTACTCGGATAAGGACACACCCCTCCCCTCGTCTAATTTCATAATGTAATTTAATTACGAGTAAACTTCACTTTTGGTCCCTAATATTTATCAATTTCAACGGTTTTCGTCCTTCTATTTTATTTTAGCAGATTTGTTTCTCATGTTTGACGCCTTGTAAAAGTTTCCGTCCCTCATCCTAACTTCGACTAATTTTTTCTGTTAAGTCCAATTAAATGAGGGGTAAGTTGGTTATTTTACCTTTTTTTTTACTTTCTTGTTTTTACAAAAAGTATCAAACTTTAGAGACTGTTATGACTTATTTTCCCCAGCATATACCCTCTTCACCTGTCCAGAGGAAGATCCTCCACTCATTCTCCATTTCATCGTTGTTCCAAAATGGGGAACGTTGGTGGCAAAAAAATGGTGATAACAGTGAGTTATGGCTCACTCTCCTCCTCTGAGCCTAAGATTTATGTCTAATTCTTGTACCATTAGATTAGATTTTTTAAGATTTTAGGGATGATGAGACCAAAATGAAGTTTCAAACCAGGACCTGTTTGTGGTTTATATTTGATTTTCATATTTTAGGTATAGAATGATGATGGCGGAGAAACGAGTGGAGAAGGAGACGGTGGTTGCCTCCATCTTGATCCTCCGGTGACGGAGTCCAGCAACAGGTCCCGACAATTTGGTCCTTGTCTATATATGTGTGTGTGTATCTAATATGTTAAAGATAATTATGTAACAAGTCCCTAAAGTTTGATAGTTTTTGTAAATATAAGAAAATTAATAAAACGAGTAAAATGACTAAAATACCATCATTAAACTAGATTTAACCGAAAAAGATAATGGTTGTTAATAGGAGGGACGGAAATCGTTATGAGATGTCAAACGCAAGGGCCATAAGTGAACTTTACTTTTTAATTCTTTTGGTATTTTATTTATACTACTCTTTACTTTTTTGTCTTAAAATATTATCCACTTTCTTATTTTTATATTTATAATAATACTTTTAAAAAATAAGTTAATTATGTTTTAATTTATCTTTAATCATGATAAACGACATTTATCACTTTTCTGATATTTAATTAACTTGGAAAATGTAATAAATATTTTTTTTTATAATTATATGTCTATTTTATTATAAATAATTATTTAAAAACGAATATATATTCCAATTTATTGCAACTGACATTTTATAGATTGGTAAAGCCAAAAATCATGGTAAAGATAAATGCTGTATTTTGAAGATCTGATTCGTGAAAAATAACAATGTTTAATGAATAGTTAAATATGTAAATATTTTTGATAAAAAAATGTAATAAAGAAACGATTTGACAGATCAGACATGAATAATTAAAAAATAATGAATGGAGTGCTACGTGTAGTAATGCATGTGGACACGTTTATAGATGCGTTTCCACATGGCAAACTGTGGCATGCTTCACCTACTTCCCAATCGCCACGTATTTTCACCAATTGGTCACGTTTTTTTTTTATTACTTTCATCTAATTTTAATAAAGCACATTCATTATAATCATGTAGTTTCATATTACAGCTTCCACCTTCGGAAAAGATAATCAAAAACGATATTGTTTTAAGTTCTAATGTTTTAGGGGTTTTTAACGGTTAATTAATAATTTGGTGTAAAATGATTAAATGATCGGAATTATTAAGAAGCTCTTATGATATAATGTAAAAACGAAATATAATTGCTTGCTAATTGTTCAGAATGAAACTAGGACGTTGAATGGTTAAGGGGTACAAGATACAAAATCATTTAAAAGTTTTAGAATCATTAAGAGTCAATTTTTTTCCCGAACAAGATTTACCTCTCAACGATTCAGAGGCTGTCTGTTAATAAAACAATTAAGAAGTAAACAAACAACCCCTTAGATTAGAACTAGTGATAAATCAATAAGATGAGATTTGAATCAAGAATTTAGATATGGTAGAAAAAGGAAATCATTTTCTTTAAATAATATCTCAACATTGTATTCAACGATAAGATTTGTATTCACGTTTATCGAGAGCAAAAAAATTAAGAAAGTAATTAATTTATATATGTAAAAACGAGAATGGAAATACCCTTTAAAGATAGATGGTTATCTACAGTTATCAAGAACTTAAAGAGGTTATAAGCAGTTCCATAGCAATTATTAGTGATTAACATCAATGGGTGAATTCACTTATTAGTGATTAACATCAATGGGACAATTCACTTATTAGTGATTAACATCAATGAGACTGATCCATAAATTTCTTTAAGTGATGATACCGTTTGGCTATAAAAAACAAATATAAGGATATTTTTCCAAAATCATCATGGGTGTGTTGGTTAGTTCATTGTTTTTCATATGTGAGGTTATGTGTTCAAAGTCTTTTATTGCAATTTTTTTCTAGAAACATGATAAAACTGAAATTAAAAGCTAAAAGTTAAGTAAATGACACTAACATAATTCAAACTCGAGTCTAAAATGGAATAAAAGTCTTACAAACCAACTCTACAAACGAAACTTGTGTCTTGATTGTAGTTCTAAAATATATACTATTGTATACAACAAAATAATAGAATGACACTTTTCACGACCTTATAATTTTTTAGACTACGACAAAGAAAGGAAAAGATTACACGTGCAATCACAAAAACCGTTTTGAGTCCATCCCTGCACTTGAAGACCCTCATTATTGCCACTTACTGCACATGCATCAATGTCACTAAAACACCGAAATTAGCTATTGAAATTCACCAAACACCAAGTGTCAGCACCCCATACATTTCCTTGACCTTGCTCCCCTATGACCCTGCCATATGGCAGCTTATAGTAATGTGCACTATCCATCTCCTAACTTGTGTTGTAGTTTTATTTAACTCTTTGATTCTCTTTGAAGTTCAATTACACCAAAACGCCAGATGTCGGAATTCTTTACAAAAATAACATTTTTACCTTCTTAGATAGAAGCAAAGTCTACATAAATCATACCCCCAGACCCTATCTCGATGTAAGACATACTATATTTATTTGATTTAGTTATCTAATAGTGAGAACTTGGTCGCATTACCGTTATGCCCACGTCTAAACAACAATTATTGTAGGTGTAACGGTTTTGCGTACATTCTCAACCATCACAATGCCCAAAAACCACCTCCTTCTACATTTCTATTTGTATAGTCTCCGTTCATGTTACAACGTTTTACGTAATTACAAACTTGTTGTCACAAAAATGTAAAAAAAAAGCCGAAATTTGTTTGACCATAGAAGTCAAAGTCAAATTGTTATATCATTATATCAGACAAAATGGTCAACAACTCTTTAGACCATGACAGATACTCATTGTCCTAGTCCATTTCCTAACCATTCAAACAACACAATCCAAAGAAATAACAATGGATACAGTTTTTTCCTGTAATCAACAACACTGACCAAGGTTTTTGTAGATTACCATATCTTGCTGCAAAATAGCCCGAAACACTTCGGTGGGTCCCACCTGATCAGAAGGCGGATCCGCTGTTCTTGGTCTTTCCAAGCATCACATCTTTGGCTTCATTGATTTTTGAAGCCAAGTAATGGCTGCCTCCTGCATCTGGATGGTTTGCAACCATCACCCTTCTATGTGCTTCCCTCACCTTGTCTGCTGCCGCGCTTTCTCTGTCAAAATATGACAAATATCTAAAATACCCTTTCGATAATAACTGTTGGATATGTTATCATGTATACCATGGAGACACATTTTGTCAATTATCTATGTTGTGATTACTTCCCATATGACAAATGTCTAAAATACCCTTTCGATATTAAGTGTTAGACATGTTATCATGTATAGCATGGAGACTCATTTTGTCAATTATCTATGTTGTGATTACTTCCCATCTTGGAGTAATGCATTCCTTCTTCAATAATTTTAGTCATCCTATCTTAATCTATAATCAATATATGAAGGATGCAATAAAGAATCTTTACAAACATGTAGATTTCCTTTAGATGGTATTTTCAATGGAAAAGTCTAGAATACCCTTTAGCTACCGTTATACAGGAAAACTCTTTGACGAAAATAAAAAGAGAAGCTTTTTAGACTTTTGAGTACGATAAATTTGCTTCTCTAAAGGTCACTTTTGCCGTAGAACTTGACGCCATCAGCAGTTTAAGTGATCACATCATAATCTTACAAGATTAAATGATAGCTTGAACGTAAAGAATTCTTTAACAGTGCGTAAATTTTCTTCATAATAAGTTTAAGTTACCTAACACCAAGGATTAGAGCCGCTTCTCTTCTCGTCATTGTTTGTTGGAAGCCACCATCATAGAATCTGCGTGATCTAGGTCTCGGGGGTCTTGTTTTGAAAGAATGCCAGGCCTGAATTCCGTATTTACCAGCCATGGCTGCAGCCGCTACTGCAAGCCCAGCTATAAACGGTGTAGCCTGATACACACATCTAAGGCTCGTTAGCTTTTTGGCCCAATTTCACGTCCCTTTCCGAAAAGGGTCTCTAAAAACAGTCTTCAATTCATCCTAGAGTCGATCAAGATTATGCATAGAGATTTATCATGAATATGAACATCGTTGATGCTGTTGTATTCTGATGTTTCGAATAAAACAATGGTTTATAAATTGAAAAATCAAATATATTGGATTTCATGTATAAAACAGAGAGAGAAAAACACAAAAGTACCAACCAAACACAAATTCAAGCATCTAAAACCAGAATTAAAGTGGAAAGTGGTAAGGTTTGGATGAAATTAATAACAAAACAAGTATCAAACACATTAAAGGCAAAGAAACACACCAAGATTCATAAACAGATTCAAGAAAGAGCATGAGACCTGCAAAATGGAAACAAGAAATTGAAGGAAATGGCATAGGCCGAATCAAGCCACTAAATCTTTAATGAAATCTCTATCAATCTTACATACAAACAATTAAAAGAATAACTTAAGCATTTCATGTGTTATCTAGGATTCAATAAGTTGCAGAACTCAGCTTATGGTGTCCCAAAACCACCATTTTACATACGAAACAAATTTACGCAGAAATCAGATAAGATTCAATGACTTATAGCATGATTCATCAGCAAACGCTTAGAACGATCGAAGTCTTTCTAGTAATTGAAGTAAAATTCTTAGGGTAAATCAAGCAATTCCCAAATCGCATGAACAAGGCTAAACTCCAAAATTGAGAATTACAACAAGGAAAACAAAAAATAAATGTCGAGAGATGGAAAAAACTCACCATTAGAGTAACAATTCGAAGATGAAAGACAAGATTTGCATCAAAGATGGTTTCTTGAAGGTTCTACGAACAGACAATACCGGTAATTAAACAGAAAAAAATCGTCAAAGAGGAAAAAAAGGCATCGGCTTACGATTCTTGATTGGGCCATGGAAAGACCCATTTTATGAACGAACTAAAACAACACAAAATGAGCCCAACTAATCATGGGTTTGAATTTTGACCGATTCTTGGGAAGTTTTGGCTCGAGTCAAGGTCGAGTAGACTCGTCTTGCTATCAAATTCGAGTTTTGATGGTTTAAGTAACGAGCCAAGACAAGAAGCATAGACAAATGCATCGCCATATTTATCGAGCCCATAATTTTTCAAAAGAAAAAATAGTTTAAGATGTAATTTTCGAACCCATAATAAAGGGGGTGTTTAGGATTGCTTATTTGAAACTTATGTTTTTCTATAAAAGTACTTATCAACTTATTATAAGTTATAATGGTTTAACTTCTTCAAAAACTTCTTATTACCGGTTTGACACCGGTATAAGTTGTTTATTCAAATACTCAAAAGTGTTTATTACCGGTATCACACCAAAATAAGTCAATAAATTGTTTTTATAAGCAATCCCAAACATCCCAGAAATGCATTCATACGAATTTCAAATGTGGTAATGATTAGTTATTTATTTTTTGAAGTTATTTCCTTATATGGATAGTGGTTTGACAATTTCAAACAGAATAAATATACTTAGTACCAAATAGAACCTAATGTAAAGTGATATGACCTAAAAAATAGAGAAGAAAACATAGAAGTCGATATGTCCGAGTGGTTAAGGAGATAGACTTGAAATCTATCGGGCTACGCCCGCGCAGGTTCGAACCCTGCTGTCGACGCAATTTTTTTTATCATGGTAAAATCGTAAATTACAATATTGGTCCCTGTCGTTTGTCAAAAATAACACATTTTGTCCTTATAGTTTTAAAATTATAAAATGGTCATTGTAATTTATAAAACCGTCCAGATTCGGTCCTACCTCTAATGGACGTTAATTTTTTTTTTATTGATTTTATGTACATTAATCAATCATAGGGCCTGTTTACTTGTGGCTTAATGAGCTTACCGGATAAATAGGCTTATTCGCACAGCCATTTTAGGCTGTTTACTTCGGGCTTATTCGCCCAGACTCGGGCTTATTCGCACAGCAGGAAACCATTACTTGTCCACATTAAGCCAAGAAAAAGACGTGCCTACCCTTCAACAAAACCCACGCCTTTCTTTTCTCCTCCAATAGTCGCTACTTCTAATCCAATCTTCTCCTCCAATCTCCTCCTCCAAGAACCCTAATCGGCTGAAATAGTTTCTCCTCAAATCAAGGCTCTCTTCTCCAAAGGTAACTCTTCTCCTTATCTATAGATTATGCTCGATTTTGCTGCTCGTTGCTGCTCGATTTTATCTGAATATACTCGATTTTCTCCATTGACAGTCGACGCCCTCTTCTCCTTCAAAGAACCCTAATCGGCCGATTGCTCTCTTCTTCTCCATCGACAGTCTACGTTGTCTTCTTCTTCATCGACAGCCGATTGCTCTCAAGTTCCATATCGATTTCATGTTTGTTCGATTTTTGTTTGCTTGTGTTTGTTGCTACCCTAGCTGCTTTTTATCGATTTCATGTTTGTTCAATTTTTGTTTGCTTGTCTTTGTTGCTAGAAAGAAACTCTAGCCGAGCCATGAAAGTTGTTTATTCTGTTTTATTCTCAGGGGTAAATTGGTCATTTCTGTTATTCAGACTGATGATTCAGATAGAAAAGTAAACATCAACATAAATTTATCAATACAGACAAATTTATCCAGACATGCAAATTTATCCATACATGACTTAATAGAAAATTTGGTAAACAGCCCCATAATCGATTTTATGAATGACTAATCCTTATGGTTTTTGACTGGATCAAATACAAAAATAATTGATAAAAGAACGAAAATGCTCCTCATTCAACGAAATATAACGTCGTTAGAGAAAAGGGCCAGATCCAGATCTAAATACTTTTGTAAACCATAATAACATCTTGTAATTTTAAAACCGTATGGACAAAAAATATTATTCTTAACAAAGTACAGGGACCAAATTTGTAATATACTCTTAGGGGACGTTTACCTAAACACTTACCCGGTAAGTATTTATCGGTAAAATTCAATATTATCACTTACTTACCGGACAAGATTTTATTTACTAAAACACATTGTATGCTACAATTTATCTCGGTAAGCATTAAGCATGGTAAGAGTATTTGTACTCACTTACCAGGTAAGACTCGAGATTCTTGCTTTCGCTCTTACCGGGTAAAATTCTTAGTTTTTGTCATATTTATCCGATAAAGTAAATTGACTTGATAAACTTTTATCTAAATAAGCATTTGGTAAACGACACCTTAGTTTGATTATCTCTCTCCGTGTGGTTTTAAGATTATCTTTGGCAAAACAACTTAGTTTGGGACTGAATCACGTGACAATATCTGGTTACGTGGATTAATGCGTCCTAATGATTCCTTACCCTTTTTTAATGGGGTTGGTAAAACCACTCCCAACTCCCAATTACCAACAATGTCACATTATTACATATTACTTTTAATAAAGTTATTTTCTAGTTTATTATTATTATTATTATTATTATTATTATTATTATTATTTTATTATTTTAAAAACTATAAGAATTTCGTTATAATAACACTAATATTGTAATTTGATTTTTTTTTTGTCTTTTCTAAAAATATATCATAAATCCAAATTAAATAGAATCTAATTTTAATTGCATTTTATAAATATATAATAAAACAAAAAAGAACGAGGCGTTATTCTGTTATGTTCCCCCGACAAAGCAAGGTACTACTTGGTGTTCTTTTCAATGCCTGCCAACTCTTTTCTCACCCAATCATTTTTTCTTTCAACACAAGTCTCTCATGCATCACCAGTTTGTACAATACAACATTAAACACAACAACATGCATTAAATACTTGTACATAAACAAAAACAATTCCAAACCCCCCTCAAAATGAAGTAAATTGAACAACACCTCAAACAAATCCTTTTTATGAAGTAGTAACTGAATCCATCATTTGAGGCTCGATGAACCTCTTTGTGCCCCGGGCTGGTGAACCCGAGAACGAAAGCCGCTTCTTGGCTGACCCTATTGCACCAGAACCACCCTTTTCTGGGGTGCAGCCTTTCCGTCCCGACCCTAATGGGCTTGGACTGTGGCTAGGACTCGCCATTCGGGACCTGGCTTTTGTGGACTTTGTTGAAGCCATGTAACCAGGAACGGCGGGAGATGAATCGACACTCTCGTCATCACGAACCGATGAACCAGCAATGCTGTGCCGTCTGTTCCGCTCGGACTGCACGCTGTAAAAGCTTTTGGAATCGTCATCCACGCTTCCTTTTTGGCTTTCGGCCCTGAACCTCCCACCAGATGATGGAGCTTTGGTGGGTGGCGTGGAGGGCGACTGGCAGTTAGGTAGGCGGCTAACCCGCTTACCCATGTCTCCAACCGATGGTTCTTTCTCAGATATGCTTTGAGCTTCCCAGGGCCTGGCGGCCATCCAACGTTCTAGCCAACTCCATCCCCAGTGAGAATTATTCGGGTCCAAAAATGTCGGATTTGGAGACTTTATAGAGTTCTTCCACATTTGCTGTTTGATAACAAAACAAAACATGATCTATCAGAACAAAAAGAACACACATTTTGATCTTTTGGGGTTAAGAATTTGGGAAATGTACCTGTTGAGTATGTGCATAAGCCAATGCTCTTTCTCTTCGTACAGCAGCCTCTTGTTTGCTTTGTAAACTGGCTTCGGTTTCTTCTTTCGATTTTCTACTGTCATCCCATGTATTTTCGAACTGTAATCACAAGATTTTCAATCGGCAAACATGAAAAAGATGAGAATTAAATGAAGAAAAACATGATTCTGGTATCATAATCATATGAAGTTGTTTGATGTATTAGGTTTCGAAAATTTACAGATGATTTATTGTTGTTGAGATCTTTCTCATGTTTCAAAAGGAGTTGTCGTTTGAGAGCTTGGTTTTCCTCGGACATACGAATGCGCCTTGATCTGACCTGAGACTGTACTCGAGCCAATGTTTGCATACATTTCAAGGTGGAGGTTGCTTGGCGTTTAACCGATTGGCCTTCGATCAATGATTTCAATCTCCCGAGCCCTCTCACAGCCCGCAACGCTCTCCTTGCCTGAAAACCATAAAACCACAGAAACCGAAAGATTGTTTACACATTTTAGTTCAGTAAAATGGAGGTCAGAAGTTTTTGAGAGAAGAATCATCACCAAGTGTCCACGATAAGCTGTTTGAATCTTGATGGCAGCAATTTCTTCGATTGATTTACCAGGTAAACGGGTGGTGGAAGTCAGGCGGACGATCTCAGCGGCAGCATGGGCCGCTGCCACTGCTGCTTCTGCCGCCACGGCGGTGGCATAGGCGACTGAATAAGCATGTTTACTCTGTTCATTCTCGGCTGCAGTGAGTTTTGCCTCCTCTGTGGGAGGAGAACGAGGGGGAGGGGGATCAGGTTTCGGTGTTTGTGAGAAATCTTTATCAAAGCTCCTTTGCTTCCCTAACCAAGATTTCTTGGAACTATGTTTATGGGATCTCTGTCATATTAAACTTACATTAGCATTTCATCGAACAATTTGGATGCAAAAAAAGAAACTTGAAAAGTAAGAAGAAGATGAAATCAAAATTAACACAAACCTTTTCTTTCTTCTCCTTGGAAGCAGATGGACTTAGAGCTTTCTTGACTGCAGAAAACCAACCACCCTTCTTCCCCATTTGCTAGTCAAATCATCTTCAAAACAATACCCACCAACTTAAAAATCAGAATCATACAATTATAGAAAAAACCCATTTCAAAATCCAACCTAATGCCTACTAGTAAACAACTTCAAACAACTTATAACAGATCTGCATTTGAAACTTCCTTTTGATTTAAACACAATCACACTCAATCTATGAAGCAATTAGTATTTCATTCTTTAAATTTGTAATCAGAATATGTTCTAATGCCATGGATATACATAAACAAAATGAAAATGCATACTCATATTCATATTCATATTCATATGACATCACTTCATGTGTATAAGTGAACTAAAGCAAGAACATTGCAAAAACCCAAACATACTTCACCCTGATAAGATTAATCAAACATATTAAACAAGAGACATATAGATCACAAACCCACAACACAGTTCCTAACATTTTACGGAAGAACACAACAAAAATGTCAAAAGAATACGAGAAAATAATCAAAAATGAGACAGTTGATTACAGAGACTGGAGACGTAAACACAAGAATCAACATACCCACATGAAGTTTGCTTAGATTTCTGGGGAGAGACAGTAATTTAAAGAGAGAACATGCATTGTTGTTAAATTGAAAGTGAAATACCTGCAACTAAGTTTTAATTTTGGTCTTGAATTAGAAAAAGTAGCGAGAGAGGTTTTGGGAGAGAGATTTGTTTGGATGGATAGAGAGAGAGAGAGAGAGAGAGACCAACAGGGAGGAATGAGGATGAAGAGGGTAACGGACGAATGGGTTCATATTGAAAAAAACAATCATATTTTGAGTTTCTATGCTCAACGTCGGTCTCATATATCAAAAATATGCCTCTGTATGTAACTATTGAAAAATAGGTTCCATCTTCTAAGGTTCGTTATTTTCTACCAAATACCCTCATGAGATTTCGTGTAATGATCAATTTCAATGTGACCTCAAAGTGACTGCTTACCGTAGTTTATACTAACGACTTGTAGCAAGACATAAATGTTTTGTAGAACTCCGCAACAAGAATTTTGCTGTCTAAACCTACACCAGTACATGACGACTACCACATCCAGCATGTAGCAGTTGAACAAGTACAAGACAAACAGACCGACCAATTCAATTACAAATTACAATCATTCAAAATCTATCACGCTTTCCAAGGGATTCTCCCTTTGGGGGATAATGGTATAAAAAGGACTAAGCCACAAAGAGAGATGAGGCTTAACAAACTCATCCACATCACTCAAAAGTCCATTGGAATTGAGACATTAACGTTATTTACCTTCATTTATTGTGTTCTGTATTAAATTTACTCAGCTATTGTTGTGAAGAACAACTTCAACAATGCCGTCTTGACTTGATGTCACTTTGTTATAATAGATTGGTGGCAATTGACGCCATTCCGTGACTTTTATCTATCTTCAACGTTTTTCATAACGTCGGCTCCTGGTACTATATGCACGTCACTTTAACTTGCGTTGTTTTCATTTAACTACTATTAAATTACATATTATTCGTTCAAACTTTATTCGAGAATACACCAATTAAAATTAACACCACATATTCTTTTTCAACAACTAAATATTGGAGCATATTTTTATATATAAGACCCCATTTATATGACAAAAGATGTTAATGCCAACAAATCTGAAATGTAACATTCCGTATTTATTACTGTTTAAGATATGCGGTTGTCATAAATAATTTATGGGAGAGGTTGGTTTTGCTTTAATTGACCACATAAGATATACACATATTAATATCCTTAAAAAATAAATATTAGAATTTCTCTTTTGATAAATATAAAATATATTCTATAAAAAAAAGCAAAATGTATACGTGATTTATATTTTATTTAAAACAATGTAATTTCCTTTATTAAATATCAGCAATTGCTGTATAAAATTTATTCCAGTTGAAATGGAGGGGGCATTTAGTGAAATAGGAAAAAGTATAAGGTGTTATTTAAGAAATGTCGAAACTTCAGGGCCTACAAAATTGAATTGTTAAAGACAAACATAAGAACTATCAAATAGCTGGTGCCCTTTCTCACGGGTCATCTGTCATCACACCCACGAACCCAAATAAATTTACTTTTTGTTTTTAAAAAATACTAATTTTTTACAAACTTCAAAATGATATAATATTTTAATCTTTACATGAAATAAAATGGTGTTTAATTAAATTTTACATTAATTTTTTTTTATTAAAAATATAAAGAATATAACATTATCATCATGTGAGCTACAATATAATTGTTTCAATAATTATGGTTATATTATAATTAATTTCAGTAATCTTTTAATATTCGATCTAATTAGTTAACTAAAAGAATTCAAATATTTTTTATTAAATAATAAAAATTTGATTATGTTATAATTTTAAATTTGAATTAAAAAACAGCACTTCAAATGTACAACTTATATACCATACAAATCATAATAAACCATAGAAGCAGCTTCACATTCTTCATGATCACCAATATTCCAATTTTCAGTTAGTTTTTCAGCTTTTTGTGAGAGTTTATTTTAATCAATATTTATTTGAAAATCCTGTAAAACAAATACGTAAATCTTTGTGAAAACTCGTAATTTTTTTTGTGTAAAATCGTCTTAAAATCTGAGATATTTCTGATATGTTCATGGAAAGCTATGGCATACTCATAAGTCATAGTCATTGGGGTCGATGGATTTTACAACACAGAGAGTTAACATCATCATAGATGTAGGTTTGTGTGAACGGTGTGAAGTTTTTTGATAACTAATTAAAATTTATTTAAAATTTGAAGTTTTAAAAAAGGTAATATATATCAGACACAATTTTTTAAAAGGAATTTATCATGGTTATTGTTGTTTGACAGTTATTGAATGGTTCCATACAAAATGATTAAGTGATCAGAATGTTTGAGAGACTTTGTATGATATAGTGTAAAATTAAATATGGTTGTTTGGTAACTGTATAGAATGAACAGTCTGAATAACAACAACCATTTTAATCTTACAATTTAGTTCCAACTAAAATATAGTTGTTTGATATCAGTAACCAAACTCGATACAAGCATTTCATCAAATAGTTGTTCTGCAGTTTCATAGTCCCCTCTAGAAATCACCCCATCCAAAACCACGGCATAATAAATAACATCAGGTTTAAAACCATATTGCATCCAATACATTTCATCTTGCTCAAGGCTTCCAAAAGCTTCCATATTGTTCCCTCTCTTCACCAAAAATTGAATCACATTCCACAACTCCGTTTTCTCGAGGCAAAACCTAATTTCGTCATTCCTTCCTGCAGACCCATAACCTCATTACGTTTCAGATTTCCAATGAATACCCACAAAACTGATTCCTGAAACTCGTTGGTTCTCACCATGTATATCAACAAAAACTGATTTGGGTGTTTTAAATTTCACAATTTTCTGGAGGTGGTGGAGAAGTAGCAGAGATCGACGGAAGAGTGGAGACACATACTGTGAGAGAGCAAGGATCGACAGGAGGACCTCGTCGGAGAGCGATTGGCGTAGGAAGGAATCGCCTGCCTTGGAGGAAAAAATGTAGGAGAAGAGAGCATGGAGGAGGAAACCGAAGTGTGGGAGGAAGAAAACATGAAAAGGCAGATGTGCAAGAAATGAGGTTTAGAATAATTTTGCTTTGCCCAAGATACAAAATGGTTCAGAGGGTCTTGGGACCATTAAAGAGGCTTAATTTTTTTTTTTTTGCTAAACACGATTTACCTCTGCATGATTCATAAATTGCCTCTTATAGCACTCTTAAAATAGAAACAAACACCCCCTTAGGGGATGTTTGGCGGTTGCTGAATAGTTTAATGCAAAATGATTAAGAAGCTCTTATGATATTGTCCAAAATGAAATATAATTGTTTACAATGAAATTAAGGCGTTGAATGGTTAAGGAAGACCCGTGATACAAAATCATTCAGAGAGTTTTATAACCATTAGGAAACAAATTTTTTTTTTTGCTAAACAAGATGCACCTCTTAACGATTCAAAGACTGTCTTTTAATGAAACTATTAAGAGGTAAACAAACAACTACTAAATTCATTAACCAATCATAACATCTAAAATAAATTTGAGAATTTAAGAACTATATCTATACAAAAAAATATATAAAAGGACCAAACTTAAAACATTCATAAATACGAGTTACCAATTAATTAATTATATCTTTTTATTTGTAAATTGAAGGTTTTTCACTCTAATGAATGACGTAAACCATATCAAAGATGCCGCCACCACTAACTCCTTCACTGACGGCTGCCGGCGGCAAGGTCAACCACCGTCCACCTTCAAACTGAAAGGTGGTGATACCCACATCTTTACATGCGCCCCACTTAATTTGCTATTGCTCCTATATCTAACAAATTATTCTTTACACAAAACCACACCATTTCAATTTCTTCACAAAACCCATATATAATTTATGGTTTTAAAACAAATTAACGTCACGTAAATTTGACTAATTATTATTATTTTTTTAATCAAATATAATTTCGTACTTATTGAAATTGAACAAGTAAATCTTTAAACCCACCAAAAACGAAGAAATCCAATCAAAATATGAAAGATTACGTCCTTAACACATTTTTCTTAACGAATAAATATACAAATTATTCTTCAATGTATCAGCAAATCAGTAGTAAAGTACAATGAACTAATTAAACAAAAGTTATACATCTTATATTATTAACCGTTATTTAATTTTAGATTATAATGATAATCACAAATGTTTGTTATGATCATGTGATTGTCATTAGAATATGGAAAAAGCAAGTATTAATCTTTTATATAGTCATTTAAATCTAAAAAATAAATAATTAATAGATAATAAAATTGGCATATAATTATTTCATTTTATTGATTTATTGTACCTTTTAGCTATTTGTCTATACGTTAACTGAGAAATGATATATTATTTCGTTTTATAAGCGTAAATATTTATTCGTTCAGAAGATTGTCTAGGGACTTAAACACTTAAAATATGAAAATTCGTCGTTGGGTGTTTAGGTTTAGTAAGTTCAATGATTTATTTGTTTTATTGCAGTGAGTTTAAGGATTTAATTGTTTAAAAAATTCAAAAACTTAACAATTTTTTATTCTTTTCTCAAAAACTTAGGGCCGTTTATCCAACCCGTACCCGGTATCAATAAAAGTCATCACTTTCATTTAATTTAACTGGTAAGATTTTAACCCATTAAAACGGTATCGTATGAAACATTTTTATACAATAAACACTTACCAAGTAAAAAGTATTACTCTCACTTACCTGGTAAGGTATGTGAGAGCGTTGACACTTACTGATAAGCACTTACTAAGAAAACATTTGGATAAATGTTCCACAAAAATCATCACCAATTTTCTTATCAAGGTTTTTACCAAAATTTGAGCAAAAAACTGATTACCGACAACCTTAACCAACCCCCACACGGTATCCGCCTCCAAAGACACCAATGTGAAAGAGCATTTTTTGGTTTTTACCAAAATAATTAACTAAACAATAATAAAAATTATAAATATATTGGTTTAAATTATAATACATCGTTAAACCTGCAAATCTTATACTAAAAACCACATCGTGATTAAACTATATATGAACCAATAATCGGGTTTCGTTAACAAGTTGCCGACATTTAGAAAATTAATGGCAATTGGGAATTTTTTATTAGCAAAAAAACAAAGATGGAATTATTTGATTTCAAGATTCATTATTTAAGTTATATATCTTAATTTAATTAACGATAAACATTCCCTAATTAAATACCATTAAAAATGAAATAAAGAAACAATATATACTCGAATTAGCATATGACAAATGTGGTCAAACTTGGCCTTTTATAAAATGACAAACTACACACCAACTTCTGACCTAATTGACTCATTCGATTTTGACGATGGCATTTGGGTGATGATGACCATCGCCACCACCACAACCCAGTAACCTCACTAGTCTCCAAGACCCAATTCCACCGCCACCGCCACCGCCACCACCACCGTTGTTGTCGCTAATCTTGTTACCTCCACCACTTCTAGTGCTCATAGATGTCTGCCTTTTCTTCAAGTCCCTTATATGCATCTTCACCGGAAACCTACTTGATCCGAACCCAAACATAAACAAGTACCATCTTGGTTTTGTTGTTGAGGCCAAGATAGACACTCTTCTTATTGGTACCTCGTTCTTTAAATCAACTTTCTTTGAAGAATCAAGATTTCTTGATTTCTTGAAAAACGGAACTAACCTCCAATATCTTTGTTTATGTCGTTTCTTGCTTTGATCTTGCTTGTGGGTGTTTTGAGAAACGCCATGTTCTTTGTAAGGAATGATCTTCCCACAAAAAACAACGCTATTGCTCACAGACGTCTTCAAAAGCTCGCTAGAGAACTCAAACTGATCATCATCGTTGTCAAGAATAGGGTTTTGATCATCAACTCCATAAAAGTCTAGTTGTGGCTCGCCATTGTTGTCGTATATTAGAAGATCAGAAAGCGAAAGGGTGTCCAAGACTTCATCTTCATGTGTTGAAGTGTTGTGATCGTAACAAGCATCTTCCATGGATGAAAGCTTCATGGGTAATGATATGATCAAAGTGGAACTATAGAGGACTTCAATACTTAAATCTTGATAACAAAATTCAAGATTGCTAGCTCCTGTATATATATAGTTCATGATATATAGTAATAATATATATATATATATATATATATATATATAACTATATATACACACTATGCTTTTTTGACTATATAACTAGTTTTTGATAGATACGTATCCATGTCTCTAATGCAACAAATGGACATAAATAAATGTATATGAGGTGTACCAAGGGGGTCTAAAAGGGTGCAATTTGATAGGTCATGCTTCTAGATAGTGGACATACAAGATAACTCATACTTTACAAATTGTTATTGACTTCCTACTTTTTAAATTTTATCTATTTATTTAAAACCCAACGTTTTTATTTCCAATCAACATGACATATCAGGTTTGCAGGTCGTTTAAAATGTTTAAACGTCCTAATGAAATATTTTATATGACTTAAATTTATAGAAATAAACAAAAAAAATTATATCTAAAAGTGTTACAATATGTTTATAAAACATCTTTAGTCATTTTCACAAGTTTTTTTTTATAAATAAATTATCATATTAACTATTTTAATAAGACATTCTTGAGAAGTAATCTATAAACCCATCTTTTTATAAGACGTTTTTCAAATAATGTCATGTAAAATAACTAAAATATTACATTTTTTTTTGTTTGGTACTATAAAATATTTTATTAGGACGTTTAAACGACCTATAAACCTAATGTTTACTGTAATGTGATATTCATTTTTGATACAAATCCTTAATTGGAATTCTTTTAAGTTGTTACATGAAGGAGCCGTTTACCAAAAACTTACTCAATAAATGTTGACGGGTAAAATTTAACACTATTACTTACTTATCGGGTAAGATTTTAGTCCACCAAAACAACACCATATGCAATACTTTACCCGATAAGCTCTTATCGTGGTAAGAGTTGTCATCTTCACTTACCGAGTAAGACTTTTGTTCCTTATCTCGCTCTTATCGGGTAAGATTCTTGGTCTTTGCCACATTCATCTGGTAAGGTAATGTAACATGGTAAGTACTTACCTGAGTAAGTGTTTGGTAAACGGCCCCTAAACTTCTCTACAACTACAAGACAGTAATTATTTAAGATAACTGGATGCATTATGATATCTAATATCGAATTAATCCAATGATTTAAGTTGGAGTTTTGTAGGACAAAATGGACTTGTGGTTAGGCCAGTCGTCCGGGAAATTTTGTCGGGATTGTTGGGGTTGGACCCACTGTGGCTGCCGCATGTACCGGTTTCATTTGGATTTTGTTGTTTGGGGTCAATGGTCTCCGGGCTCTCCATTCAAACAAAACTCCATGACTGATGTTTTAATTTTTAATGTCATAAAAATATTTAAAAAAAAACTATCAAGTTATTTGTTTACCTCTTAATAGTTTCATTAAGAGGTAACATTTGAATCATTAAAAGGTAAATTTGTTTGACAATTTTTTTTTGTCTCTTAATGGTTCTAAAACCATCTGAATAATTTTGTATCATGGGTCTTCCTTAACCGTTGAGCGCCCTAATTTCATTGTAAACTATTACCAAACAATTATATTTCATTTTGCACTATATCATGAGAGCCTCTTAATCATTCTGTGTTTGTCCCAATCAATCACCAAATCAGATAAATCTTGATAGAAAAGATGAACAATTTAGAGAGAGAATAACCCAAATGGTTTGTATTCAAATCTTCAATGATTAACATTAATAACGATTCTTACACTAATTACAAGGCTAAGTACACTATCTATACTAGAAAGCAATAAAGCTAAACTATTACAAAATCAGGAGAAACAAGCATGAATACAACATTTAAAGCACAACTTTGAACCTAACATTCTGATCACTTAATCATTTTGCACCAAATCTTTCGGCAACTACCAAACAACCCCTACATATATAAGCTACCCTCTCTTTGAATATGACGTGGGTCCAAGTAACATATGAAATGTGGGAATTCCATATTTAGCTCATCTATTTAACTTATTTATAGTTTGACTTATTTAACTCGCACATTTAATTAGGAGTTGTATATTTTTGCCTTTGTTGGCTACAACTCAGCATATTGGATTGAATCAATCTTTCAATCGGTCGATTCATTTTGCTATTGTTCAAATCAGCATGTTTAGTTTGGATGACTATTTAAACAAAGAAACAAACAATGTTGATCATACTGAATTGTACATGCATCATATGATATTTAGCTGTAGTATTAATTATCAATACATACTACTTGACAAAATGGTAAGTTGATATGTATTCTTACTTCAAATGGTCACGAGGGCGATTATTATATTTTTTTTTAATATGGTTTTCGGTTCTCTTTTCTTTTCTCTCGTTCTGCCCTTTTTATTGGATTCGACTGTTATTTGTTTTTACTTCTAGAGTTCAAGTGAATGGATATTATGAACCCAAACTCCCACTATTCGTTTTTTAGTGAAAAGACCAGTGTTGACAGAAAACATATAAATGTGAAGACGTGGTTTTGGCTCAATCCAATCATTTGAAGGGATTGAACCGTTTCGGTTAAATTTGGCTAGTTCAACCAACTCGACTAATTGGATCAATCTAGTTTAATTAGATTTCAAACCAAAATTACTTATTTAATCATTGTTTTTACACGTTATAACAATTTAATTAAGTATTACAAAAATGGATTTTGAGATCACACACCTTGTTGGTTCCAATTCGAGATCGCACATGCTCAATTATTTGTGTGTTGTATTCGTATGCAACTTATTTTATATATGAATAACAAAGTTCAATATTTCAAGTTCAAATACATTTTTCAGATTTTATGAATTCTGAATGCTTTAATGAAACATGTTGACATATATTTAAATATTTTCTTGTGGTTATTTAGCACCATTGGTGAATTTAGAATCATTTTTTCTATGGACGCAACAACAATAGACTTAGATGTCCAACACTCGTAGCAAAAAGTGACCTGTCGAAACCAATATGTAATAAGCATACTTAGAGTGTCTCCAATTCAAGGTTATTATAATCAAACAGTAGGAATTACCATTATTGAGAGTGTTTATAAGAACCTTGCTCCCTATGAGTTCTTCGACGACCACCTTGGTTTTTACCATAAAATTTGTGTGAAGTGACAATTTCCTAATATTTTTTTATATATTTTATTAACTTTAAAATTATTAATATTATATATATAATAATTATTGGTGTTTAAAAAATATATGGGACCCACAAAAAGGAGGTTCTTTTATTTCAGACTTTTATATGATTTCTTAATCCGGTAGAATTGGAAGTAAAATGACAACAAAAAATGTAAAAAAAGGTTATTATAAGAACCTCCATTAGACATTATATGACCATTAAAGTCCTACGACCAAAGTAGACACCCACGAAGTAAGCACGTGACTAGCGATTTGGTCTTAACATTGACCTAATCAAGCAACAACTACAATAATTCATATCACTTCCATGAGATCAAGGGATCATTCATCAACGATCACAAAAATGATGCCGTAAAAAGATTCATACATACACAAAAATGGAGCCGAGGTTTGCATATGTTTATGTTGACATTCTACTTGAAGAGTGTTAACACTCTATAGGTTGGTATCTGTTTATGTTTTATTGCATCATATATGTATATATATACATATACATATATAGGTGAAGGTTCAAACGAGAACACCACCATTTTACGAGAACGCGAGAACATCCTTATCACATGTGATAATATGCGTGAGGGGACCCTGTGATGTGCGGACGATGTGTTCAACGACTTAACTCGTGCCAAAGGTTGCTTGCGTCTATGATTTATCTTTACATGTGATGGTCTTGATGGATTATAGTATCATATCAACATCTTTATCACATGTGATAATACATGTGAGGGGGCTTAGTGGTGTAAGGGAGACTTGACCCGCAACCAAGATTGCATCGAAAATCGTTCGCGTCTCTGATTTAGTATCGCATGTGTATCATATGTGATGAAATAATAATATCACATGTGATTGTCTATAATAAAAGGGTGTTCTCATGTTTTTGTAAGATAAAGGTGTTCTCGTTTGAAACTTATATATATATAGAGAGAGAGAGTTTGTTTCAAATGCAACCCATCGCATTTGTACAACCAATACAACCCAATAAATTAAAATATTTATGAAAATGATGATAGTTCATTTATTATGATTTGAATATTTATGGAAGATGAATATGGTTCATTAATTATGATCAATACTTTATATTCAGAAACAATCAAAACTTCTATGAAATCACATATTAATCAAATGAAATGAACGGTTGAGATTGAGTTGTATTATTTGCACAAATGTCAAGGGTTGTATAATAACCAACCTATATATATAGATATATGTGTATATATATATATATATATATATATATATATATATAGGAAGATCAAATGTTAACCAACAATTTTGAATAACTTTGAAAATCATGGCAACCAATCAAATTCCATTTTTCTTGTAGGTTTATGTTATGTTCAAATTTTAATTACAAGGGTATTTCAGTAAATTAATTTGATATGTAACTCCCAAACAATTAATGGGGAGTTACAAATCATCAAATCCCAAAAAATGTGCATTTATAATATTAATAATTTTTTTTAATCTTGATATTTCATGTTCATTGTTTTATCAGTTTTTAATTCGCATAGAAAACACGGTAGTAAAAATTTTCGGTATCGATCAAGCTAATATAAATAAACGCAATGAAAAATAAATCGACAACGGTGAGAAATTAAAATGGTTTATGATGACAATCGAAGTTTGAGGTCGGGAATTGAAGAAATTAACCAAAGCGAATGTCTTGGTAATAGATTTTTATTTTTTTTAGATTCGTTTTAATTGAAATTATGTTAACTACGCTGTGTTGTGTTTTTTTATAATTCATCTTGTATTGATAGCTTTTTTCTTTAATTATTAAAATACGTGCCTAATTCACATGTTCAAATATAAGTACATGCACGACCCATTTTCATATTGTCATATTACCGACTTTTATGAATCATGAATCATTGTGTTCATGTTACTTCTATCATATGAACACAAGTGTTATTTTTTAAGCTTGATACCAAATCTTTATATTTGTGTAAGTGTTTGCACCCGGTGTTCATAGCGTTGAGGTTATGTGTTCATATATTTTATACGATATGAACAAGGGGTGAACACGATATGAACAAGAGGTGAACAACCACATAAGACCAAAAACATATATGAACAAGGGGTGAACCTTAAATGGTGTGGATGCAATGCATGTATAAAACTTCAATTGACAAAAGATCGTTCCTGAATGTGTTTATAATGAAGGAACTATTGTTCACAAGCTGTTCATATCGTGTTCATACCTGTTTTTTTATTTATTTCCTTTCGTATAGCAGTTATTCTTATTATGTTCATATTGTGTTCATAAATGCTATGCAGTCCAAGTTCATATATATAATTTTTGTTCGTATTTGACACAATGGTTCATATATATATATATATATATATATGTTTGTTCATATGGTTTTACATTAACAAAAATAAATTAACAACAAAATCATAAAAAAATTTATTTTGTAACTTCTAATTAATTAATGATATGAGAGTTAAATAATTTTTTTTACCTAAATACCATTTTCAACTTTGTTCACTTATCTTTATAAAATTTTAAATTTAAAAAATAAGTTTTTATCATGATTAATCACAACCGTTTATTGAAAGATTGAATGACCAAGATCGGTTAACAAAGTTAACACAAAAACTTTCGTTAACATTTGAACATGATCCTATATATATATATATATATATATATATATATATATATATATATATATAGGGGAGCGWTYAAATRAAAAYCACTCAATTTGTAAAAACCGTRAAAACCTYATTCAACCAATCATAATTTTTCATTTTGTTCATTTCTTTGTAATTATGAGAGGTTGATTAACCATTTTTATTGTGGAAGGTGTTAATCATGAATATTATCATCTTCATTATTTTAATTTTAGAGAAATACATTAAACTGTTTCATTAAAATTTCATTAAGTAGTATATGAAATAATTTCATTAAGTAGTATATGAAATAATTTCATAACCATATATGAAACAACTTCATCAAAAAAAGTATTATATGGAACAATTTCATAATATTAAACAATTTCATGAAAAAATTTCATAAGATTATGACGAATGAAAGTAGTTTTTACGATTTTTACAAATTAAAATGATTTTCATTTGATCGCTCCTCTCTCTATATATGTCCTAAAGTCCTTCTCTGCACGGTTGGCGTCTTACACATACATCCCTTCATAATGGAATGAAAAAGATTGTTAGAAAAGCACAAACTTGAAAAGAAGAAATATTAGTGAGGAATTCAATAATATTGCACCTTTCTTCTTTTCATATGCTTTAAAAATAAAGAAATTTGCTTTTCTAAAAGTTTGATTTTACACCTTCTTATTTTTAGGGCAAATTGTATATAAAAAAAATAACGTATTTTAACTTAATTCTTATGTTAAATATCACACTTTTAAAATTTTTATTTTAATACCTATGATGTAAAATTTTAAACATTTAAGTACTCGAGTAACCAATTGAAACATTAACCGGTTATCATGCTGATGTGATGAGTGATAAGATGAAATTGAATTGAATAACAAATAATACTAAGTTGGATACCACGTTACTCGTTACATCATAATGGTAACCGTTGATGTTTCAACCGTTTATCCGGATACTTAAATGTTCAAAACTTTACATCTTAGCTATCAAAATTAAAGTTTTGAAAATACGTTACCCAAAATAGAAATCAAATTAAAGTACGTTATTTTTTAATACAATTTGCTTTCTCTTTTTAAATCAAACTATACTATACCATATAAATATCAAATACTATATACACAAAATGACTCCAAATTTTCAATTAAGGTTGGGTATGTTGTTTATATTTTTCACCTTTTACTCAAAATCACCATAAAGTCAACAAATATTATTACGATTCATAAATTTTATATATTTTATTATCGTTATTTAATTAATAATATAGATTAAATTTTATGCTACATCAATTGTTTCATTTTTTAAGTGAAAAAAGGTCACCTCAGAAGATCAATTATTGCATTATTTTTGTTATTTCCCTTGCTATGTTTACGTATTAAAATATATTTGTTGCTATGATTTACTTAAATATGTTATCATATTTTCAATTGTTAAAAATTAATCATCAAAAACGTGAATACAATTTTGTGTATTAAAACTAAAACATGGGTATAAATTTAATTTGGAATATAATATATGTAACTAAAAGGTCGTTTACTAAACATTCACCTTTATAAGTTTTACCGGTTCAGTTACCTTATTGGGTGAACATAATAAGAACCAATAATCTTATCTATCTAGTAATAAAGAAGACAAAGATCGAGAGTCTTACCCGATATATGAGGGTGATGACTTTTATCCGGTAAACGCTTACATTGATAAACACATAAGTTGTACCCTGAATAGCTAGTTCACAATTATGAATCTTAGAGGCCGTTTACCAAATACTTACCTGGTAAGTGTCTATCGATATAATTTAAAACTATTATTTACTTATCGGGTAAGATCTTAGTCCACCAAAACGGTATCGTATGCAACAATTTACCCGGTAAACATTTACCGTAGTAAGAGTCGTCGCCCTCACTTATCGGGTAAGACTTTTGGTCTTTGTCTTGCTCTTACCAGGTAAGATCCTTGGTCCTTACCATATTCAGCTGGTAAGGTAATGTGACATGGTGTTCACTTACCGAATAAACATTTGGTAAACGGCCTCTTATACTTACATATTAACCATATAAAAATTATATTTTGACAAATGTTAACGTGTTCGATGAAACAAATTAGTTTATGATAATAACCCATCCAATGTTTTTTTTTCCTTAAAGATAGAGAAAGTACGTTGAAAATGTTTGTTAACATAACTCATTCAATATATTTTAACATCTACAATTTGAAAAATCACTACTAGGAAAAGAGGCATCAGTGACGGATTAACGATGAAAATGACACGAAATGTATCCCTTGCAAATCCGTAGCTAATTTGTCGCTAATCACCGACGTAAAATATCTGTAACTGTGAATATCTTTGGAGTAACTAACTACGAATCGTCGTGAGTTAAGTAAATTTTTGTAACTATGATTGTCATACCAACATACGTACACCATAACTAATTCTATGAGATTCTTAAGCTAATTGTAAACATTAAGGATATTAGAACTAAGGCCTTAATACTTAAGCAATGTGAGGTCAAAATAAATTGATAGGTTGATAATATTTTCATAAAAAAAAAAGTGAATTACAACGGTGGTTCTTGTGGTTTACTCAAATTTTGGATTTGATCTCTAAACTAAACTATCTACACTGATAGTTCCTAACTTTTAATTTTCATAACATTTGTGGTCCCTCCATTTAACAACATTAGTTAGCAACCATTATGAAAGACTAATCGATCATTCAATAAATTATAGGGACCAAAAGAATAGTCTGATATCGTTTTTCTTTAGTTTTTTTACATAAAATTATTTCATATATTCAATCACAAATCAAGTATTTTAAAATATGGTACTTATTAAATAATTTTTTTTTATATTTATTTAAAAAGTATTAAATTCATAAAAGAATAGCGTTAAATTATCTCAACTTTAGAAAAATAAAAAAAATAGTAAGAACTAAGTTTGGTTAATGTAACTATAGTCAAAGTACAAATAATTAAAATAACAATAAAATAAAATAATAACTTAAGATTAAAAAAAACATCGATTATTCAAAAAATAAAGAAAAATTATCACTACAACAATTAAGTTTATAAGATGCCAAAAAAAATAAGTGTCATAATAGATCACTATATAAGACTTAATTTATGAGACAAACAAATAAAGCGTTCAATCTAAAAGTGTTGCAATAAGTTTATAGGACTTTTTTGAATTATCTAACAAGTTTTTAGGACACTTATAATACAAAGTGTCGCATTATCAATTTTATATGATACTATTTAAAAAGGTTTTCTATAAAAGCAAGTATCCTATACAAAGATATGTTTTTAGGACGCTTAATTTTTTTTGGCATTATATAAACCTAATTTTGTTGTAGTGATAGTTTATCTTATTTTTTTTTAATAATCTTTGTTTTTTTAATCTTAATTTATAATTTTTATTTTGTTGTTATTTTAATTATTTATAGTTTGATTATATATATATATATATTAATAATTTCATGTTAGTTAAATTTCAATATTTTAATCCCATATTTGAATTCTGAACCCAAAAGATATATTCATATATTTTGATTTCCTTTGTTTTTTTAACTTTAGATTTCGTAACGGTAAATTTTTTTTTTTGAATTTAATAATTTTGAAAAACATATTTTTTTAATTTAATATATACTTTATTTTAATAAATTTAATTTGTGATTGGATATAAAAATATTTTTTTAATACAAAAACTAAAAAAACTGTCACTCACATTAAATTTTAGAGCAAATCATACTTTTTGTCTCTATAGTTTGTTCAAAGAATAACTAGTTATTCATAACAGTTGCTAACCAACCTTATTAAGTGAATGAACCATCGGTACTATGAAAATTAAATGTTAAAGACCACCAATATAGATACTCTATTTTAGAGACCAAATCTAAAAACTTAAACCTACTACATGATCCCTGGTGTAATTCACTCTAAAAAAATTAGGTATAAAGATAATGAATATATTTTTTCGATTTTGACCAGTGCATTACCTTTTCTTTACATTCATGGTTATGCATAGAATTATGCACTCTAAATAATTAACAAATTCATTATCTCTCTCTCTCACACACACACACACACACATATATATATATATATATATATATAGGGGGAAGATCAAATGTTAACCAACAATTTTGTGTTAACTTTTAAAACCATGACAACCAATCAAATTTCATTCTTCTTGTAGGTTTATGTCATGTTCACATTTTAATTACAAGGGTATTTCAGTAAATTGATTTGATATGTAACTCACAAACAATTAATAGGGAGTTACAAATCATCAAATCCCAAAAAATATGTATTTATAATATTAATATTTTTATTTTTTTTAATATTGATCTTCAATGTTCATTGTTTTATCAGTATTTAATTCGCATAGAAAACACGGTAATAAAAATTTCCGGTATCGATCAAACTAATATGGATAAACGCAATGGAAAATAAATCGACAACAGTGAGAAGATTAAAATGGTTTATGATGACAATCGGARTTCAAGGCCGAGAATTGAAAAAATTAACCAAAGCGAATGTCTTGGTAATATATTTTTTATTTTTTTAGATTCGTTTTAATCGAAATTATGTTCATTACGATATGTTATGTTTTTTATAATTCATCTTGTATTGATAGTTTTTTTCTTTAATTATTAAAATACGTACCTAATTCACATGTTCAAATGGAAGTACATGCACGACCCATTTTTGTATTGTCATATTACCGACTTTTATGAATCATGAACCATTGTGTTCGTGTTACTTTCTATCATATGAACACAACTGTTATTTTTTAAGCTTGATACCAAATCTTTATATTTGTGTAAGTGTTTGCACCCGGTGTTCATAGCGTTGGAATTATGTGTTCATATATTTTATACGATATGAACAAGGGTGAACACGATATGAACAAGAGGTAAACACGATATGAACAAGGGGTGAACCTTAAACGGYGTGGAYGCAATGCATGTATAAAACTCCAATTGACAAATGATCGCTTCTGAATGTGTTTATAATGAAGAAACTATTGTTCACAAGCTGTTCATATCGTGTTCATACCTGTTTTTTTTTCTTTCGTGTATCAATTATTCTTATTATGTTCATATTGTGTTCATAAATGCTATGCAGTCCAAATTCATATATATGTCAAATTTTTGTTCGTATTTGACACAATGGTTCATATATTTATAGTTGTGTTCATATGGTTCTTACATTAACAAAAATAAATTAACAAAAAAATCATAGAATTTTTTATTTTGTAACTCCCAATTAATTAATTATATGGGAGTTACATAATTTTTTTTTACCTAAATACCATTTTCAACTTTGTTCACTTATCTTTATTAAATTTTAAATTTAAAAAAAATAAGTTTTTATCATGATTAATCACAACCGTTTATTGAAAACTTGGATGACCAAGATCGGTTAACAAAGTTAACACAAAAACTTTGGTTAACATTTGAATTTGACCCTATATATATATATATATATTTAATATAAGGTGTTGTTTATCAAACACTTACCTGGTGTAAGATCTTACATTGGTTTGGAAGGGAACAAATGATGCCTTATAAGGGACCAGATACCTCCTCTACTAGACGCATTTTAAAACCATGAGTCTAAGTGTGGACAAAACGAATAGTATCTAGTACGGTTAGTTTAAGATGTTACATATAGTATCAGAGCCGAAACCATAATAGTATGCCAGTGAGGACGTTAGGCTCCTAGAGGGGTGGATCTTAAGATCCCACATCGGTTGGGGAAGGGAACAAAGGTTGTCGTGTAAGGGACTAGATACCTCATTTCCCTCATTTACCAGACATGTTTTAAAACCGTGTAGACAAAGCGAACAATATTTGCTGCTGTTCGCATGAGATGTTACACCAGGTAAACGCTTCGATATCGCTTTACCTTACCGATTGAACATGGTAAAAACCGAGAATCTTACCCGCTTAGAGACATAGCAAGAACCGGGAGTTTTACCCAATAAGTGAGAAAAAATAACTCTTATCCGATAAATGTTTACCGAGTTTAAAATATTTACCAACAATCTATTTTGATAGCCAAGAATGTTATACGAAAGGGTATGTAAGGTCTCTTGATGGTAAACATTTGGTAAATGACCCCTAAGTTTTGAATTCAGAGTTAAAACTATTGAAACATGCCATTTGAAATGTCTATCGACAAAAATTAAATTTTAAATTAGTGTTTTACAAGTGTTATTAATTTACAGTAGTCAAGTCGATAAACCAGAATATACTGAGTACAACATTTGTTTCAATCATGTAAAAGGAACATTTTACGTAAATATTAAAATTTAAAGTTAATTTTACGATTGATTTTTTTTTTTTTGGGTTGTGTGTGATTAATCAAACTCTATTGTCCCATCACTATAATATGAATTATGTAATGTAACACTACAAAACCAAATAAATAACATATGTAACTACTTATAATTTACGTGATTAGAATCCCGAACTAGATTAATCGACAAATTAAATTTCAATCAGAAATGTTAAGTGCGATTGAAACGAAATAAAATGTCAAGGCTAAGGGTTGAATGACGATTCAGAAAGTTATAGGGACTAGTTTTGCCAAATGTGAAAACAAGCCTGTAACTGAAAAACTGGGGAAGAAAAAGAAATCCTTCAAAACGTGCGGGCTGCTTGAAGCGTAAAATTGGGCGGCATGGCTTGTAGTCCATTTCCGAGGGAAAACGAACCTTTAAATTCGTATAGAAGTTAGGAGCAAAAACGTTGGGTTGTTGACAAAAATAACCATTTTAAAAAACTAAAATTACAAAAATAACCCTAAATTTTATCGTTTGCAATTTTTAACCCTCCATTTAACATTAAGCACTAATTGGTGCGTACAGGGACCTAAATGTAAAAAAAAATGATTTTTAATTTTGATTTGAGTGATGTGACACCTAGTCGTCGCCGACTAAGCATTACACACGGGGTGGTGTTAAATGCGTAAGGGCCCCACCCCACCCCTCTATAATTCGAGAAATCCATCGAGATTTGCGAGAGAAATCGACCGAAGAAGCGAAATTAGGGTTTTGCATTTAAGTGTCGATTTCAAGGTGAGTTTCTTGTTTAACTTTCAATACTTGTTCAATAGGTACCACCACTCTAGGCAGAGTTAGTGAGCCAGTATCAACAACGAGAAAAAAACTACCAAAAGGAAACAACAACTAACTATAGCTCTTGGTGGCCCCAAACAACGTCCTAGGCGTAGGGGAGATTCCAAATTAAGAATAACGCCTATTGTACCCTCTTCAAATTCTATAGATCCACGAGTTGAGCTGAGCTTGGCTTGATCTTACAAACGCAATTTCTTGATTAGTGATTTTTATCARTCTACCAAAAAGAAAGCGAGTCCTCTGCTGGGTACATATTATTCGTCTGTGGGGGCGGTCCGGCAATACGTAGATGACTTTTGGAGATGTCTTGACAGAGATGGAGACGTATGAACAGGCAGAAGCGAGCGATTAAGAGGTTAGGTTACCATTTATATTTTCAAGATAAGAAGATCTTAAAAAAAGAAACAAACAAACGGTCTAAATTTAAAAACTGATCAATTAAACGATAAATGATTATTAAAAGGTAAAAAGCAAACAAGTTATCGGTCAACCTGGACCTCATCACTTGTTTTCCTAGGCTTATTTGGTTGGGCCAATTGGGAAAGCGCTGTTTATTTCCTATTTCAGTTTTAATATTTAATTAATTAAATCAGTAATTATTGATTATTTGATAAAAGGTATTATTGATGATGAGTTAATTGATATCCACATTTTGATAAAATTTTATAAATAATTAAACATTCTTTAAGGTGTGTTTGGTATTCGAACATGATACAATAAGACAAAACATTTGTTTAGACTTTGGTAAGATAAAACATATAAAATGACCAATTTACCCCAATGAGTTATTTATATATTTTGATTATTTACGTAATTATAATAAAATATTTTTTTACAAATTGTTATGTTATCTTCAAATTGATATTTTAGTTCAAAAAATAAAAACATTACCGCTTTCTCAAAACCACATAAAATCGTATTATATCAATAGAGACAAGGAATAAAAACTAAACATTAAAATCGAGATTTATCTCGTTGCATTACACGAATACCATTCTAGTTGATCAAAATACATACACCATATGGAATTAATATTTTAAGGATAGTAAGTGAAAGTTTAAAAAATATAAAGTACGATAAATAAAATTTAATTAAAGAATGAATAAAATGTAAGAGGAAAGCATATTTAATGTATTAAAAGAAAATTAAGTTTTATTTTGAAGTTATATTGATAAAAACATAAATATGTTCTAACTTGTTCCATGGGGTGGTGGAGGAGCACGTCTGCTTTACTTCGTTCCTTATAAAAGTCATGCCAAATGTAAAACATTGACTTATGCCATGTTCAGTATACCAAACATATTCTAAAGGATTATGTTTTACGTGAAAACGATTACCATTTTACGAGATATAAACACATGTATATAGGCTTGACAAACACATCAAATACTTACAAGTGTTTCCTATAATTTTATTTTACAGGAGAGTTTATATTTTGAAAAAAATATTCAACTTATATTATTTTGTATATATTCGTATACAAAAATATGCATTTATATTAACCTCTCAATAAAAATTAAAATATACATCAAAAGTCGGGTCAAACTATCGGAATGCATGGTCCGAACAATTTACCCGACCAGCTGCCACTTCTCCGGCGAGCTGTGGCCAACTCTTCTTCACCACTACCATTCATCGGAACAATTCTCGGCGGATTACCACGAGCTTTCCTACTCCGTAAATCACTTAACTCCATTCTCGCCCGAGACCCGCCTAATCCAAACATCAAGAACCACTTTTCGGTCCTCCTCCGTGGGATCAAAACCACTTGCTTCCGCCCCAAACCATCATGATCCTCCTGCACCGGAAAAGTTTTCGTTCGAGATGGTTTTTGGGGCTTACGATATGGTATCAGATCGTGTTGATGAGGTACAGAAATCGACTTACCAAAGACACCGATTTTTTCAAGTGGGGGAGAATTAGAAGTGATGATTTTGAATCTAAAGGATGAAAATGAACTCCCATAATCTTCTTCACTGAATGAAGAAGACGGATCACTGTAGATCTGAAGATTGGATAGAGATAGAGTGTCATCGCTTTCATCAATTGCTTCATGCATATCCATGTTCATATTTTTGTGTGTATATGCTCAAACATATGCAATATATATATATATATATATATATATATATATATATATATATATATGCAAATTACAGTTGAAGCATGTGATTTTGTGGCTTAATTTTTTAAATAATATATCATTAATTACATTTGGACCATTACGCAGCCCACACGGATAATATCGAGACAGGTTTGGTTTAGTTTTTTCAAGACACCGGATACCACAGTATTATAATTTTTTTAATTAAAATATATATTATTAATATTATTTTCCTTAAACTATATATAATTTAGTTATCTATACTATCTTATAAACTAGATTTACCAAAAATCTTAAAAACAATTTTTAATACACAAAATACTATACATTTATGCATAAAATTTTAAAAGTTTAGTTGGGAACACTCGGTTTATAGTTTCAATTAATTACCAATTGGTTTACCATATGACAAATCTGCAAATACGATTATTACTAATCAAATTTAAAAGAAATACAGAAAAAATGGTATAAAATAAATAATTATTAGGAAAAATATTAAATTATATAAATTTGAGTATTCAAAACGTATATTCAACCACTGGTGGAGGATTCGATTTTGGTCATAGGATTCTAGAATCGTCGACGCAGAAAATGAGAAACCTCCGTTTGATGGGTGGGTGGTCTTACAAAATACAAGTAAACAACCACGGAATGCTACCGAACCTCTTACATTATTATTATTATTATTATTATTATTATTATTGTTATATTATTTTAATAATTATAGTATTGTGATTTATAAGATTCGAATAAATTGCAAATTTGTTCCAATTGTTTGCAACTTGTTTATTTTATTACATATATAGATCTCTTGGAATATGAAAAATCAAAATCGATCTAGGTTGTTCAACAGGGGAGTCGGACCAGTGAATGTGAGAGTTGAGGAGATGATGGTTGGTGGTTGGAGATGGATAGAGAATAAGAAGTAGCGGTGGCCGGTGGCCAAAGATGGGTGGAAAAGGAGGTGTCAGACGGTGTTGGGGAAAGGGATCGGTGTAAAGTGTTGCACCAGAGAGGAAGCACGTTCTGACCGACGATGGTGAAAGAGGGTCACATGTATTGATCTCATCCATTCTAACACACACAAACACACACATATATTTCAAAATTAGAATAGTAAATTAATTGAAGTAAATAGAATACTCAACAAAATTTACTAATTTACCATTCTACTTATTTTAAGAAATCATAATAATTATCATGGATAATTGATTCATGTTGGATCTCACGGTTACTAAAAACTAAACAGTTTTTATTTGATTGGACTTTTCTCTCTCTCTCTCTCTCTCTCTCTCTATATATATATATATATATATTTCTAATTTGCATATTGTTTGCTTTGTTAAATGACCCCTAGTATCAAGGATGCAAGAGTAATTTGATCATTTTACTAGTTTTTTATTATTCCTTTTAGCATAAAAGTTTGAATTGTATGGTAAAAGACATGGAAATGGGTACAATTGGTATGTAACAATTTACAAATGTTTATCTACGATTCAACCTTATATACAAAAAATAAAATAAGTAAACTGATTACTTATTGAAGGAGACAATTGGTTTTTTTTTAGGTTAAGTTTATTTTTTCAATAATAATGATGACATGGAAATATAATATCCATGTAAACCTTTTTAAATTATTATTTTACTATATCATAATTTTTTACTGGTTCCTCAACTGATCAAGTATATCTTTAAATAAACAAAAATTAAGCTTTATCTAGACCTTTAAATGATGTTTTTAAAGTTGATTTTCCAAAATAGAAACAAGGTAAAAATTGATTACATTTGATGCAATTTTTTCTTAGAAATTGTGAAGAAGACCTACAAAAGAATACTTAAACATTCGAATCGAAGACCTCCTCCTTATCATGGTTAAGCAATAAAAAATTTACCATTCCATAAAAAAGTTTGTTGAAAATGGAGTACAATTTTTATAAAAATTTATTAAAAAATTACTATTTTCTAAAAAAAAGTTTGTTGAAAAGTATTATTTACTAAAAAAATTATTTAAAATGTTCGGAAATTACAATTTTATAAGATGGTTGTTTTAAAGCATGTTAATTAGAATATTAAATGTTGAATAATATAATTAATATTAAAAAATTAATGAAAAATTATTAGAGAGACTTTTTAAAGTTTAAACTTTCTCCTAATCAACTCAAGTCATTGTTGCAATCAATATTTGTATTTCATGTTCAATTTCAGAAATAGAGCTTGAAAACTAATAATTTCATTGCAGCATCCACTAATTACTAATTAATTAATTAATCATCATTTAGCATTCAAGAAATTACAAGCCTTGACTCAGTCAAAGATGTAAGCTTAATTGATAAGCTCGGCTATATGGTATCTCTCTCGTATCCACCACTGCATCCCAGAACGTCCACCAAACGCCACCAACCCTTTTTCCCACTTCTCTTCTCCTCATCATCAACCGATTGATCAACATCACTCTGTCGCCGGCGGAGTTGCCGGATCTTGATGTCACTCATATCCATTTTAGTCTGAAACTTGCCTGATCCAAACCCAAACAGAAACACCTTCCACCTTGACTTGCATGGAGATGATCTGTTTGGCAATGACTTTGACCTCCGAGTGCTTGGACTACTGGATGCAGGTTTGAACCGCATGTATCTAAAAGAATCAGAAATAGACCGAAATTGGGGATTTTGTTGGGCAATGGATTGTTTGGAAGAAACTACCTTCCCACAGAAAATAATGTTTTCAGGTGAAGTCTTGTAAGAAGAATCACGACTCCATTCTTCACTGAAAAACCCTAAGAAATCTTGATCAATGGAGGACGAGGAAGACGAAGAGGAAGAGGAAGAAGAGGAGCTTGGATTTGCTTTAGAAACTTCTTCCGAATGGATGGTATCATCTTTAATATGAAGGTCTGAGAGAGAGAGAGTGTCTTCTGCATCATGAATATGAGCTTCTGTCATGATTTTGGGTATGTATTGATCAAGTTTCTTGAAGAAGTGTGTGGTATGATTTCTGAATTATGTGGGTGTATATATCGATAGAGAGATGGAGATATATATATAACAAAGTCTGTATCTATATGTATATATATATATTAATAAATTAGGAGATCGTAAGAGAATCTTAAATTGTTTTAGTTGAAGGGAGGAAAATGTTTGTTGAGGGTGATAAGTGTGACCATATTTGCTTGGTCTTCACGGCCTACTAGAAGGTCAACGTCCAATAATGGATATTTTCTTGTACACAACCCAAGCTTATCAATTATTAATGTATTTCAACTATTTAACAGCTGTTCCACAGCAATAAATCAAATATCGCACTTGGGTTGCAGGAAGGTGTATGTATATGACTAGAAATTGAATTCATTAAATAATTATTTAAACTATTAATGTCATGATTTGAGACCCAATTGTTTTCATGAAACCATTAGAAAACACTGAACCTTCATAGCAAAAACAATATGAAGGTAATCTTCACAATGTATTTGTTGTGGAGGTTTTGAGTTTTTCTTACCTTTATAATGAATTGTTGTAAAGTTTCAGTATTATTTTATGGTCTTATGCATCTCACAAAAACAGTCTGATCTTACATAAATCCAAATATATATATATATATATATATATATATATATAAGCAAACTAGCTTAATTAACTAACTAACTATTAGTCTTCATCACTTGGAGCGAAAGAAATTGAGTTGAAGTGTTCATAGGCTCGTTAATTGGTCATGTATTACATCATCACTCTAATTAATTAAGTCCTATGCCTATCACAATATTTTAATCAAGAGTAAATTGCATCGAAATATCTAAATATTTTAATCAAGAGTAAATTTCAGTGAAATGGAACTAACTTTGACTTCATTTCTATTTTAAGGAATTAACTTTCAAAACCATCATTTAAGGGTCTGAAAGAAAATTCATGTTTATTTAAGTGCTCCGTTTATCGGTTAAGTAGGTAACCGGTTACTATAATATGATGTGGCATAATTATAAATTAAAAAAGTATTAAGTATATAGATATTTGGGATTGCATATCATCAATTACTGAAAAACCAATTACAAACTAAGATTTCAAAATTCATAGAAATCGTAAAATGTACCCTTCCTTTTGTCCTCCCATCCCTCCCCCCCCCCTCCTATCATCGGCGCTTCGTTTCTAGAAAAAGAAGGAAGACAGTTGATTATATCTCATTCATCATGGAAAAAAAAGAGGATGGATAGATAGAGTTGGAGTTAAAGCCTTGTAGGTATTTACACAGTTCCATGCTTTTCAATAGTATGGTTACAACAAAGATTGAAGGCTTAACCACAAGGGTAGTGCTTGATTGGTTTGAGTTTGACGCCAAAGATCAAAATTACTTGGAGGTCTCAGGTTCAAATCCGAGGAATAAAAATCCCCTCACAGTTCCATGCTTTTCAACAATATGGTTACAACAAAGATTGAAAGCTTAACCACAAGAGTGGTGTCTGATTGGTTTGAGTTTGGCTCCCAAGGTCAAAAGTACTTGGAGGTCCCAGGTTCAAATCCAAGGAGGAATACAAATTCTCTTGTGGCCATGGAGGTTCAAAGTCGGTGACTCTGGGCTATCTACAAAACAGGTAGGCGTCATGAGATTAGTTAATTCGCTTAGCGGGTTGGATATCCAAGTTAATCAAAAAAAAGATTGAAGGCTTTCAGATCTTAGTGAAGGACAGATCTATAACTTATGGTCCAGATTTGCAAGCTTCTGGAATGGAAGTCGTGGGTAGTGGCAAGTGGAATGGAGTAGAGGAGGAGGACAAAGAGGGGTTTTTGGTCGGAGATGAAAGGATGGGAAGAAGAGAGATGGTGATAGGATGGTGATTATCGACGGGGAAGAAGATTGGCGGCGCCTCTGTAGGATGGTGGAGAACGGCGACGATAAGGGCTGGTGAAGGTGATCACAGTTTGAGGTGGCCAAAGTTTTAGGTGATGATGGTAATAGTTTGGGGTCACCAGAGTTACAATTGTAGTCGGGGACGAAGGAGGTCACAGTTTGGAGGTGTTGACTATTCATTTGCCCCCTGTGACGACGTGGATGTCGTTGAATACACTATTTTATAATAGTATAATATTTTAAAATTATTTATATAAACTTAATCATGACATGGATGCTTAGTCAGTAGATAATGTTGTAGTAGGTTAATAGGTTAAGCAGACTCTTAAATAAATAAAGGGGAATGCTAATGACACCCTTTAATAGGGGTGTTGAATGTCTTAAAACTTGAAACATTATTAAAACATATAAAATATCAAAATCAATCAAATAATATAATATATTTTATTATTATTA
>NC_037528.1:5416061-5419736 GCF_001531365.2 Cynara cardunculus var. scolymus
TAAATATTTTTAAAAATGTCAATTTAAAAGTGATTTTTTATGAACATAATATAAATATAAGTTTCGATAAAATTTAAATTGTTTTTAGTAATTGTAATATTATATTCAAACCATGCTAAAAATACAGTGAATTCATAAATGTAATTAAATTTACAATAAATATTTTTTTCAAATCTCTCAGACATTGGCCATATAATATTTCTAAATAGATGTTATATATCTTTTTTTCATAACATTTTAATCTATAAATTAACACACACATACACACACACACACACACACATATATATATATATATATATATATTATCTTTTACATATTATCACAACCTATTTCATTTCCAACACTAATTAATATCATTTATTGTATATTATACAATCAGGCCCATTCCTGACATTTTTTAGGCCTTGGGCATGTAAAAATGGGTCCTCGACAAGTACAATTTTTTTTCAATATATTGTTTTTATCATCAGAAATAACATTGAATTCATATAAAACCGTTTTTTCGAGTATTCCTGGACGCAAAATCAATCAGTACTCATTTCTAAATTAATATTATCTACTAGAACATTTTTATGTAGTATCGGTAATTTGTTTCATCATTAAAAACATTCTATGATATACTTTTGGTACATAGAATGACATCATTTGAGGTCACAAAGTCAATTCTTCTGATTTTCGAGTGACACTATGTAAATCAATGTAAATAGTTTGGTTTTCCATGTCCCCATGTTATTGTTTTTTTAACATCATTTAAAACTTTTTTATTATGTTTTCGAATTTGGGAAGATTAAGGGGCTGTTTGTTTCCCTCTTAATGGTGACATTAAGAGGGAGCCTCTTAATCGGTCAGAGATTTGGAGTGTTTGACACAAAATATGAAACCTCTTAATGGTTACATATACCTCTTAACCATTTTGTGTTAAACCCTTCCCTCAACCATTAAGATCTAAACTTTTCCAGATTTGCCCTCTCTACACATCATTCCTTCACATCGCCTCCCACCCCCACGATCGCCATCTCCGGTCGCCATCTCCGGTCACCATCTCCGGTCGCCATCTCCGGTCACCATCTCCGGTCCCCGTCTCCTTCTGCGATAATCCCACTTCTTCCACGGTCGTCATTCCCTCCATCTGCTTCCTCGTCGCCGTTTGCTTCATGTATTTCCCCAAAATCGAAACCACCGATCGAAACCACAGTCGCCGTTCGCTTCCACAAGTCGCCGATCGAAACCATAGTGGCCGTTCGCTTCCACTGTCGCCGATTTTCTTCCACAGTCGCCGTTCATTTTCTGGTCGAAACCACCGATTGAAACCATCGCATAACCATCGCTTCCACAGTCGCCGATTTTCTTCCACAGTCCGATTTTCTTTCACGTCACCGCCTCGTCGCCTTCCACAGCCTCGTCGCCGCCTCGTCGCCTTCCACAGCCTCGTCGCCTTCCACAGTCCGATTTTCTTCCACAGTCCGATTTTCTTTCATTTGGTTTAGGGTAGCATTTTTCTGTCTAGGGTTTGGTTTAGGGTAGCATTTTTCTGTCTAGGGTTTGGTTTAGGGTAGCATTTTTCTTTGAAAATTGATGGTGTTTATTGCTAACTTCATGTTTGTAACAATGTTTGGATTACCTATGTTTTGTAATTTCTTGAGGATTTGTGATCTTGATATGAAGAACATGAAGAACAGCATCTTTTTTTTCTAAAAAAATRTTTAGAATTGATTGTATTTGTTGAGGGTTAAAATGGTAATTTTGCTGTCATTCAGAAAACAATTACCAAACAACTTTGTTTCATTCAGCACTTAACCATTCTGACCCTCTTAGCCATTCTAACTTCTTAGCTATTCTGAACTAAATCATTCAGCAACTGCCAAACAGCCCCTAACACCATTTTAAACTTTTATATCATGTTTTCGAATTTAGAAAGATTAACACCATTTTAAACTTTTATATTATGTTTTCGAATTTAAGAAGGAAAGAAAAAAATCAGAAAGGAAAAGAAATATAAAAGGAAGGAAGAAAAATAAAGTTTTTTGTTTGTGTTTTTAATAGAGAAGAGAGCGGAAGGAAAAATAATGAAATAAAAATAAAATTTGATATAATTTTTTTCTTTCCCTAAAAAAATCTCGAGAACATAATATTTTTCTTCCCCTATTATTTTCCTCTCTTTCCTACGTAAAAGAAGATTCAAAAATCAACCACAAAGGTGGTGTCTGATTGGTTTGAACTTGACTCCAAAGGTCAAAAGTACCAGGAGGTCTCAGGTTCAAATCCAAGGAGGAATAAAAATCCTCATGTGGTCACGGAGGTTCAAATGCGGTGACTTCGGGCTATCTGCAAAGCAGGTGGTCGCACTTGGATTAGTCAGCTCGCATAGCAGGTTTGATATCCAGGTTAATAAAAAAAAAAGATTCAAGAACATAGGGTTAGGGTTAAAACAAACTTTTCTGTAATCATCGATTATATAAATTAAAAAACTCATGTTGGTGATAGTTTAAGAGTTTATTATTCTTTTAAAGATAGAATAGTACATACGATTTATACACTCAATATTAGATAATAAAGAACAACTATGAAAAAACAATTATAGTTTTATTATTCTAAATATAGATATAAGTTGTACTGTCTGATATGGTTGGTAATTTTTTCAAAAGACGGAGGTTTTGTTAGCTAATAACAAGAAAATCTATCATATTCTAATATAAAATAGAATTCACGCGAGAATGGAACAATCAAAAGAGTCGATGGGAGATAAATTATGGAGAATATATCAAAGTTTTTGAAGCAGGTAGTTTTGGACGTCGGTTTTGGATAAAAAACTTAAAAAAATATTAAATAATATTATATAATGAACGACAGATTAACCTCTTTATGTATTTTTTTCTCCAATATATTTAATTCATACATGTTGGGTCTTTAATAGTTAATGTAGTACCAAAATCTTTTAATGTCATATTAGATATTAATTTTTTTATATGTCTTCTATTTACTAATTTTTTTGAACTACTATTATATATATTAAAAAAATTTGGGCTCCTAATTTTTATGGGCCCTGGCCGTACGCCCGGCCCGCCCTCCCCCAGGGACAGTCCTAATTATGATTATAACTATTTTAAGTTATATTATATAATTATTGTTTTAATTTATTTTTTTAAATTAACATTATTATAAAGTGCCTTCATAAATAAAAATCCACATTTATAATGATTTTTTATACTTATTATAATAAGATGACATGATGTTCAATATACTTACCACTTAGGTCTACTCTGCCACCGTTGTATCAGCATGTAAGCTTTGCAATTTGGTACGTTAATCGTAACCATCATGTGAAACTAAACTTGACAGAAGGATATCCGATCCCTACTATTACTTCACATTTTCTTTTATTCTTATTATTCGTGTGTTGCTGCATGGACTACCCTGTATTTAGATCGAATAAATAAGTACCGACAACTTTTACGTGTTAATTATACTACATATAATGTTATTTTAGAATACGTGAAAATGTAATATAAATTATGTTACCTTGTTTATATATCAAATCTCATTTTTTATGTTTTATTTTTATAATTATATAATTATTTAAAAAAATAATATTAAAATATTTCAAAAAGTTGTGACGAACTACGGTTGTTGTTAGAGGTGTATAAATTGGTTTCAACTTATTTTCTAATCACT
>NC_037528.1:5419959-5439090 GCF_001531365.2 Cynara cardunculus var. scolymus
AAATATATATTTATTAATAATTTATATTATAATATAATATAAATAAATAAGAGAGGAAGAACTAAAAAAACTAATTAATAATTTAAATAAGAAAACAATAAAAAAGTAAAAACAATAAAAAGACAAAAAAAAGTAATAATTATAATAGTCTTAGGGGTGCCTTAGCATATCTTAGGGGTGCCATTAGCCTTCCCCTAAATAAAAACTTTGTTTTACATCTCTAAATAATGATTTTGAAAATTGGTTTTCTTGGAATAGAAATTAACTAACTTGGTTTCATTTTAATGCAATTTTTCCTTTAATCAACTATTTTATAACACTTATTTTATAAAACCAAATAATAAAAATTCTATATAAAGTGTTACAATAAATTCGAAAAACGTTTTTTTGATGTCGTAACAAGTTTTTATAACTTTTTGTAAATATGCTTCGTTTTAATTATTTTAAAAGATACTATTTAGAAAAATGTCTTATAAAAATAAGTGTACATAAGACATTTTTCAGAAGTGTTTTATAAAATAACTAATACGACGTTTTGTATAATTATAAATATATAAAAAAAACTTGTTTAAAACGTTTAAAAACGTCCTAAAAATTCATTACAATATTTTTAAATGCAACATTTTTTTATATAAACGTCAGTCCTATAAAGTTGTCTATTGGACCCCTAAAAATTGTTATTGTCTTATAAAAATAATTTACTGTAGTAATTATAACAACTCGTCCCACATGGATAGAAAGTGAGTATTGTTAGTCCCTTATCAGTCTTAAGCAGTAGACTAGCAATAACTTCCACCATGGTTTTAAGTTAGATTCGAAATTATTCGGCCAGTCCGTTTGCTTTAGGCTTTGGGGATGTTAAAATGGTATTAGAGTTGATCATTGTACCATTGGAATGGTGGGGTAAACCTCATCGAGCATGACAAGTCCTCAAGAGGGGACAAGGAGGAAGATTTTGGGCATGCCTGACGAGGACATCATGAGTTTAAGTGGGGGAGTTTGTAACAATTCGTCTCAAATGGATAGAAAGTGATAATTGTTAGTTTCTTAAGCAATAGGCTACCAATAACTTTCATTATGGTTTTAAGTTGGATTTGAAGTTAATCGGACCAGTCCGTTGCTTTGGACTTTGGGGGTGTTACAGTAATAGATATCATACTCAAAACAATATTATCAAAAACATTATGGTTAAATGTATGAATGACAATCTGATCTTATAAATTTTTTTATTATAACATTATACTTTAATTTTTCCTTATTATATCAATGTACTTCCAAATATTTTTTATTAGAGTATCGTACTTCGAAAAATCTACTCATTATATCAATGTATAACCTGTTACCTTTTAAACTAGTTATTTCCTTACTTTTTTTGCTTCTTGGCTTCAATGAGATAATGTGAGTGACACATTATTTTGGTGATATAACTAAAATAAAAAAAAACTTATTTCTAATTATTTATAATGATTTTCATTTTTTATTGCTACAATTTTGAAAACACTTAATTTTTTTTTTGACTTTTTCTTATTAAATTACATGCAAATTAAATATTATACAGTAAAATATTTCTTAAATGAATATGATATATTATTTTCGAGATAAACATTTTGTTTGTAAGAAAAGTAACACTTCTTATTTTATTTTCTTTCAAAAGCACATATCTTTTAAAGTTTCTTAATATGTTAAAAGAGATAAATTGTGATCTACAATTTTTTTAATATTGTTATATTAATGAATAGTTTAAAAAAAATCTAATTGATTTAATATATTTATGTGTCAAGTGCATTTTCTTAAAAGAACATGATATATTATTTAAAAGATCAAATATTTTTTTGGTAAAAAATGTAACAATTCTTTTTTTTCTTTTCAAAAATACATATTTTTTAAAAATGTTAGCAAAATAAATTACGTTTTGCTAGTTTTATTAATATTGGTATACTAATAAATAATTTATAATTTTTTTAATTATTTTAGTATATCTATTAAATAATATGAAAATTGTCTATATAATAATATATTAAAATTAAAAGTGTAATATTGTACATGTGCTATAATAAAATAACTTTGAATGAACAATGTTATAATAAGAAATATCATGTCAACTATAATACATTTGAACAACTTATGTGGACAATGAGGTGACATAGAAATCTGGTGTAATGGATAAATTTAAATAAAAAATTATCCAATATTATAATAAGTAAAATTTTCAAAATACAAGGACCTAATAAAAATAATTTAAAAGTATATTATTATAACAAAAAAAAAACTAAAAGTAAAATATTATTACAAGAAAATTTATAAAAAGAAATTGCTATTTGATGAATTCTACTCAAAATATTACTGAGTAAAAGATATCATCTCTTTATGCCAAATCGTGTATAAAGAAGATCAAGCAAAAATAACAAACAAAAAAGTTAGTAGTATATATCATATGTTATTAGTTAATAATATAACATGTTATTTAGTTTATTTGTATATCTATACTATATTATAAAACATTTGATAACAACTATTAAAAGTAATTTTTTTATATGAAGTACTGCTTATTAATACATATTACTTAAAATTCAAGATTACAAGTAAATTGTGCGTAAGTACAACTTATTAAGCTTCATGTTTGAATTCGTGTAACTAACCGTAGATAATTATAATCAAATACATGATAAAATTCTTATTTTAAATATAAAATTCAAAATATAACTAGGATTATTATTGAGTTCTAACATAATACTTAGTTATTATCTTTATAAAAATTATATTATTAAACCAAATATAAATTATTTCATCGTTAAAGCTAAATTAAATTATAAAAAAAAATTAATTAAAGAAATTACACAAAGAAAATGAGAACATTTATATTTTTTTAAATTTTATATAATATCTTCAAATTTATATTTTATTTACAAATATTATTTTACTTAAAACCACATAAATTCGTATTATAACATCGACACATAGACCAAAAAAATAAAATAAAACATTGAAATCGAGATATATCTCCTTATATTGTGTGAGTACCCTTTTAGTAAATTAATATTAAATTCAATTTAAGCGAAGTAATAAATTAATAATACATAGTATTTAATTCAATTTAACCGAAGTAATAAAATCTTAACACGTCTTAAAATAAATAAAATAATATTATTTGATTAACGATACTATCTAATTATAACCCAAACCCTTATTTGATTTGGACATGTTATTTGGTTTTGAATTTATCACCACATCGATCTCTTAATTTCTCAAAGAATACCATCATTCTTTTGTAACTGAAAAAGGAATCAAAATTTGATTTCTTTTATTTTTGAGTAAACTAAGTTTTTCGTCTTTCTAATTTGTTAAAAATTATGGATTTTGTTTTTCTGGTTTTGAAATTATAGAACTAACTTTCACCTTATTCTTATTTTAGGGAACAACTTTTAAAATCTTTATTTAAGAGTCTCTATCAAACTTTTTGTTTATTTAAGGGTCTGGTTAACCTGTTGAATAGATAACAGGTAATTTAATATGACTTGAAAGAAAGTTATTTAAACAAATATTATGGGGAAATTATTTTGAGAAATCATCATTATAATCAAAACAAATCAAAATGAAGTCCGCTTCACGTCTCCTACCTCGGTCGCAATCCTGCCTCTCCCTCTTCCTTCAATCGCCCTCGTCCCATAGCCTCCTGCCGTTGTAGCTTTCTGCCCTCTCCGACAGCCGTTGCCCCTCCCTCTTCCTTCAATCGCCATCGTCTCATAGCCTCCTGCCGCTGTAGCTTTCTACTCTATCTGACAGCCGCTGCCCTTTCCGCATTTGATATTTATTTTTTATTGCATCAATTAATTTTTCTATTAAAAACGAGATTTGCAATCATCTTCAATTTAATATTTGAATTTTTTTTATTTAAAAAACAAGATTTAGAAAGAAAAATAGATTTTATTGCATTAATTTTTGGAAAAAAAACGAATTTTAGTTAATTTTATATAATTATTTTGCAATTTTAAAATATGACATGGATTTAAAATAAAAAATTAATATGACGTGAAATATTTTAGTTGACAAAAGATCTGGATTATGTCAGCATTAACAGGTCAACCATACTCTTAAATAAACAAAAAGTTTGATAGAGACCCTTAAATGAAGATTTTAAAAGTTGGTTCCCCAAAATAAGAATAAGGTGAAAGTTGGTTCCATTTTGATGCAATTTTCCCTGATGATTTTTGTTTTTTATGGTTGGCTATTCATTTTTATTTTTGTTTCTAAAATCAAAACACTACTTTTAAATATGGTAGAAATAAACTATAAACCATAGGAACGGAAAAATAATAAATTTTAAATCATATTGACAAAAAAGTAATATATTATAAACCATAAGAATGAAAATCGTAATTTCAAAACCTTAAGAACGACAATAGAAATTTTCAACAAACCGTAATTTACTCTTTATTTTTTTTATAAAGTGTTCCAACATTTATAAAATGCATGCTAAATTAAGATTACGGTAGCTTTACCATGTTCAAACTACAAGGGTGGTGATTGATTGATTTGAGCTTGACTCCAAAGGTCAAAAGTACCAACAGGTCCTAGGATTCAAATCCAAGGAGGAATAAAATTCTCTTGTGGCTACGGAAGTTCAAATGCGGTGACTCCGGACTATCTGCAAAGCAGGTGAACGTTCTGAGATTAGTCAGCTCGCATAACGAGTTAGATATCCAAGTTAATAAAAAAAATTGTAAATTTCATTTGCACTTGCATAAATAAAATACAAATATCGATCCATTTAAAATCAGAATTCCAAAAATCGCCAAAAATGGCATATATATATATATATATATATATATATATATATATATATATATATATAACCTCAAATCTGCATGTCTAATTTTGCTAAACACAAGAGATAATTAAACTACTTCATTACTTCTACATTTTACTATATATGAAGTCATCCAGTGAACACTAATTAATTAAATCAGGCCTTAATTCCTCCACTACATCCCAAAACATCAACCAACCGCCACCACCTTTTGTTCCCACTACTCCGGCCACCACTCTCCTCCTTGCTGCTGTTAACCGGTGGGGGTCCCATCGTATTCTGCCGCCGGAGTTGCCTGCTCTTGATGTCACCTACATCAATCTTAGTCGGAAACTTGCTTGATCCAGACCCAAACATAAACACCAGCCATCTTGACTTGCATATTGGAGATGATGCCGATCTGTTTGGCAGTGACTTTGATCTCGAACTACTCAGCTTGGATGCCGTTTTGAACCGCATATACCTAAAAGAATCAGAATTTGACCGAAATGGAGGGTTTATAATTTGGCCCTTAGTTTCTTGATTCAGTCGAGTGGAAGAAACTACCTTCCCACAGAAAATGATGTTCTCAGATGAATTACTATTGCGAACCCATTCTTCAGTGAAGAACCCTAAGAAATCTTGTTCAGATGAAGAAGACGATGATGATGATGATGATGATGAATTTGCTTTAGAATGTTGATCTTCTTCTTCTAAGCCGATAGTATGATCTTCAATGAGAAGGTCACATAGAGAAAGGGTGTCCTCTGAGTCATCGATATAATCTTGCATGGTGCTATGGATGTGGGTGTTCATCAATTTTCTTGAAGTCGTTAGTTATGTCTGTGAATGTTCTAAAAGATTAGGCATATATATATAGGTGTTAGTAGGTAGGTCAATTAAAGTAGAATCTTAAAGTGTGTTACTAGAAGGGAATTAAGGATGAAATTAATGTCAATGAGTCGTTGATGATGCTGGTTGGGTTGGCAAAAGTGACCATCTTTGCCTGGTCTTGAGAGCTACTAGAAGGCCATGGCCGCCACTGGAGAGCCGAAATGGACTTGACTGCAATTGACCATAAACCTACCTAGCTAACTTTTTTTTATTAATTTTTTTTATTAACTTGGATATCCAACCCACTATGCGAGTCGACTAATCCCAGAACGAGCACCTATTTGCAGATGGCCTGAAGTCACCGTATTTGAACCTCCGTCGGCACAAGGAGATTTTATTTCTTCTTGGATTTTTATTCCTTCTTTTTTCTTTTTTCTTTCCGGGATTATATATATATATATATATATATAATACACATAGAAAAATGAGTCTATGGTGGTTTAATTATTAAACGTTTAATAGACAAGTGCTTATCACGTAATTTATCTTACCAGATGATTGAATATGCATGGCAAAAGCCGATAATCTTATCTTGTAAGACCAATGATAAGGATAAAAAGTTTTCTCCGGTAAGTGAATGTAATGACTCTTAATTGGTAAGTGAAGGTAATGACTCTTACTTGGTAAGTGCTTACAAGAAAAAAACTATTGCATACAATAACGTTTTGATGAACTACAATCTTACCAGATAAAGTAAATTATAGTATTAACTTACATGTCAGATAAGTGTTCAAATAAACAAACCTTTGGTGTGAGAATACATGTGAAACTTAAGAACATATTCTATAAAAGAGTTATTAAGAATAAAATGAAGGTTCTAACACTTACCGAAAATAAATGGTTAGGCAGATCTAAAAACGTCTAAAGAGATACAAATTATCACAGAATTTTAGATGAAATTGTTTAAATATAGTCTATATTCTAAATACAAAGAAAAACTTGCTTTCAAGAGTTAGGCATGTATTTGTATGGCACTTTTTTTTTTCTTTCTAATTTCACATTCATTCGATACCCATTTTATTTCCATTTAATTTTTTAAAACTATAATTGTCATTCTCTACATAAAAAATATATTAACTTTTTGTCTTTTTAGTTTTAAAATTTATATTTGCAGATACGGGGATATTGTATTTGACCGATTCTTCTTTTTTATAATGGAGCAATAATTTATAAGTTTTTTTATAACAAATTCATTTAATAATAGTATAAGGACACTCGCACAGTCAAATGAGATACATCTTCCTTTTAATATTTTATTTTATTCATTATCTCAGTTGATGTTATAATATGGTCTTATGATTTTTTTTAAAACAATAATGTTTTATTTTTCAATAAAATATACATTTGTCATAAAAATTTGACAAAGATATATCGATAATAGTATCAAATTAACTATTTAATATTTCTCATTTTTTGTGTAATTTTTTAATTCAATTTTTTACTTATAATTTAAATTAGGTTTAATAACGAAGTAATTTATATTTGGTTTAATTGTAAGGATAATAATTAATTATTTTGTTAGAACTTAATAATTATCCTAATTATATTTTACATTTTTTTATTTTAAAATAAAATGTTTATAATCTATTTGATTATGTTTATTCGCAGTTTGTTACACGAATTCAAACATGAAGCTTTAATTAGTTGTACTTTTGCACAATTTACTTGTAATCTTGAATTTTAAGTAATATACATCAATAAATAGTACTTTATACATAAAAAATATTTTTTAAGAGTTTTTATCAAATGTTTTATAAATAGATAGATAAAAAGAATATATTTGTTATGTATATATATATATATATATATATATTAAGAACCAAACAATTTGTAAGATACATGAAATTTATTATAAACCATAAATTAAATATAAAAAGAATAATTTTAGTAGTCTTGAATTAAAATTTTATTATAGATAATTTATAAAAATTCTCTCTCTATCTCCTCTCATTTTTTTCCTATCCTCTTATTAACAAAATAATCCAAAAAATAAAACTAAACCTAACAATTTAACAAGTATCGCCAAATAACTCATCGTGATCACAAGTAAACATAATGTGAACACAAAAAACACAAGACCAAAAAACTACAAATCACTAAATATATTTTGTATGAGCTTTGATACACACTGTGAACAAAATTAATAATCAAGTTTGAACATCCGTTAAACATCTTCGTTGAACCCAAAACCAAAAATTTATGGTATCACGATTTGAACCAATATCAAATATATTGTTTCAATTAAACATTGTGATCACCTTTTTTTTTTCCTCACATTGCAATCACCTATTTCTCTTACATATTGTGATCACCTTGTGAACAAAATGTGACACAACGACAATTAGAAGAAAAAAAAACTAAAGATCCCTAAAAATATTGTATAAGAACTTGAATACACATATTTTAACATATTGTGGTCATCTTGTGGACCCAATGTGACACGTGGACATTAAGAACTAAAAACAAAAACAAAAACATTAGAAGTATTATTTAAAGAGTTTGATACATATATTGTGAACAATTAATTAATGTTTCATTTGAGAAATTGTGGATATTTTATTTATGGAAGTTATGGATTTTTTATTTATGGGAAAAATAAATTAACTAAATACAATAAGTAACGAGACTAAAATAACTTTTTTTTATTTAATAAATAACATAATTATTTTAAATACAAAAATGGTTCATATTAAATCTCATACATCTTTTAGGCTTCTTATATTCTCTCTCTCTCTCTATATATATATATATATGAGAGGTATATAAGAAAGAAGGGACCATTCATATATAAACCATAAACAAATCCATGAATAATGAATTATATGAAGGCCTTATAAAAAATATAAATAAATAAAAGAAAATATAAATTGATAAATAAAATGTGCACAAAACAAATCGCTTTTACTTACAAAATTATTCAAGATAAATTTTCATGTGTGATTATCGACTGATCGCTCAAAAGGTATCAATAATTTTGATAGAATCCAATGTTTAAAAAAAAAAATTACCAACGGATCACCTAGAAAATAACTAAACTTGTCGCTACTTTGTATCCACCAACGATTGTTTTATAACGAATCACCTTTTAGCAGTGAATTTCTTGGTAATATATCTCATATGTTAATATAGAAATTTAGCCAAGTCAGTCGAATCTTTCGAGTGTTCGAAAGGTGGCCCGTAAGTCTTCACTTCCGGTATCTCCGTCGTATCCTCTACCACATCCGAAAACATCAATCAACCGCCGCCACCGCTTATCCCCACTTCTCCGACCGTGACTTTCATCCTCACCGCCGTCAGAAACGGTTGTTGTATTCTGCTGCCGGAGTTGCCTGCTTCTAATATCATTCAACTCCATCTTAGTCGGAAACTTACCCGTGCCATACCCGAACATAAACACTCGCCATTTGGACTTCCTCGGAGATTCTAATCTGCTTCTCACCACAACCGCCGATGAGCCTTGATTGTCATTAGAAGGTTGTTCTTCTCTTCCTGCCATGTCGCCATGAATCTTAGCCTCCATCATATCGTCTTCTTAAAAATTGTTGTGCGATTCTACATGTAAAAACTGTTTATATAATATTCGCAAATTTTGACAAATATGACAATCTTGTTTGGTATTAATGCATATATGAACAATACCCTCGTAGAAAAAATGGGAAGATATGGCTACTAGAAGGTCCAGCTAAGTTAGAAACGGAACAATGTTTGAAACTACACAAATAGTCAAATAGATAATCCTCATAATCTTCAGTTTTCCAGGGCAGCCGCTTACCAGGTAAGCGTGTATCCGGAAGAGTCAAATACGAAGGCAGATCCCGACCCTGGGCACGTGCAATCCGTGGAACCGCACAGGGCATCAAAAACCAAAAGGGAATCAAATTTTTATATAGTATTAGTTTTGGATTTTGGGGTTTAACAATTTGAGACTTGGGTTTTAATTATAAACAGAAGTCCAATTCATCAGAGCCTGTTTATAACAAACTCAAGGACTTGAACTGTTGACAATAGAATAGACGCATCATAGTTTACAAGACGATTGGCTTTGGCGATTTGAAATTGACGATTTCTATAGTTCTTTGAGTATTCGACCTTTTCGATTTTCGACGATGACGTTCCAGTTCCAGAGGAAGACGATTAACGGTAACGAGTCTAACGACTGACCATGCGACGATGGATCGATCTTGATGATCAATCGATGCATTACCGACTGCCCAACTATATATACTCGAATACACGATTGTCTTATTAAACTCTCAAATCTCAATCCTTCAAATCTGGATACAGTCGATTGCATGTGTATTTCTTCAAATCTGGGTTTTGGAACCGGAAGTGTAACTATGAAAGTCGGTTGCATTGTTTCTCAAACCAAGATATGATTTTGTTTCTAAATTCTAACATAGTAACGTTTAATTGATTAATTTTGATATCATGTATTCATTGTATTTTCAATTGATACAAGCTCTCTTATGGTAAAGATTGTTGACTTGTTGTCCAATATTGTAATAGTGGAAACTTTGGAAAAATCCTAGTTTTAAGGAAGATGAAATTAAAGCTGTACTTGTCAATAGTTTCTAGAGATGTTGGTATCAAAATGTCAACATTTATCTTGTCTTTATTATAATATCAAAAGTCCCATGAATAAATGGTTGGAAATCAATCAAAAATGGATGGGGAAATCAATCAAAAATGGATGGAAAAATCAAGAAGAAAACAAAACTGGGTCAAATTTATTTTTTTGGGTTTGTCCATTTGATTTTGGTCATATGTTCTATTACTACGAGTTCATTTTCATTATTAGTTGGGTTAAACAGAACATGAATGAGATTTGTTATTTTGGAGCATAGTGCATACTACATCGGTTATCAGTCACGAAGACACCCTTTTAGGTGATATAATTATATTTTGTAATTTAGTGTTTTGGTTTTTATGTCCTCTGTATTTTTCATTTTAATTAACAAAACTCGGAGTAGGGTTGAGCTGCCTAGTCTGACTAGGTTTCAAATCCTTTAATAAAATCGTATCTTTCGTCGTTTCATTAATTTGCTTAAAAAAAATAAGCATATGGGTATTTTTTTTAGCATCTTCGTACATGACATCAAAAACCTCGGGAATGACACTGTACAAAGGTCAAGCTAAGTCAGAAACGGAAAAATGTACTTAGGGGCTGTTTACCCGCTTATCCGCAAGAGCGTCAATTTCACTTACTTTATCAGGTAACATTATTGGTCATCAAATGGATTGTCCGTAAGAGTTTTTTACCTGGTAAGCATATTTCGCATGTTTTCTTCTCATTTTATAACACATATTGCATTGTTTTTGTGTCTGGTCCTGTAGTGTCTCATGCATCTTTCTTATACTTTTTTGTATAGTTTCTCTCTTTTTGATGCCTATTACTTTGTCATAGGTATATTCACCTTTTTTCGCCTGGTCTCAAGAAAGAGAACAAGAAGGAATCGCAAGCGGTGTAGGAAGCATAAAAGATGAAGAAAAAGAGTTGGAAGATGCTCACACTAGCGAGTGATTAAAATGTGTAGCCGCGAGTAAGAGGAATTTTGGATTTTTACAATGTTTGCACTGCTCAAGCTTGTGAACAACACTATAGGCCACAAAATTCTAATTTTAGCTAGTATTATTTCGGTCATTTGGACATGGATATGTAAGGTTTTTGGTGTTGTGTTTTAAGGATTTAAGCCTCCATCGTAGATTTTACCATTTTTAGGTTTTCCTTTATGCATTAGAGCAGATTTTTAACTTAATATAAGGTGAATATTAGTAAGGACTTGATTTGTATGACTTGGTTGTTTTATAAGTAAAAGGCTTCTCGACAAAATGGTTGTTTGATTGGTTGACTAAAGGAAGTTTGGTAGATTTAACGGTTAAGATCTAAATGAAAATTTGGTTGTGGCTTGGGTTAACCAATCGGTGATTTTTATCACATCATATAGATGTTTTGATTATTTGAGAATATCTTTTTAATGCTTATTTTTAGAATTAATTGATACGGAAATAATCGATTTTCATTTAAGAAATGGTTATGTCGCCTTGGAATAAGGAAAAGTGACTTTTGAATTTACATACCCACTTTGAGAGGTCTAAACTGATATTCACTATTTTAGAATTTAATGCCTTTCAATTTGAGTTGCTAGTGCTAATTAGATTGTCATTCGATGCTCCTTAGTTTCTTGTGTTTACTTAGGGGCCGTTTACCAAATGCTTACTCGGGTAAGCGTTTGTCAAGTCATATTTCCTTACCGGATGAATATGGCAAGGAACAAGAATCTTACCTCACCTGGTAAGAGCAAAGGCACGGACCGAGAGTCTTACCGAGTAAGTGATGGCGACGACTCTTACCACAATTAGATCTTACCGCGTAAATTGTTACATACGTTGTCGTTTTGATAGACTAAAATCTTACCCGATTAGTAAGCGATAAAGTTGCATTTTACCGTTAAGCGCTTACCAGGTAAGTGTTTAGCTAAACGGTCCCTCAGCGTTGTTTGGTTCTTAATTTGGTCATGTTTATTGTAGCTTAAGTGGTTGTATTATTTGATTTTTAGTGTTAATCCAATTTTTAAATTGATTGCGTGCATTTGAGTAAAATTTGTGCTTATTCCCTTGTCTCCCAGTATTCAACTTGTATGGTACGACACCATACACTTGCGGTTACAAATGATTTTAAAACTCAAACAATGCATTTAACATACATGTACAAGTTTTTTTCCTCACTTATCGGGTAAACTTTTCGATTTTTGTCTTGTTCATCCAGAAGGTAAGTGACATCCGATGAACGTTTGATAAACATCCCTTGGTTTCTTTTTAGATATAATTCCTTTTTAGAATTTATGTCATAAGAGTTCTATATGTATTTGTTAGACTTGAATCATTTTTTCTCGATATATGTTGGAATCTTCTATTTCTCTTCAAAAAAAGTAATCTAGTAAGATTTCATATATTCTCACAATTTCTTCGACAATGGCATCTATTTTCAGCATCCCTTTGCGGTTTCGCCACATTTGGTCGACCAACCAACTGACGAAGTTGAACTTATATATTGGTACAAGTGGTACCATGGACAAGCGAATGGTGATCGATGATGGAACGCTAATTATAGGGCTATAATTAGGAATGGCAACGGATAGGTCGGGGCCGGTTATTGGTATCCCCGTCTCCGAAACCGACAACTTAAATCGTCTCCATAACCGTCCAGATCCCCATTGGGTCCCCACGGTTTCCCCGACCTCCGTTGGGGAACTCGTTAAGGGTAAAAATTCTCTTTTTCCCGTTCACCGTTGGTTATAACCAAATCCGAACCCGAAACCCGAAACCAATCTAAAAAAATTACAATATGTTGATCTTCACAACTAAAAGTATACAATTTTTTTTAATGATGTAAGTTTAGATGTCTCAAACATAATCGAACCAATTACAAACAATATATTAGATTACAATATAAAAGTAAACATAAATTCAAATATCATACAACTAACATCATAATTTCATGATTAGACAAGTAAACTATAATTTTTCATTTGTCTTATTTGAGTTGTTAAGGTAAAATGAATAAAAGTTTTTTAAATTTTAATATTTCTATTTTCCTTTAATGATATTATATATATATATATATATATAAAAATTAAAATTAATATACATAAACATATTGGGCGTTCTGTTCCTCATTGAATCCCCGAATTTGTCCCCGATCTCCGACCCGTCCCTGATAAGATGTCCCCGAATTCAATCCGAAAGTTTCAATTTTCGGCTTTCGGCTTTCAATATTGATTTCGATTTTCTGCCATCCCTAGCTATAATGTCTAAGGGACGGTCTACATTCGATTTTTGATCTATTGGTTTTGGTTTTGGTTTAGGTTAGGGTTAGAATAATATCAGATTTCATATTAGTGTTTAGAATTTAGTTCCCTTGGAATATATATCTTTTTATAATGTTTGCATTGGAGAATTCTCCATTCCCAACTTGAGGGGGACAATGCAAAGGGATATATATATAAGACTAGTTTCACTCTGGGAAATGGTTAGATGAGGGTTATGGATTAGTATATAATATATACACGATAATATGATATATATATATATAATTCTCATCATCCTGATCAAATGGATTTGTATTTACACAATTACACACAGTAACAGAACAATATTCATGTAAAACTACAATTTAAAACAAAATTACTCAATGGAGGCCTTTTACAACCACCTTGGTGTCTCTAACATATCCACCACCGCATCCCAAAACATCAACCAACCGCCACCACCCCTTCTTGCAACTCCTCAGGCCACCCTTCTCCCCCCTGCTGATATGATCAACAGATGAAGCTGGGGAGTTGTGATGATCAGTTGTACTCATCTGCCGACGAAGTTGTCTGCTCTTAATGTCACTCAAATCCATCTTCTTTGGAAACTTACCTGAACCCAATCCAGGCAATAGCACCTGCCACCTTGACTTGCTCTTAGATACTACCACTCGGCTTTTTTCCAGAGCTGACACTGATTTTGACCTCCAAGTACTAGTTGTCGAAGCCATTTTCAAGCGCATGTATCTAAAGGAACCAGAACTTGACCGAAACATTGGGTTTACTGCCGGCTTGTTAACCTTATCATCAGAGACAACCGGTGGTTTATTCGTACTAGAAGTGTCAATACTCCATTTTTCATTAGAAAACCCAAAGAAATCTTGATAGAAAACTTGATTTACTTCTTCTGAACCAACCGTATCCTCTTCCATTTGAAGGTCTGACAAAGAAAGAGTCTCATCGGCATCTTCCTTGTATTCCTCCATATCATATGGTATTGTTTTCAAGTTTCTTTAGTTTGTTTCATATGATTTGTGATATATATCCCTTAAGCTTTTTGCAATATATATATATACATACATATATATATATATATGAAGAAGTTTCTGAGAATATGATACTAAAAACAATGCATAAAAGTCGTGAATGGTGTGTTGTAGGGTTAACAAATGTTTAATTACTAGAAGGCCAAAGCCGTCGGAGGAAGACCAACGTCAATTGGACTTTAAAATTAATGCACCTACCATATATGGATATCGATAATGCCCATTCATTTAATTAATTAATTAATTAATATTAGTATTCTTTTATGATATCGTTACATAATTTATATTATTAATAGTCCCCGCCCCTTCTTAACTTTAATTAAACATCTTGCATCGATGTGTTCATCCGTCTCAGCTACAATTGACCCAGATATCTAAAGATAAATGTGGAAGATTAATTAAAGGATCAAATCTTTTGGCTATTGCAGAAATTTCTAATCAAGTGTGTCAAAGATGATCGCATTCACCGATCAGAAGAATGAAGAGGAAGCCTTGATTGTGTCATCAGAGGTTGACCCACCACCACATCCCAGTATGCGTATAAGCCCCGTCAGCCGTTTTCCACCGCCTTTCTTGTCGGACATTTTTGACGGAATCTGCCGTAGCTGCCTGCTCCTTATGTCACTCAACTCCATATTTGTCGGAAACCTACCAGAACCAAACATAAACACCTGCCACCTTGACTTGCTGGAACATGCCAGTTTCGATTTTCTCTGGGCCAACACATCATTCTTGTAAGAATCGTCTTTCTTTCTCCCTGAAACTGGAAGCGACTTTGATAGTGAAGTAAAAGAGGAAGAATGGCCATTGGAGCACTTGCCGAAAGAATCAGAATTACGTCTAGAGAGACTACTCTTGTTGTTGTTCTTCAAATCGGTTTTGTTCTTGGGATTATTGAGGTTTTGGGTATTTCTTGAAGTGTGAATCACTTTTCCACAGAAGATGATATCGTCAGGCAAATTAGTAATACTCCATTCTTGATCACTGAAAAACCCTGAGAAATCTTGGTCGAAGAAGGAAGCAGATGAAGAAATAATGGAATTTTGATTTTCATGATCAGTAGAAAATACTTTAGAATCTATCTGTAGACCATCGTCGTCGGAAAACCGTAGGTCACTGAAAGAGAGAATCTCTTCTCTGTCACTATCCATGATATATACTCGATTGATAGACAAAATTTACAAGAATTGAGATACAGAAGTACATGTGGATGAATGTATATGTATATATACATATTAATTACGTGTGATACAGAAGAAAAATCGTAAAGACTTGTAGGGGACGTAGAAGATGATTCGTCTCCGAATTCTAGATAAAAACTCCATCTAGTCTTGGTACTAGAAGAACTCCATTTCAAATCCCAAGAAACAATCACAAACCCTAATCATTGTATTTTGTTTTTTTAATTGTTAAATAATAGTTATATAAATACAAAAATATTAACCGTAAAAACAAATAGACCGGATCAACAACGATGGAGGTAGGGTGGCAAAAAATAAACCAACCCATTAACCTAACTCAGAATTAGTTGGGTTGAGATTTTTAACTCATTTAAATAAATGGATCAACCCGCGTAACTCATTTAAATAAATGGGTTGGGTTGGGTTGGGTTGAATTGTTTGACTTGTTTTCAACCCACTTAAAATATTATATAAAATTATTTTATTCTTAATATTATATCTATTTTATTTTTTATTTTGTTTCTTATTAAATAAATTGTTCCAAGTTTCATGATGACTCTTCGATTTCAATCTTTCAATAATTAATTATCCACATGTTTCATTACTAATCAGTATCATGAGTCTCGACGCTTTGTCTTCTATTATTCAATTCTTCAATCTTTTCCCTTTCTTTTCAGTTCTACCTTCTCCAATCAAAGATTTGGGTTGGTTTCAGACTTTCAGTTTTCAATTTGAGGTTGAGGGCTTGAGGCTGAGGGCCTGAGGCGTTGTTGAACGATAGCAGAGTAAGTTCTTTATGATCATGTTTGTTTAGTATTTTGTTGTTAAACTTCGTATAGATCATATGAATTTCATGCTTCTCTTTGATTATTTGTTACTTTATGACTCTATCGAACTTTAGTGATTTCTTTCAAGTTTGAATTTGTTATTTGTGTGGTGTGGCTATTTGTTTCCATCACTGTACCTATACCTCAGAGATAATTGTTATCATTCGTCTTCATTGAGATAATTATACAATCTACATATAAGTTGTTGTTTTGTACGCATGGATTACACTTGCTGATGGACTAATGGTCTTAGGATTTTAGGTACGAGAGTGAAATTGGGGTTGATGAAAGTGGAAGTTGAGTATAAAAAATTTCAACTTATTTTGAACAATATATTTGTTGTGATTGTGTTTTATTCAAACTTTGAACAATTTGGTTGTATTTGTGGGTGTTTAATTAAATGTTTATCCGGTAAGTGCTTACATATAAGATTCAACATTATAATTTATTTTGATACGTAAGATTTTAGTACATCAAAACATATTGAATGCAATAAGTTACTGGATAAGTGTTTATCTGGGTAAGAGTTGTCATCCTCACTTATCGGGTAAGACTCTCTATCCTTCTCATTGCTCTTACCCGAAAAGATTATTGGCTCTTTTCATGTTCATCCGATAAAGAAATTTATCCGATAAGTACTTACCAAGTAAATGTTTAGTAAACAGCTCCTTACACATTTAAAACCGCTTTCTAAACAAGTCCAATTTATTTAATCTTTTCTAAAATAAAATTAAGTACAAGCTATTAAACACTAATTTGGAACAATTTTTATTATTTAAGGACCATTTATCAGAAGTTTACCCATAGGTTTTCACTTATCTTATTGAGTGAACATGACATGTGACAAAAAAATCATGTCCGGTAAGCGTTTATAGGGTAAAGGGTTGTTTAATTCGTTTTCTATTAAGTCTAATATGGATAAAACTGTATATATTGATAAAGTTGTCTGTATGATAACAGATAAATTATTGTTCAATTGTTATATTAAATAAACAATCTAAATGTTTGAAATAACCATTTTACCTCAATTTATATTTTTATCTAAAACAATTGTTTGGTAGGGTAGATAAACAAGAACAGGAAATTTGATTTCATATATAGGTTGTTACTTGTGAGCACAAATTTGTAACCACTTACTAGATAAATCCATCACATCTCTCCATGCAAAAGCACACTACCAAATAGTGCATCTTTTCCGACTGAAAGTTAGCCGTGGAAAAGATGTCGCCGGTGATTATTTTCCCGACGGACTTATCAGGAAAATGTTTTATAAATCCCGATAAGCAAATGTTCTAGAAAAATGTTTGATAAATCCCGATAAGAAAATGTTTTCCATCAATAATTAAATGACGGACTGAGTGAAGTTTTAAATCGAATTGGATTTCCAGATGGTTTTCTTCACAACATGCTTTCCTAGAATTTATTTCATCAAATTATTGGGGCCGGCAACATGTACCCTGAGGGGCAAAATACCATATTTGTTAGGACCAGCCTATGTGTATCTCGATTAATTTCATGGAATCTTAAAGAAAACAACATCAATGGCACTAAGGAGATTTGAAGTATCGACCTACGTGGAGGAGTCTCACAACGTAGCTTTTATTTGTTAGTTAAACTAACTCTCCAGGTTTACAAAATGTAACTTAATTATAATCTTTCGGTTTCAATTATAATTAATATATAATCATCTTAACAATGAAAAGATTAGAATACAAAATACACATACGATCGATCGGTTTACTTTGTTAATCAATACGACACAACGAAATACATTGAATTTTTCATCAGCTTCGCCCAAATTGTCTTGGTTTCGATCCCAACCCCTCAACTCGTCCTCCTAAATCGATGATATTAATATTTGTATCAACGACAACAAATTCAATCAATGTAGGCATCTAGTATCCACCAGTACCACCACATCCCAAAACATCAACCACCCGCCACCACCCCTTCTTTTCAGTTCTCCCACCAGCACTCTCCTCCCTACCTACGTGCACATCATCAGATGGAGACGACACCTTGGTTGTACTCTGGTGACGGAGTTTCCTGTTGTTCATATCGCTCAGATCCATCTTCGTGCCTGATCGGAACCCAAACAGAAACACCTGACACCTCGACTTCCTCTTAGATGCCATTCTGCTTTTCTCCATGGACATTATTGACCTTGAAGTGTTTGGCCTGGAAGCTATTTTGAAGCGCATATATCTAAAAGAACCAGAACTAGATCTAAACAAGGGGCTATTTGTTACTTCCACCATTGCCGTCATGTTATCGTCGGAGATGGGTTTCCCACAGAAAATGATGTTTTGAGGTGAATTATCATAACAAGTGTTGGGGCTCCATTCTTCACTGGAAAACCCAAAGAGATCTTGATAGAAAGTATGATTTAAAAGTTCTGAACCAGTGTTTGTATCGTGGATTATTTGCAGGTGTGATAGAGAGAGTGCCGTTTCATCTGCTTCGTTCATATATGCCGCCATGGTAAGTTACTAAGTTGTTTCTTATGATCTATGAAGAGCTCAGGGAGATTTCATATATATATATATATATATATATATATATATATATATATATATATATATATATATA
>NC_037528.1:5440399-5448757 GCF_001531365.2 Cynara cardunculus var. scolymus
TTCATTTTATTAACAAATTCGAGATTAATGCACTGCTTTCATTGAGATCCATGTTGCATTGTATCTGAAGTTGATCCGTTCAGTTGTTAGAATGGTCATGAAACGGTTGCATAATTGGTTTTGTTCTTTTTGAAATATACGTATCATGAAATGGGTGCATAATGGAATAGATTCTTGTAAAATAGTTAATAAAATAGTTAATGAAATAGATTCATGTGAAATAGGTAATGAAATAGATTCATGTAAAAAAGTTAATAAAGTAAATCGAGATTAATTAATGCACTACTTTCATTATGATCCATGATGCATTGTATCTGAAGTTGATCCGTTCAGTTGTTAGAATGGTCATGAAACGGGTGCATAATGAGTTTTGTTCTTTTTGAAATATACGTATCATGAAATGGGTGCATAATGGAATAGATTAATGTAAAATAGTTAATGAGATAGTTTCATGTAAAATATGTAATGAAAAAGATTCATGTAAAAAAGTTAATAAAATAGATAATGAAATAGCTTCATAGCTAATGAAATAATTCATAATAGATTTTGTTCGTTATGAAATTAATCTGCATGTAAGAATTTGAAGGTGAAAAGGTTTCATTGCATGTAGCTAATGAAAAGGTTTCATTAATAACATGTAGTATCCATAAAGTGTCATGAAACAATTGCATTAACATGTACAAAAAAGTCTGGAATAAAGAAACAAACAATTGTATAATTAAACATTTCCATAGTGAAATAAACTGAATTTTTATTTCAATAAACATTTCCATAGTATGAATGTTAATGATTGTTTACCGTTCTACCCTTATTGATGAAATAAACTGAATTTTTAATTTTTATTTTTTTTAATTTCTATAAATAAAGCATACAAATCTTGACCATTGATCAAGAAAATGGATGGTTGAGATTGGTTTACACGGTTTACACAAATGGAGAGGGTTTTCATTTGAACGCTCCTCTATCTATATATATATATATATATATATAGTATATGTGTGTATTGCTGAATTAATATCGTGAAAATAGTGATAGTAGAAGAGTCGGAAAACAATTGTGTATAAAAGTCGTGAATTTTGTACGTGTTGACAAATGGGTGAAGCTTGCGTGGTCTTAGACGGCTACTAGAAGCCATGGCCATGGCCACTGGAGGCCAATTACATGAATAGGACTTTTAGCCCCATACACATATTTTGCCATTCATTTTATTCAAATAAATAAATATGTTCGTTTCAATCTTCTTGGAGATCGGGTTACATTTGAACAAAAAATATAAATAAATGAGTTATATTTAGGATTCTACCAGAGATGAAAATGGATCAGGTTGGGTTGGGTTCGGGTTCGGGTTCAACTCATTTATTAAACAGGTTGAAAATGTCAACCTAATCTAATCCATTTAATTAAAATGGGTTGAGATTTTTCAATCTAACCCAACTTGTTACCTAAATGAGTTGACAACGGGTTGACCTGTTTACGATTTTCTTAACACAACTTATTAAGGTTGAATATGGGTTGACACATTTAATTTTAAAATTTTAAATAAAAAAAGGACTAAACTATTTATTTATTTTTGGATAAAACACAACCACAAATACAAACAAATTATTCAAAGTTTGAATAAACACAACCACAACAAATATATTGTTCAAAATAAATTGGATTGGACTTTGGAGGCGATAATGGAGTAATGGACTAAAGAGTTTTCTTATGTTTCATGATAATTAAGAGTAATTGAGGCGATTGGAATTTCAAGTTTCATCTCACGATGATTGTAAAAAAATTTATTAAGAATAAAACAAAATTAAAAATTAAAATACTAAATATAATATTAAGAATAAAATAAAATTATATAATATTTTAAATTGGTTGAAAACAGGTCGAAAATTTCAACTCAACTCAACCCTGACCTATTTATTTAAATGGCTTAGACGGGTTGACCCATTTATTTAAATGAGTTGAAAATCTCAACCCAACCTGTTAATTTTGGGTTGGGTTCAGGTTGAGTTAGCGGGTTATGTCATTTTTTATCACCTCTAGATTCTACTGTAAAGGTTGAAGCATGGCCTCAAGGTCCAAACACCTGTAAGATCATACCCGAAATTATTCAAATGAGTTGTATCCTAATTCATGTTTTGTTTTTATCAATTTTATATTTTAGTTTCGTAGGGTATTGCGAGAGCGAAGTCTTCAAATGATTATCAGTTATATGTTATATTTGACGGATTCATATGGTTAATCACTCATCTTATGTTTGAACATGTTTATCGGCTCGTTGTCGGTTGATTTTATGGACGAAAAGAAAAATAAAATAGCAACTACAATGACGATAAATGAAATTTTAAAACCACATAACGCAATTCTCGTAGATTTCTTTATATCAATGATGATAATGATAATCCAAAGGACCTAAGCTAATTAATTGTTTTATTTTTTATATAAGTTTAAATGTCAGTAAGCCTTTAACGTTGAATCCACCGCACCTCCGCATCCTAGTACTCTAATCACCCCCCACAACCGCTTTCCACCACTTTTCTTCTCCTCGCCACCGTGACACCGCCGTATCTGTCTACTCCTTATGTCACTCAGCTCCATCTTCTTCGCCGGAAACCTATCTGACCCAAACATAAACGCCTGCCACCTTGACTTGGTGCTGTTGGAACATGCAAGTTTTGATTGGGATAACACATCATTATTCTTGTAGCCATCGTCTTTCTTTTTCCCTGAAACTGGAAGCGAATTTGATCGTGGAGTGTATGATGAAGATTGGCCATTACAGAAATTAGAATCAGAATTCCGTCTGTTGAGACTTTTCTTATTTCTTGAATTCGTTTCGATCTTGGGATTTGGGATCTGGGTGTTTCTTGAAGTGTGAATCACTTTTCCACAAAAGATGATTTCCTCAGAAGAAATGGAAGTGGTAGTACTAGTACTCCATTCTTCACTGAAAAACCCTAAGAAATCTTGGTTGAAGGAGGAAGACGATGAGGAAATATAACTTGGATTTCCATCGCCAGAAAATACTTCTGAATCCACGTGCAGATCATCCGTGGAAAACTGTAAATCACTGAAAGATAGTCTCGTTTCTGTGTCATGGTCCATGATACTTTGCATAAATGGGGTTTTTGATTTGTTAGATTGATAGAAATAATGTGGATGTATGTTATATGTGTATATATAAGGTAGTGAAAGCAGCATAAAATAATAGGCAAATTAAGAAGAAATAGTGGAGGACGTAGAAGAAGGGTCCTGTGGGAATTCTAGATGACTTGATATACGGGATGACTAATTAAACAGCTTATAATTTATTTACTTAGAATATAAAGTAGATGTTAATAAACGCATACGACTATTACTTACCTTATGAGGTAACATCCTCGGTCATTAAAATGGAATGATGGTAAACATTTATAATTAGGTAAACGCTTACCGGGTAAAAATGATCATCACCCACACTTACCGCTTAAAACTTTTGATCTTTGTCAAACCCTCTTACCGAGTAAGATTCTCAATTTTTGTTATATTAATTTGTTAAGGTAATTGAACTTGTAAGCATTTACCAATGTAAGAGTTTAGTAAATGGCCCTAAGCCCCTGAAAAAATCGAATGAAAAAACCATTAAACTTTTTTTTATTTCGAATGATCAAATCCCTAAACTTTTTCTTTTACTAGATAAATCATTACGCTTTTAAAGATTGATTACCTACATTCAATGTCGCATTATGGTGTCGAGGGGTGACCTTGCTGCCATGTTAACCTCCTTGGTATGGATATTAGGTGTGGAGTTTGTTATGGTTTGTTGCGTGTTATGACATTACAAGTGATATGGCATTATAAGGCGTGAGGGGGAATTTACAAAATGAGGAAAAGAAAAACAAGTGATATGACATTATAGTTTATAAGGACTAAATACTTGATCAACAAAAAGGGGAAAAAGAAAAATTCCAAATTACTTCATAGCATACGGAAAAAAAATTTGTTTGATTACATTTATTTGTTGTTCTTTGATTTCATTACTTCGATTTTTTTGGTTGATTACCAAACAATGACTTACTTTGTATATCCGATATCATATTAAATTGTTAATAACTTAAGCATTATTGTCCAGGAGATTGCGATAAACACACACACACACACATATATAGATTTGCCGCATTAAATCACGCCAGGACCATGCCTTGGAAAACGTCATGGTCTCGCCATTTTACAATTCAACTATTTATAACTCTAAGGAATTTAGTCAATGAAGATTACAATTCAACCATTAATCAAAAACACTAGTTTAGGTTCCATTTATATTTTTTCAACATAAATACATAATTATAACGTACATTAAAAAAGTTATTTTACATCAAGTTGAAAGTAAAAATCAAGGTTATTGTACAAAAATTCAAATGGTATGGTGTTCTTATAAGAACTCTTTCAAACAGTAATTATTCTAAAAATCTATGTTTTTGCTTACAAGAACCTAGCATTAAAGATTTTCTAAACGATTATTTGTTTTCCTCTTAATAGTTCCATTAATAGACAACCTCTGAATCGTTAAGAGATGAATCTTGTTTGACAAAGAAAAATGTATGCCTCTTAATGGTTCTAAAACTCTCTAAATGATTTTGTATCATGAATCTCCCTTAACCATTAAGAGCCATAATTTCATTGTACACAATTACCAAACAATTATATTTTATTTTGCATTATATCATGAGAACCTCTTAATCATTCTGACCACTTAATCATTTTGCACCAAACCATTCAGCAATTGTCAAACAGCCTTTAAGTGTTTGGTGGGTGACTTGGTCAACACCCTAATCAATTATAGCATCTTCAATGGATGTTTTTATAAGAACTTTTTTTTTTCTGTCAAATTATTTCCAACTCATTAAATTAATAACATGTATTAAACTCCACAATGATAATTTTTATAAGAACCCATTTTATAGTCTATGCAGTATAATATAAGTTAAATAAGTTATACATATTAATTATTATATTGGATATAAAATTATGTTTGTTTAACGAGTTTAACGTCCCAATTATAGAAATCATATGTGATCACATAGCACGATAATCACATGATTTCTAAGTGATGCTGATGTAAATTAGCATTACTTAAGGTCGTTTTCATGTTTTCTTATTTGATCATTGTTCTCATTTGAATCGGACTCTTGTTTACGTTCAACCATCTTATATTCCTATTCTAAATAAATCTTCATTAAAAAATAAAATAAACAGCCTAAAAATCATGTCATGTCAAATACAACATATAATATAGTTTATATACACTATTTATTCGTCAAAATGTACTCACTAAATACTTGTGCATATAGTTTATTGATTAACTACTAAACAACATATTTGAAACTAAATCTCTCGTAAAACAGGGGTAAGTCATTGATATATCTATTATTTCATAAATTAACAAATGAATTGTTAAATCATTTAAATGGTCGAGTTGGTGGAACTTTGAAAGCAAAAACTCTTGAAATTGGACCGAACTGAAATTATTACTAAAAGAAATTAAGTTTGACCGATTTGACAAGATCGTGACTTTGAACATTGAACAAAACAATGAGTGTCACGTATTTCTTTATCACTTTACGAGAAATTTGAAATTATGGTGTTTTAGTTGTTATATAATAAAACATAATATTTTTTATTTTTCATTTAAAAAAATGCATGTTCGAATTTTGCTATTTATGTACAATTAATCATAATATTTCAATCTATTAAGCATGCAAATTCAGGTATGTTTTAAGAAAAATAATAAGTAACTAAAAGTCTAAAACTTCTTCTATAAAAAAATTAAATAACAATAAAAATATAATAATATTTAAATCTCGTACGGTAAATAAAAAAATGCATAAAAGGAGAAAGCGCGTCTTCTTTGTAACGACTCCGTTAAAACTTGATTTGCTTTGACGGGTAAACCACTCAAGTCACCGTCTCTTCTAGAAACCTCTTTTATTTATTTAATATACATACATATTTTATGAGAATACGACGACATTTCTATCACATGTGATAATATGTATGAGGTACTTGTGCAATATAACGAGATAACTCTCAATTTTAATATTTAGTTTTTAATTTTTGTCTTTATCAACATAATATGATTTTGTGTGGTTTTGAAAAAGCGATAATGTTTTTATTTTTGAATGAAATATAAATTTGAATATAACATAAAAATTTGAAAAAAAAATAAAATAAATCGATATTAGTATCAAATTAACTATTTAATAGTTCTCGTTTTTTTTAACTTCTTTAATTCAATTTTTTTAATTATAATTTAGATTTAGATTTAATAACAAAACAATTTATTTTTGGTTTAATAATTTTTTTATAAAGATAATAATTAATCATTCTGTTAGAACTCAATGATTATCTTAATTATGTTTTAAATTTTCTATATTTAAAATAAATGTCTATCATGTATTTGATTATGTTTATCTGCAATTAGTTACACAAATTTAAAAATGGAGCTTTAATAAGTTATATTTACGCAAAATTACTTGTAATCTTGAATTTTAAGTAATATGTATCAATAAACAGTACTTCATTTATAAAAAATAGTTTTTAACAATTTTTTTTGTCAAATGCTTTATAATATATATTAAAGGGTATTCGCGCATTGTAGCGAGATACATCTCGATTTTAATATTTCATTTTATTCTATCATATGTCGATGTTATAATATGGTTTTATATGGTTTTGGGAAAAACGATAATGTTTTTATTTTTGAATAAAATATAATGAAGATATCTTAAAAAATTAAAATATATATCGATATTAATATCAAATTAACTATTTAAAAGTTTTTGTTTTATTGTGTAATTTCTTTAATTCAATTTTTTTATTATAATTTAATTTAGGTTTAATAACGAAGTAATTTATTTTTGATTTAATAGCATAATTTTTTATAATTATAATAAGTAAGTATTCTATTAGAAAACAGTGATATTATCCTAATTATATTTTTAGATAAAAATATTTAATTAAAATTAGTTACAGAATATACCAATTACCTAATATACATCATATTTTAAAGACGTTTGTGAATCAAGATTTATCATAGTGATAACGTTTATAATGTTTCACGTGTATCACAATGTACTTTTTTGTTTTATGAAATGTATCAATAATGTGCATTTTCGTTATTTTCATTGTTTTACAAAAGGTATCACATTGTGCATCTTGTATGTATACTTACGTATATCATAGTAAATATTGTTTGTAGATATCACAGTGTATATCTTATGTTCACATAAGGCTTGTCAGAATAAGGTTCGTCGAATAAGATTCGTTGGATAGAGGAAATAGAAGAGGTGAAAGAGAATACTTATAAAATCCCTAAAATGTCTTTAATTAATATTTTAAGTTAAAATTACCAAAATTGTTAATTTCCTAATTTAACATTTGATTTGTGGTTGAGATTGGATCTCACGGTTACAATAAACTAATCAGTTTTCTCTTAAATAGACCTATGTGTGTGTGTGTATAGGTTAAGTTCTTTTGTTAACACAATATATGGTAATAATTTTGTAAACTCATCACAACCATTCATCTTGTGAATCAATAGATGACAATTATGATGATAATTTTGTAACAACTAATAATATAATATATTATCATTTAAGATAAACGTACATAAAACAAGGTATTATTGGGAAAAAAAATTCATCAAGTTTGTAACTCCCATTAATGACATTAATATTTATATGAACATTAATCTATCATCATTAGTAAAAAAAAATCTCCATTATTATGGACATTGATATACACATGGACATCAATTACTATATGAACATGAGTTCACTTATGAACAATTGAATTATGTTCATTAATATGAACAATGTGATTATGTTTATTAAATCTTATTGAACACCATGTGTTATAAACACAATTTTATGAACGTGTTATGGTTATGCACACATTCTTATGAATACATATGAGCACATTTTTATGAATACTATATGTTATGAACACATTTTTTATAAACACATATGAACATTATTAAATACCATAAAAGTAACTTCTACATAAAAATTACATATTTGCATTTCATCATTAAATCAAACATTTGAAATAGCCTCTACTAAAGGATTGATATTATTGGCCCAGTAAGTTTAGAAAGTTAACATCATATTCTTGGTTAACAAAATATCTTACCCCCTCCTCTCTCTTTCTCTTTCTCTCTCTCTCTCTCTCTCTCTCTCTCTCTCTCTCTTTATATATATATATATATAGGGGGCTATTCAAGGGAGAACTAAGTTGTTTGTGGTAACTATGAGAACCAATATTAACCACAAATCAATAGATAAATTAGGAAATTTATAAATTTGGTAATTTTAAATTAAAATCTTA
>NC_037528.1:5448967-5456241 GCF_001531365.2 Cynara cardunculus var. scolymus
ATGCATAGTGATACCACTGTGTTACATCTTCGATCGACCACACAAACGACATCAATGTGATACCCAAGCACATATATGATGCATTGTGATATCATTGTAGTATCACCGGAGGACGGTGGCCGGAGAGAAAAAAGAGGAGGGAGGAAAGTTTTAAAATACCAAAAATATTCTTGCATTAATATTTTAATTCAAAATTGTCAAAATTATAAATTTTCTAATTTATCTATTGATTTGTGGTTAATATTGGTTCTCACAGTTACCACAAACTAATTAATTCTCATTTGATTAGGCCCCTATATATATATATATATATATATATTATTGTTCTTTCTTGGCCATTTATAAAATTTTAAACTTCTGTGATGAATTTAAATTTTAGGTTTGTAGAAAAATTAATGAAAATTAGGTATGGAGAAGGTTATAAGCTACCGTCTACGTTTGTTACTTATAAGACTTCATAATTTTTAAGCGGTGAAGTATCTTACCATTCATGATTAAGGCAAATGCTTCTTTTTCTATGGAACAAATGACTAAATCGTTCTAAAAGTCATCACTCATCCATTGGCAGATATATACATGAATGCAATTATTGTTTAAATATTTTAGATAAAAATTAAACATACATATATCTATACTACCTTATAAACCAAATTTATCAAAAGTCTTAAAAACAATTTTTAATCCACATTGTACTATACATTTATGCAAAAGTCTTAAAAACAACTCCTACTGCATTAAGTACTACTACTTTATGCATTCAGTATTAAAATCTTTTAATCTATAATTAAAATAACATATAGTACAAGTTATTAATGCATATTATTACATTTTCTTTTCATGTTCCCAATATACTTTTGACACATTTCACTCGTGTCTTCACCCTCTCATACCTCTATGTCTTCTTTCCACCCCCCAATGTGAGATTCAAAATTAAATTCACCATGAGTTATTAAAATTTTTCTCATTCATCTTTCATTCAATTGCTTTAGAACTCTTGGTCTCGCTCTTGATCTCTTGATTCTTTGCTCTTTGTGTAAATCGAATACATTTGTGGAGTCGTTTAAATATGTTGGATTTTAAATATATTGGATTTTAAACTGTCATACAACTTTTTTCATTGATAAACTATAATTGGAACCATAACTCTTACTTATTCAAATTGTATTAATAGGTAAAGACCAATTATAACTTATATCATCATTAAATCTTCTCTAATAAAACCAATGAAACTTCAAAATCATTACAATTTACGGCTCCCGCCGCATTGCGCGGGTACACAACTAGTGTGTGTGTGTGTGTGTATATATATAGACTTGGGATCATGTGAGACCAAAGATTTTTCGTGAGACCCGTAAGACCAATTCTCAACCCTTGGATTAGATCTACAATTTGAATATTAATAATCACTAAATTGCCACGAGACTTCTCAATAATCACAAAATTGTCACTGTGCAACTTTAAATTATTATATCATTAGCTTATAAAGTTGATCAATGAACATAAATTGGTCTTACGGGTCTCATGAAAAACCATTGGTCTCACGTGAACCCATCACTATATATATATATATATATATATACTTGGGATCATGTGAGACCAATGGTTTTTCGTGAGACCCGTAAGACCAATTCTCAACCCTTGGATTAGATTTATAATCTGACAATCTAAATATTCATAAACGCCACGAGATTTCTCAATAATCACAAAATTGCCACCGTGTAATTTAGACCGTTAGATCATTAACTTATAAAGTTGATCAATGAACATAAATTGGTCTTACAGGTCTCACGAAAAACCTTGGATCTCACATAAACCCAACCCTATATATATATATATATATATATATATATATATATAGAGATTAATTTGAGAAGTGGTAGATATTTGAATAGTAAAAAAACGATACTAATCTTTATCTGATCAACATTTACGGCTTTGACCGTGAAGTATCGGATAATTCTCCCAGGAGTATGTTGAAGATGGAGGGTAGTTTTAAATTTTTTACAAATAGACGACAAACGGATTCATATGTAAACCCATGTAATTCACACATGAAATATATGTTCATATATGAAGCTGTTAATTAGTTAATATGCAAACTATTTAACTAGTTCATATGTGAATCATTTAATTAATTCATATATGAATCACAATGATTCATACGTAAATCGGTTAATTGGTTCATATATGAATCGGTTAAAGTAATTCATATGTACATTACACGAATTCACATATTAACATATAGTTTGCCGCATACTTGTAAAAGTTACAAAACTACCCCCTCTATTTTTTACATAGCCACAAATTTTAACTATCAAATCCCTAATTATTGAACAGTCAAATCCAATATTTACCGTACGAAGATCCGAGATCACTTCTTTATTTCTTAAATATTTATCACTTCTCAAAATAACATTTGAATATATATATATATATATATATATATATATATATATAGAGAGAGAGAGAGAGAGAGAGAGAGAGAAAGTTGGTTATTATACAACCTTTGACATTTGTGCAACCAAAACAACTCAATCTCAACCGTCCATTTCATTTGATTAATATGTGATTTCATAGAAGTTTTGATTGTTTTCTAATATAAAGTATTGATCATAATTAATAAACCATATTTATCTTCCATAAATATTCAAATCATAATAAATGAACTCTCATCATTTTCATAATTATCTCAATTTATTGTGTTGCATTGGTTGTACAAATACGATAGATTGTATTTGAAACAAACTATATATATATATATAATATATATTGTTTGATTTAGGAAGGAAATCCAAAATTTTAGCATACCAAAGCACCACAAAATTATATAATTTTCCAAAAGAGAGGGACCCATCACTCTTAAAATGTGTTTTCCAAGTTATAGGTTTAAATTACTTCACTGTCCCCTCTCCTTCTAGAAATCGTTACCTCAACGCTCTTTCCTAACTTGAATTTACAACCCCTATATACATCCTCTTCTTCACCACCCAAACCCTACATCATTTCCATTTCCATAAACTTCTTTCTGCAACAATTAATGGAGATCAAAGTCGATAACCATTTCAATCACACTAACAACGACGACTATGACGCCCTCTCCCTCCGAGACCTTCAAATGTACGACCATACCCCTACCAGCTCCACCTACAGCAGCCCTAGAACTTCCTCCGGTCAACAACTATTTGAGTTCTTCCCCACCCCGTCCAATGGCAATCCGATTGGAACCGGAGACATTGTGTTCTGCGGTAAAGTTATTCCTCGTTCGGTTGATGATAACGAGTTGAATGATCAGTACCATAACCCTGAATACCTCACATTCGTTGGATCGTCATCCTTCAGGCTGCCTGAGCGTCCAATCGAGCATGTGATTCCGATCCGGTCGGTTTCGGATCGGGAAATCGGATCGGCTCGTCACGCCGTGAAGTTCTCATCGTCGGTGAAGAAAGTGAACATCACAGCGCTAACGTCGATGTCTTCGAAGTCCAGACGGAGGATGTTTATGTTTGGGCCGGTGAAGTTTAAACCGGAGATGGAAATGAGCGCGATAAAGGAGAGACAGGGACGTCGTGCTCCGTCGCGAATGTTCCCGGCGGCGGAAGGTGGCGAGTCGGGGATAGTGGATGTCGGTGCGCACAAAAATCACAGGGATACGGTGAAGACGTTGAGGTGCAGGTCCCGCCTGAATACTGTGTTTGAAAGGTCGCTTGCATGTCTTCGACTTTGAATGGGTCTCTGGAATCTTTTTGACTTTTAGTTCATTAAATATATATATATATATATATATATTAAAATATCATTTAAGTATTAATAGTTACAATATACAAGTAATCAAAAGATTTTTTTTACTTTTTTCATAATTTTTTTTAACGAAAACCTATTTTTCCAAATCCTTTTCAATACAAAAACTTTTTCTAGAGGTGTTTATCCAAACCGTCTCTTACGTCACAATGCAGAACATGGTTTCGAACTTTCATGGTGCGATTTACGGTTTGTATTTTTACCAAACCACACTATACGGTGCGGTTTTGAGTTATCAAACCATGGTTCAAGCTGTACCGCATATTTTGTATTTTTTTAAATTTTATATAACACACACACACACACATATATATATATATATATATATATATATACACACACACGTGTATAATTTAGTATTTATTGAATATTTTTGGATTTTGAGTTTGATCCAATTAGCAATATTAATAAATTAACTTAATAGTTTTGTATTATTTTTAGTTATACAATATGTATTTAGGAATCGGATGTATTGAAATTCTTTATTTTTTTTACTGTTGTCATTTTATCGTTGATTTTATAATGTATTTTTAAACTTATAAGAATTGTATTGTAGGCATATAGGGAGACCGCATCGCACCACACCAAACCGCATTTCGCGGGACGGTTTGATGTGCATGGAAATTTATGCGGTGCAGTTTGCAGTTTGGGAAAATGATCAAACTGCACATGTGGTGCGGTTTGCGGTTTGGATCCAAACCGCAATAATCGGCACCGTGAACACCCCTAATCAATTCCATTATAATATACTCCTATCTATTTAAAACGTTCTAAAAGCCCTAATTTAATATGCCATTTTAATGTTCACGTCAGATTTTTTGAAAACAAAAATTACTTCGCATTAAAAATTCAAAAATTACTTGACATTTTCTTTTACTTCGAAATAAAGTGTGTAGTTTATCAAAAAGAGTAAACAATAAAATGCATTGATACAAAAATATAATGACAAGGACACATAAAAATCAGTTCGTTAAAAAAATGATAGACGATTAATAGATTATATGATATTTATATTTTTAGGTATTCGATGTTAATGTCATTTCGATCATCTTGACAAGAGATTTTTAATAATTGATTTTATTATAAGTTATTTTTGGTTTTATTATAGATATTTAATGAGTTAAATTAATTGATCAACTAAATGAGTTGTAAATCTCGTTTTTAGTAAACATGTTAACATACTCTTGCATCAAATATGTCCTTGCTCTAGTTTCTAAAATCATATTCCAATCTTTTCAACTCCGTATTTGAACAATATCTATCATTGATCGACTATTTTAGTTGTATTTCACAAATTTATTCGATTATTTCTTATTAAATGATATTTAAAAAGTCATGTTCAACTACATCTCAATCATATTGTGTTTTTTTCTAAACAATATTTCAATTATTTTATTCATCATCAAGAAATTAAAAACTAAAATACAAATCTTCTTCGTTGAATGATTCACTAACATATATGTTATTTGGTTAGGCTTATGGATGCACATTGCACAAAATGATCGAAGATTGAGGACCAGGTCTTCAAGAATCTGATTCAGACTTTCGTACTCAAACCAATGAAGTTTTTGGACCAAAGATTGGTCTTGCAAGGTTCAAGACCAATCTTGGACTCAGTTCAAACTTGGTTAAAAGAACGAATAACTGTTAATTTATATTTATATGAAAAACGGGCCCAATCAAGATTAGTTAGGCCTCTTGGATTAGAATCATATTCTAGTTTTTGTTCATGACCGATTCTTGAAGGACATAGACCATCTTTTTTAATGTTGAATGATGATACAAATCAAAACCATCGGTTTAAAATATATATAAAAGTAATGTTACCTTTTTTTTTAAAGTAATTTTATTAAATTTAATATATAATAGTAATATGAAGAGAATTATTTTTGGAGATATATATATATATATATATATATATATATATATATATAGATGAGTGATCATATGAAAACCGCCCTCATTTTGTGTAAACCGTGCAAATCATCTTCATCTGTCGATTTCGTTGTTTAATCTTATGAAATTTTTTCATGAAATTGTTTCATATAATATTTTTTTTGATGAATTGTTTCATATATGGTTGTGAAATTGTTTCATATATGGTTGTGAAATTGTTTCATATAATACTTAATGAAACTGTTTCATGTATTTCTCTAACATTAATGAAACTGTTTCATGTATTTCTCTAAAATTAAAATAATGAAGATGATAATATCTATGATTAACACCCTCCACAATAAAAATGATTAATCAACCTCTCATAATTACAAAAAAMTGAACAAAATGAAAAATTATAATTGGTTGAATGCGGTTTGCACGGTTTGTACAAATTGAGTGGTTTGCATTTGATCGCTCCCCTATATATATATATATATATATATCCCCTATATATATATATATTGTTTGATTAGTTAGGCCTAATCAAATGAGAACTAATTAGTTTGTGGTAACTGTGAGATTCAATCTCAACCACAAATCAATAGATAAATTAGGAAATTTATAAATTTGGTAATTTTGAATTAAAATTTTAATGCAAAGACATTTTAGGTATTTTAAAACTCTCCTATCTCCGTCCTCCGTCCGCCGGTGATACCACAATGGTATCACAATGCATCTTATATGTGATTGGGTATCACACTGAGGTCGTTTGTGTGGTCGATCGGATATGTAACACAGTGGTATCACAATGCATCTTATATGTGATTGGGTATCACACTGAGGTCGTTTGTGTGGTCGATCGGAGATGTAACACAGTGTTATCACAATGCATCTTATATGTGTTTGAGTATCACATTGAGATCGTTTATGTGGTCGATCGGAGATGTAACACAGTGGTATCACAATGCATCTTATATGTGCTTGGTATCATACCGTGTCTTTTGTTTAACAGAGTCAATATTTTTAGGTATCACAGTGATATCATCAGAGGACGGTGGCCCGGGGATGGAGAGAGGAGAGAATATACCTAAAATGTGCTTGCGTTAAAATTTTAATTCAAAATTACCTAAATTATAAATGTCTTAATTTATCTATTGATTTGTAGTTGAGATTGGATCTCACGGTTACCACAAACTAGTCAGTTCTTTCTTGAATGGACCCTTATATATATATATATATATAGGGGTGAGTTCAAATAAAAATCACTCAATTTGTAAAAACCGTGAAAACCTCATTCAACCAATCATAATTTTTTATTTTGTTCATTTTTTTGTAATTATGAGAGGTTGATTAACCATTTTTATTGTGGAGGGTGTTAATCATGGATATTATCATCTTCATTAATTTAATTTTAGAGAAATACATAAATACATGAAACAGTTTCATTAAAATTTCATTAAGTAGTATATGAAACAATTTCATCAAAAAAGATATTATATGAAACAATTTCACAAGATTAACAATTTCATGAAAATTTTTCATAAGATTAACGACAGATGAGAGTAGTTTTTACGGTTTTTACAAATTGGAGTGGTTTT
>NC_037528.1:5458206-5460613 GCF_001531365.2 Cynara cardunculus var. scolymus
TTCATCATCATGAAACTGGTTCATGACATGGGATTAACAATGAGTGGTGAAATACTTGCTTGGCGACCCCGATTCATTTGTGGTTTAGTTGATCCATATAGTTGGGGAATGTGAAAATGAAACTTGTTCATAATGTTTGTGGTTCGTCAGGAAGTAATATGATGATGAAACAAGTTTCGTGTAGATGAAACTGGTTCATGATGTTAACACATACGAGGAGTAGTGGAACATTTGCATAGTTACCCGATTCATTTAAGATTTAGTTGTATCATTAGCAAGTGAATGCGAGGATGAAACATGTGCATAATGTATGCGTTTTGCAATGAAATAATTTCATCATTGAAGTGTATGAAACTGGTGCATGATGTAAGATTATATTTTTAATATATTTTTTTATTTCCCTTAAATAAACTAATAATCTTTTACACTTTTACCCTTATTGATGATATAAGATTATATTTTTAGTATGTATTTTTTTTTATTTCCTTAAATAAACTAAAATAATTTTAACCGTTGATCAATAAAATGGATGAATGAGATTGATTTACACGGTTTCTTAGAATTGGGGCGGTTTTTATTTGAACGCTCATCTCTCTCTCTATCTATCTATTTATCTATCTATCTATCTATCTATCTATATATATATATATATATATATATATAGGGTTGGGCTCATGTGAGACCAATGGTTTTTCGTGAGACCGGTAAGACCAATTTATGTTCATTGATCAACTTTATAAGCTAATGATCTAATGGTCTAAAGTTGCACGGTGGCAATTTTGTGATTATGAATGTTTAGATTGTAGATCTAATCCAAGAGTTGAGAATTGGTCTTACAGGTCTCACGAAAAACCCATGATCTCAAGTCTATATATATATATATATATAGAGAGAGAGAGAGAGAGAGAGAGAGAGAGAGAGATAACCGAAGTATCATGTGAGAAGGGAAGTTATGATGAGAAGTATAAAAGTTCACTATTTCATGTCCACCTATGAATTGCGTTTTACAAGGGAATTGCCTCATTAATGTTGAAAAACGTAAGAATAAGAATTAAGGTGAAAAATGTAAGAAGGGATATCCACCTTAGATCTACATTAGGACGAGATGCATTGAGATGCACTAGATCAATCCTCATATCAAGTGCGATTAAAGGTGATCAACGGTACATATTTCTCATCTTAACTATTCTTCTCATATAATTTTTCACCTAGATAAATATACATATATAAAGAGAAGAAGTGTCACGTGAAAATGAAAGTGTAAAAAGTGATATTGACTATTGATCACTTTTAGGGGGTGTTTGGGATTTCTTCTTTGAAACAAGTTATACTTTTTTAAAAAATATTTATCAACTTATTATAAGTCAGAAGAATTTAACTTTTTCAAAAACTTTCTATTATCGGTTTGGCACCGGTATAAGTTGTTTATCAAAACATTTAAAAGTGCTTATTACCAATGTTACACCAAAATAAGTCAATAAATTATTTTTACAAGCAATCCCAAACACCCCATAATCTCATCCATCCATGAATTACATTTCTCCTCCGAATTAATTTGTTAAATCAATCCAAGAGGTATATATATATATGTATATATATATATATATATGTGTATATATATATATATGTATATGTATATATATGTATATATATATATAGGTCGGTCCGTGACCCCTGGATGCCGAAGGCATCCTTGGGGTAATCTCGTAGTTCCTACGGGGTGGAGATGATGGGGTCGGTCCATGGATTTTCCTTCATTTTGTCGCATTTCGCTCAAAGGGTTGAAGGGAGATAGTGCATCAAACTGTTCGCAAGGGCCAACTTGATCCTCTTCCCCAGGGATCCCCGATAAGGGAACCCTAGGAGAGCCGCCAATTGCCATTTAGCTAATAAACCAGTGGATATTGAGGTTCCGCAAACGGTACTTCCCGATACTGTATTTGAAGCAGTTGTTCGAATTCCTTATGATATGCAACTGAAACAAGTTCTTGCTAATTATATATATATATATATATATATATAGGGGCGTAATCAAATGAGAACTAATTAGTTTGTGGTAACTGTGAGAACCAATATTAACCACAAATCAATAGATAAATTAGGAAATTTATAATTTTGRCAATTTTGAATTAAAATATTAATACAAGGATATTTTTGGTATTTTAAAACTYTCCTCCCTCCTCTCTTCTCTCTCCGGCCACCGTCCGCCGGCCRCCGTCCTCCGGTGATACTACAATGGTATCACAATGCATCATATTTGTGATTGGGTATCACATTGATGTCGTTTGTCTGGTCGATCGAAGATGTAACACAGTGGTATCACTATRSATCTYATATATGATTAGGTATCACAATGTATCTTTTGTTTAACAGAGTCAATATTTTTAGGTATCACAGTGGTATCATA
>NC_037528.1:5460781-5478363 GCF_001531365.2 Cynara cardunculus var. scolymus
ACAGTTACCACAAACAACTCAGTTCTCCCTTGAATAGGCCCCTATATATATATATATATATATATATATATATATATATATATATATATATATATATATATATAGAATAGATACATACATTGTGAATGCCTGTTTCACCCTTGATTCGTTGAAACTACGGTTAGGTCGTCTTTTTGTTTATGATGTTTTGTGATATATACACAGAGGCACACACTCGTGGCTTCCCAAATCTATCGACTGTCTAAAAGGGAAGGGAATACCAGAGAGAGCTGCTATTCATTCTCAATCGCTTTTTTGGGTACGTAAAAACCCTTTGAAATTCACACAACACATGCCTCCCTCCCTCCCTCCCTCCTTCCTATTTTTCATTAGGTTTATGGCTTCCTTCATACTCGCTTTTTTCCAAACTAATTAGGTTTTTGTTTCAATTAAACATTTCTTCTCTCACAACCCTAAGGTTGCACTTTGCCATATCTCTCTCTCTTTTCTTTAATTTTATTCTTGTATGATGCCAATCATATCATGAATATGCTGGTATTTTGAGGATTTTATGTACCGTTTGTTTGGCAAAATGGAAAATCTGATTATGTTCATGAGCATGGATACATAACTCTCTCTATATATTTTTTTAATTTGTGATTTGTGGTTAAAAATGACGCCGTTAACTGTATATATGTTCTTTTGGGAACTTGTTGAGGAAAATGAAGAGTTTTATTTGTTTGTATCATAAGTTAATCCGGACGTATAACTTTTGATTTGAGATTGTCGGAATTGCAATGTTTGTTTGATTTGACGGACTACGTATGTTGTTGATGGGTGCCATGAGAAGGTTGTGACTATGAGTTTAGGTGAGATCTATCAGCTGAGATTAACCTTCTGAAATTGTAGGCGAAATGGAGAACCCTGCAGCAAATCAACTGCCTGAAGCAGATTCTTTACCTGATGGGTTTGTTGATAGCTCTGCAGAACCTCTAACCCCTACACCCGCAACACCAGATCAAGAAGATCAAGTAATTGATTATAAGGAGGAGAGACTGATAGAAGTTGATTCGAGGCCAGATTTGGTAGTGGATGACTTTCAGTCGAGCCAAGGCGATGATGGAAGTGCTGAGCAATCAAGAACGTTCCCTGTAGAACTATCTGAATACGTCAATTGTGATCCACATGAGTCGGTAAAGAAGCCTGAAGAGGATTGTACAGATCACACTGTTGCTGGATCACCAACTAATGTTTCTGAAAATGTGGGAAGGAAATCAGAACAGGGAATGGTTCCAACTGATGGAAACAAACATGCTGGAGAAACATGTCAAACTTCAGAAAACTGTAATATTTTTTTTAAATCCTGAAAGAAAGTTGTCTCCGTTATTTTCCTAGATTCACGTGTGATGTATTTTCACAATAACTTCATTTGGGGCACAATGCTCGGCCTTGCTCTGTGGCATTTTGAAGTTCCGTAGGAATATTCGTGACTAGTACTCTACAAGTTGAAAGTGGTTTTCGGTTGTACCCCACAACCCACATTATATATCACGTTGAGCCATTAACATTAACTACAATTTATATTCCAGCAACCGAGCAAGGAGTGGAATCGCAAGCAGCCGGCGTACAAGGAAAGCTACCATCAGAGAGCTCTGGAACAAGCAGAAAAGTATTTAGTAATAACTTTATACTTCTAATTATGTAGATTGCCTCTCTTTTACTGAATTAATAGGTAGGCTGTCATTAGAGACTTCTTTTGCTTGGAAAAATTGATTAATGTTTTTGTTGGCCCAAGGATTTTGGAAGCATTCTGATCTTGGGAACTCACAATTGGCCCTTGGGGTTTGTTTTTATTTCCGACTGTGCAGTTGAATAACTGCCTATGTGTTTTACATAAAGCATTGTGGTATATCCAGTGTCACTGCCTTGACATGGACTCTGTTACTTTGATCCTGAAAGCTGGCATTCAACTTCAGTATAAGTCCTGCTAACATCATAATTTTCAATATATAGATTCATGTTCAGTTGTCTAGCTCTTTATTTCATTATCAGCCTAAATAATTCTTCTTGTGGGAATTATGATTAACATTTATAGCCACGGTTGTTGTGAGCCTCCTCCATCTCTCCTTTTTTGGTTTGTGTGTACAACTGTGACTAAAACAAACACCATAAAAAATAAGCCAAGTCTATAAATTTTCCGTGATCTGAAGAAGTTTCATCTTTCCATATGCTGTTTTTCTGGTGATTGTAGGTTGGAGTATTAGGAGCTCTAAATATTTGAATCTATAACTCCTTTTCTGTTTCAGGATACATCTGAAGTAAAACGTAAGAGTGCCAAGCGTACATTCAAGACGGAAAAAGAATTTCTGGAGTTCACTCTAAGTTATCAGAAAGTTCTTTCCGAAAGAGATGCGGGTATGTTATTTTAATTGATAACATGTGACTGGATAGATCTATTGATGCTAGATATACTTTCTTGGTTCATTTTTGAGTTTATACAGTCTTACATGTATCTCTTTTCAACTGATGGTATATGCCATGCACGCATGGAATAGGCCTATAAGGACCCGGCTAGAAACATATGCATATATGACCATCAGAAAATAATCTATTTATAGTGCTTTCTAAAATAATTTGTTACCATAAAGATGATACTTTACAACATTATGACTGCCATTCCTTAGTTGTTCTCTGCGAGAATAGGGTTCGGGGTTGGGGTACTTTATATCAGTTGATGATTGCAAGCGGTGTCATGCCTAGTGTTTGCCTAGAGCAAGCATTGATCCCTCCTGCAGTTCTCCTGTACATATTAGTATTTTTTTAATGAAGCCAACGAGTATTTTCTTGAATAATTCCTCCTAGAAGACTATAGATTAAACGGTTATTATTCTTGTGTATGTATTTCATTTAGCACTGAATTGTTTCTCCATCATTTCATGAATGCAAATCGACTGCATTTGGACGTTTATATTGACAACAAAGTACATTTCTTTTTCCTTTTGTATTTCATTAATTTGATGATTCTCCTTTTTCAGCTATTTCTATGCGAGATAAACTCGAGTCATTGTGTAGGGAGCTACAACGTCAAAACAAGATGTTAATGGTATGCTTCAGTTATTCTTATGCACCATCTCATGTCTTCTCAAATTTAGTAGCTTTAACATGATGGTTATTCCAGTGTTGATCTATGTGAACATTACAAAATTTATACCAGCAAAACCATCACCTTTGTCTGATTCTCCTTCCTCCCTCGCCTAGTTATCGTGTTGTGGTTCTCCAAAGTGAACAGTTTTTAGTAATCATTTTCTTTATCTATTTCATAGTTGCACTTGACTGACAAATTATTTGCTAGCAACTTTTAGTTTCATAGTATTATTATTAACTCATCCTTGTTTATTTGGGTATATAGGAATAACGGTTTTCATGAACAATTTAATGCTCATGCTACACATTTGAGACTATTGCATTTTTATATTTGGTTCTATTTGATGTACTTTTTATGTTGCCGAGTGAATTCCCCTGAGTTATTGTGCATCTGATCACTTCTTTTCTCTCATTTTATGTGATTCCAGTTATGATTGGACCAAAAAATCCATTGAGATTTATTCTCTTCGAGCATGTCCTTGATGCAATATTTACAAGTCTTCTGTTGTGTGGCAGGACGAGTGCAAAAGAGTATCAACAGAAAGTCAAAACCTAAGGCTAGATCTATCGAACAAGTTTCAGGAAGCAATAAAGGTCCGTTATTCTTGTAAACATATGTATGTTTCTTGTGGAAGCCTTCTCTCCACATACGAGACCCCTGTAGGCCCACCTAGAGGGGCTTAGGTGCGTGTGTTTGGAGGTCAAACATTAGTCAATTCATACACAATGACACATACACATCTTCTTTTCCGAAAACAAGCTATATCTTGATTTTTTGATGTCGGGCCTACTGCTTATGAAATATATAATTTAGCATGGATGTTTCTATTGATGTACAGCCGACTTTTTTTCAGCTTGTTTAGAACCCACAACAATTTTAACTTCCCGATTGACTTGTTTGATTTTTCAGTGACAATCTCCAAAATGGATGGAGTATGCATACTTTTCATATGTTCATGCTTGCAAGCGCTATAAAGTTCTCTACTTTTTAACAGATACTACTTGATTTCTTGGAAAGCTGATAATTTTTCTGCAAATCTTCCTCTTTCCAAGTATCTTCATGGTGGAGTCATCTTATTGCAGGGGTATATGCATGTTGCATCTGACTAGTATTTTCTTGCTTTGTTATAGGATGTTACGAGTAAGCTGGAGGAGCAAAGGGATGACAGCCTGACCCAACTGAAGGAGAATGAAATGTGAATATATGATATTTCATACTAAATTCTTGGACTCCTATAATTAATGAGTATTGCCTTAAGTCATGTGACTGAAGTCAAATGGGGAATGTAAAACTGTATGATCCTTCTGGACTCACCCTCTTATTAATATCTGAATATTAATGGGATTAAAAAAAGAAAATTTGTTTCTAGGGGCCTGGACATTAGATTAATGGTGGTTAGTACATCTTGGCATTAAACTTGACCGTTGACTTTATATATATGGGCGAGGTGTGCTAAGAAACCAAATACAGAATCTGTGTTCAGTGCTTTCTTCTTTTTTATGATATTGTTCTATTAACCTACAAGATCTTTTTCAGGTTAAGAAACCAATTGAGGCAAAAGGAGGATCAAAATGCCCTTATTGAGCAACAATATACTCAACAGGTAACTCATTATATACACTTGGACTGATGATGTAAATAAACCAAGTTTTTCTTTGTTAGAAATTATGCATTTATTTGACAACATGAATTTTTTGATGCAGTTGAAGCAGAAAACTATAGAACTCCAAATTGCAGATTTGAAGATTCAGCAACATGAAGAAAAATTGGTGAAGGAACAGTCCCAGATGAAGACATATGCAGACCAGGTGTCACAATTGTTGGCAACTGAAAAGAATTTGCGGTTACAGTTAACTGCTGATGGTGAAAAATTCCAGCAATTTCAGGTTAACCTTGGTCTGCCATCATTCTTACTGCCTTGATAGAATTGCATTGTAAAAGCTTTCACTCATTACATGTTTAGACACATGTAAGAAGTTGCATTGATTTATGAAATATTGAGGAATTCGGGCCTAAGTCATGTACATATTGTAAGTGAAGTATACATAGTATGCGTCTCAGACAAGTTAAACTGTTGCAGGATGCATTAGTGAAGAGCAATGAGGTTTTTGAAACATTCAAGCAAGAAATTGAGAAGGTATGCACATCCTTCTTTTTCACTGCAATTGCATACTGCTTAGCTTTATGTTTCTGAAGGATATTGTTACTGTGTAAACTTAGATGGCAAAATCAATAAAGGAACTCAAAAAGGAAAATACCTTTCTAAAGGGCAAGACCGAGAAGTCAGACATCACTCTCATACAACTCGTGGAAGAGGTGAGTCTTGATTTTACCTTATTTATAGTCAGTCTTTTAGGTATATCTTCCAACAGAAAATAAATAAGCCATTGGACCTGCATGGTTTCTTTCACTTGCACGCTTTAATAAAAAGACTGATTCTCAAAATCACATCAATTATGTATTCTCATATTCATTTATCGTTTGAATTTACGAGATTGAGGTAGTTTAACAAAGTCATTCAATTAATTATTGGACACTTGTATTTGCCAGATCCCCACCTCAATTGAATGGAGAGAATGTAACTAATATGATCTTGAGGATCCAAGTACATGATTGATTTTATTAGATACAAGTGAAAAGATGATAAAAGTTGATGATCACTTTCTATAGTTTGGTTTATATACAGTGGTTTTGAAATTTATGGTTTTACTTGGTATGAGCAGCGGGAACGCATGAAGAAGCAACTAGAAAAAACCAAGAATCAAAAAGAAAAGCTTGAATCGTTATGCAGATCACTTCAAGCAGAGAGGAAGCAGAATCCAATTGGGCAAAACAATGCTGCTGATTGAAGTAAAATCAGATTCTAGGTTTCATTTTCTCATTCCGATTTCTTGTTGCTACATGTACTGAATATAATGTAGTCGAACAAACTTGTGTACTGAATATAATGTAGTCAAACAAACTTGTGTGGTCAGAAAAACCGATTTGAGTTGAAGCATTTTTGCTTATAGTTTCAAGTCTGGAAATAGCAGATTCCAAGTGTTGATCACATGTTTCCGATTTGCTAATATAATCGTAGCTCGATGAAAGCCCTCCGGCCTCCACCATTCTGGTATTGTTCTGTTTATATTGGTAGTGGTTGGGAGTTGGATGTTCCAGAAAGGTAATGGTTTTCTGATGTCGTCTACTTTGTTTCCCCAAGATCATCCTGCTGGATATGCAGACTCTAAAATACCATCTCTTCTGCTGCTAAAGTTTAAGTATATTCTATTTTTATATTTATCACTGACCACGATTTGACCCAAAAAGGGATATCTTCTAGCAAGTAGCAATGCCCTGGACCACATAATACAAACGTAACCAATTTAGAACATTTTCAACTAATTTATCCAAAACTTTATTTTGTATAGTGTAATTAGAACTCGGCTTAATTTAGGTATAGTCTGAATAAAACCGTGATTGAATGAAGATTGTGAAATATGCAGTGTCTGAAAAGCAGTTTCAAATCTTGTCCATTACTTGATGGAAGGTTCTTGTGATCTAAACAACATCCTTTATATCCCTTTGTTACCATAAGCCACTGAATCCTTTCTTGTGATTAGAGTTAAACAGACAAAATTAATTATTTTGTGCATTTGATAAATACAACAACATATATATATATTAAGTAGCATCCTCCAAAAAAGATCCCATACTATCATCCTACCCTACCCTACCCTATCCTATCCTCCCTACTACAACAAACAGAACATATATAATACATAAAACACACTCACCAAGCTTCACCACCATTTTGTGTTGTTTTTGCATAATGCACTCTCTTGTTGCTCTTCTTTCTTTCCTTCCTTCCATCCCAATCTCAAACTTTACCTTCCTCATGATGGTAAGGTAATTTACTTTTCTAGTCTGATGTTTGATTTAAAGAACAAGAATCGAACTTGGAGGAAGAGGTATTGCTAAAAGCAGCAGGATATTTTGCCAGCAACATGGCTGAGTCAGGCAAAGTCTGTATTCTGTTCCCATCCCAAAATCCATAACTCCTTGATGGAGGAACATTCTTTTTATCATTATCAAACTCCAGGTTGAATAGCCTTCCACCATTTGGTTTTCCAATGCTACTACTCTCTCTTGCGCTACCATTTGCATTCGACCCAGAAAGATTAGTTAAAATCTGACCAAAAAGTTTCACATCACCACTCCTACGTGGCCTTTCCAGGGAACAACTCTGTCTCGGTTCTTGGGACACAGAGCAATCCATTTCTTCCAACTTAAAGTTGCTTTGTGGTTCATGCCAACTTAAACTCCCATTCTTCCCTTCCTTAGCAGAAGGGATGCTAACAGGAAGAATATGGGAAGATTCCTCACAATCAAGCAAGGAACGTTTCGAAAGATGCAAATGATAACCATCCATACTTGAACATCTTTGATCACCACTCTTCCTGAAAGAGAGTCTTCTGGATGATACATCATCCTGGCTAAGAGTCTTCCCGAATCCAGGATCTTTGGGAAAGAAATTCAGCATCAGAAACCCATTTTCTGAAGAGGCATTTAACTCCATATTGTTTCCACGATCAATGCTTAAATCCAGACAAGTACCTCTAGAGTAATGGGAAGCAAAATTGAGATCTTCAGCTGGACATGAACTTAATCTTCTCACTGAGCTACTAGTATTGCCATTGAAACTAGGCAACGGATGCTCAGATTCCCTAATTCCTTGTCTACAAATCTTAGCAGACACCTTGGCAACACCTGTTGCAGAAGAGTAGTCATTCATTTCTTCAACAGACCCTTCAGAATACATATTTTGGTGGGCGTTGGTGGTTTCAGTAGCTTCACTGTCAGCAGCTCCCTCCAAATTACGGTTTGAACACCCACTTTCTCCAATCAACTCTACTTGAGGCTTTTTTTCTGCATGGGATACCAAATTCTCCAACATAAGCTCAGGCTCCCTACAGCCATTCCTATCAGATTCGGCATGCTCTTCCCTGATATCAGACGAGTGCAGGTCAATCTTATTACACTCCGAAGAAGATTTATCATGGGAAACAACCGACCCGCAAGCATCTTCATGATCACTCCCACCCCCTTGGTTGGCACCGGTTGTACCTTCACTGCCAGCCTCAAGATGGATCACATCCAATCCAAGACATTTACGAGCCTTGCTAAAAAACACTCTGCACTCATCTGTAGATCTTGTTCGCATGTATCTTGAAATCATTGAAAAATCCTTACCATAAGATCGCACTGCCTGCATGAAACTTGACTTCTCTTCATCCATCCAATCACAAGGATCCATATCTTCCCCACAACTGTTATCTGAACAAGTATCCTCATCAACATCATCTAGTGTGCCCTCAGGTGTCAAATGCAGTGAAGAACCACCCAATTTCTGGCATCTCCTTCCAGGTTCAACCGAACTTGTAATACAAGAACTTAACGCATCTGATGACATAGACCCACAAATCCCAGCTAAAACATCAGCTGCAGCTGTTTCCTGCTCATTACAAGACATAGCAAAATTATTTGACCTCTCTAAGATGCCAACATCGCCACCAGGAAGTTTTTTATCACTAGACGAGCCAACATAACAATTAGCTGTGTATTTATGTTGCTTTTGCATCCCATCATCCATATTGGCAACCGTTGCTGAAGCAGCACCAAGCATGTCAAGGGAAGTAGCATTTGTATCTCGATTCAATCTTTTCCCAGATGTGACCAAATAGATATTAGCAGTATAAGACTTCCCATTTGCAAATTTTTTATTCTTCTTTGTTTTCTGAAAAAAATCAGACTTATGATACTTGTAATAGAACTCAACACAATCAGCAATTGTTTTGTGTTCCAAAAAAGATGCAATTTTTCTGAAGTTTTTTCCAAACAAAGAATACTTATCCAAGAAGATTTCCTTCTCTTCTATTGTCCAGGGATTGACAATGGATCTTTCCTTTTCAACATCAATAGGGTTCTCCAGTAATCCGTTATCCGAAATGAACCTTGAGGCAATGTATTCCCTCTTGTCTAACATAAAAGATGGCATCTTCAGCGTATTCTTGTAAATCTTGATCTGTGAATCTGAAAGCAGCTTCTTCACATAATCAACTATCTCCGTGGTTGGAACCAGGCTCAAACTTCCAGCTATAGAGAAAATACAAGCAGAATCTCAGACAAATTAGAGGCATATGAAAGTCCTATAAAGTAAAATCAACCAACCAGCAAACGGCATCAAATTTTACACTGGCTGAATAACCAATCCAGTCCCAACACATTGTCTCATGTATGATAACATAAAACATTGAATACATAACATGATCCAAAGGCATATAACACAAAGATCCACTCAATACGAATCAGGCATAACAAGCAATTATAAGGTGATTACAAAGTTGTTAAAGGCTCAAGGCGCACTTAGGCGCAAAGGTCTCAGGGCCTAGACGCAAGGCGCTGACCTCAGGAACGCGAGGCGGATATTATCAAAATGTGTGTGTGTGTGTATATATATATACATATAGACACACACAGTTACACAACTCAAATAAGCAGCAAGTAGAAGCCTCAAATGCAGCAACCAACAATACTTCGATAGATGCAAAACAGATAAGGTTTTAAGGCTGGAGTTGTGAGGGAGAAGTTTTAAGGTCTGGGTATATTTGGTTTGACTTATGTCATCTATTTATAAATCTTCTTCTATGAGAGATGAAAATAACTTGTTTAGTATCAGGGTTTGACTAGGTATTTAATAACTCTTTATGAGGCGTGCCTAGGCCCACAAGGCGCCACAGCCAAGGCGCAGGGCCTTAGTGAGCCTGGTAAATACACCTAGCCTCGACTTTAAAAAAAGCCCAAGACCTTGAGCCTTATGAGCCTCAGAGCCTAAGGCGGGCTTTTTAACAACAATGGGTGATGATCACTAAACCAAAACAAACAGACATTGCCTCTATAAGAAAAAGGGTAGGAAAAGTAGGATGTATGCAAGCCCTCTACCCAAGGAGAGGCTGTTTCCATGAAGACCCCATTTTGCAAGACAAAAATTAACTTAACAAGCGAGCAAGCTAGAGATGAGAGCGTGTGGAGATAGAGAAGGCAGAAACCGCATCAAGTAAATAGCCCGCACAAGGGAGCAAATATGGCAATGCACAAACTCTGAGACTCACCAAGCAAATGAGCAAATATGAAAAAAGAAATAGCCTACACTCCACTAAGTAATTAATCAATAACTTGGACCGAGAAACATACATAGTTTAATTAACTAATTAACCTAACTAAAAACTTAAGCTTGATGATTAGTTCTATCATACAGGCCAAAAAAACAATGACCTGTCATGAAAATTATCATGCTGTGCTCTTTTAATCAGTACAAAATCATGGGCATGCCACTCTATTGTGCATGAAGGGTACTGACAACTCTTTCAATCTAAATCAAAATGGAAGCCACTTGTTAGACATCTCATTTGCCCAAATAAAAAGAAATCACACAAACAAAATTCAGGTAGAGCAAGATGACAAGCTACAAGAAAGGCTGCCGACACAATAAAAGTCCAACACAGACCATATGCAATTCAAACAGAAAGACTTCAAGTAGAATTTCTACATGGTTCAACTTCTTACCAGAAGATAAACGAGAATGACTGGAGGAGTCGTGCTTCTGATGATCAGCATATCCCATTCGTGAGCTCAATTCAAACTTCTTTTGTGACTTCGCACTAAATCTTTTTATAGAAAGCAAACGAAGATCTTCCTTCCAGGGGTACTGAAGTGCCCGAAACTTTAAAGTGATAACCCTTTCCTTAAATTTTATAAAACGCTTTCTCATAACCATTTTCTTCTTAATTAATGACACATCGGTAGCACTTGAAATATTGGTACGCAAATGTGTGGTCGGCAACATCTTACTAAATGCATCAGATGCTCTATTAGCTAAATCTCTGTTTGAAGCCAATATCATGTCACATAACTTATTTTCACTACCATAATATACATCACCACCAATGGGAATTGTATGACCACTGCCTGTCGGAACCTGACTGCCATCTCTGCAAGAATTTACAACACCTACCATGTCATCATTGGCATGATGTGGGGGAAATTTAGCTTGCTCAGATCTTATATCCAAATTAGAAGGAGAATCCTTTCGTTCCACTGCATCAGGGTGCTTAACATTGTTGCATAAAGCAAGAGGTTTCACAAGTTTAGAAGTTGCAGTGCCTGGACTTTTTCTGTCCAAATCTTCAGCTCCAGTACGTTCTTCTAGAAAACCATCAGCCTTCTCCATAAGCATATCTACTGAAGAAATGATTTTCAGGGGCAAATGTACAAATCTTTTTCCAGGGTTCTTATTGTTGCGCTCTGTTGGTGAAGAACTGGAAGCAGCCGGAAAAGGACACGAACCTCCATCAGAAATCAACAACTTCAATTCATGCTCAAGTGAATCAATTTCAGTTTCTGTGATTTCAAGTGTCCTTGAAATGTCTGCTTTCCATACCTGTAACTTGTCCATTGCAGTAGATTCTACAAAGCCATTCCCTGGAGCACCTGATTCATCAGACTGCAGCAGTTCTTCAAGTGAGGAGCTCAAGTTAAAGCCTTCAGTAATTTCCAAATTCTCCAAGTTAAAAGCTAATCCCTCTGTGTGGTTTTGAGACAGATGTAAAGAAGCAACATTAGGATTACAAGTACCATTATCCACTGTAGCTGCCTTAATAGATCCATCCTTCTCTTCTAGACCTGTCATGCCATAGCACTTGCAAATTTAGATGGACAGTAAATAACAAATAAATTGTTTTAAAACTACTTCAAAATGCAATCTACTTCTGACATGAGAACTAGAACATGACATGTCTAAACATGTCAAGAATAGTGTCCCATAAAAACAGTTAAAGAAACAAAAGACTGGTAGCTGCAGAATGTGTCTCTTACATATGTAGCTTCCTTTCAGATAACTTTTCTTCCATCAATAGCCATAATGAGCCCAACTAGTTTGAAAGCAAAACTCTGATGATATTGGTTTAATTGACAACATTTAACAACTTAACAACATATTAACCAGCCAGTGCAGTCACAAACAAAGTGATGCGTGATGAACTCACCTATTATTTCTAAAACTCCTATTTTTATGACTTACAAGGGTAGCAAAGAAAATGCACCATAATACTGTTAGATCGAAAAGAGAGGGTGGCAGAGTTAGTTGTGGAAAAGGAAAAAAAACAAGTGGAGTACAAGATGCTAGTCATTCAGAAAATTTATATTCTATTCTATTGTTGTTGGTGATCAATCAATCAAACATTCGACTTTCTCTTCTCTGTTTTCTTCATATTTCCTCTGTCTTCTCTTATTTTTCTGGGTTGCAGCTTCTTAAATCCTCTCTGTTCTTTTTTTTTCAAGTAAAGTATATAAAATCGATGAGAATGTAAGAAATACGATCCAACACTTTCTTCCTATTCCGCATTAAATGATGCCCTTACAGAAGATAGCATTCAGAAGTAATAGAAAGGCTAATAACTTCTACGTAGATGGAGCCATCACAATCCGAGAGAGTTCATAAAACCACACCCTCAAGGAGCTCCATCGCAAACAATAAATATAATAGATTTTCAAAAACATGAATATAATGTCATAGATAAAAGTGTCATGCTAAATGCTTTGAGATTAACATTGCCAGAACTAAGCATGATAACCCTACATTTCCTCCAATACAAAGAAAAATATGATTAAGGCATACAAGCACATAAAAGAATTCAAAAAGAACAATACAAGCAAGTAACGAACAATGAAAAACAAAAAAAGTGCATCTAATCAGTGCAGTTAAGATTCAACAACTTAGGTAGATGTGGAATCCCAATCCTGTAGAAAATGAGAAGCCATTGCATAAAAAAGTTTGGATTTGCTAGTGAAAACTTGTGAATGAATCTTTGAAAGGATGCAACTGTACTAAGAGATAAGAACATACCTAATCAAGCAGCAATGATAACAAAAGATTGCAACATCAACAAATATATAAATAACTTAATCAAATAAAAGAAAATAATAACATAACCCTTGTATCCTTAATATGTCCATCACTACTTTCTAGCCTCTCCTGCATCAGTGGTCGTCTTTCGAAGTCTCTACATATCCGACGTACTATATATAAGTTTATCATAGCAAAACTATCTTGATACATAACACAAATACATTGTTTACCTTTCTAACATTTTTTAAATATCTTGGGACTTCTCCAACATCAAGTTCTATGACTCTAATTTGTATTTTACGTGTTCAAGGATGGATTGAACATCTCGTAAATAGCCAAACTGAAGCAACTATGCATGTTAAAATAACGTTTAAAAATTAGTTTGCTTCATTTCAGGTAGCCCAAGTGCTTTGTAGAGTCTTGTTGTATGGCAAAATATGAATCAACATGATTCTCGGTAATCGAAGTATTCTCCATGTGTGCCAATTCAAGCAAGGACATTCATGGAGAGAAAATAATGATACTCTGATAGTGATAAAGAAGAGAAAAGGATGCAGAAAAAAATAAACTTTAAGTGACTAAATTAGGTAGGCTCCACCTTTGGAAGGTATAGAGTAATGATACAGGTAACCTCATTTTCTCCCTATATCCCCCAACTCACTAAAATCAGGTAGTCCAACATGTCAATATTTTTATAAGCATTGCAAAAAATATTATAGGACTAGAATTCATATCATATGTTCCACTTGCATACATGGCACTTGAATATCGTTAAGGCCTTATGAAAACAATGACAGTGACAATTGGCAATATAAATAATTAGATGGTTTATAGGTCATCAAAATCGTAGGCAATAATAAAATGGCAAAATATCATTCAATTCACTATTTAACCCATGTCATTTGAAAAAAGTTCATTTTCCTTCTATTTTTGTTGTTCAATTTTTTTCCTTAAGAGAAAGGTACACAAGAGGTCTACTGTCTGTCTACCAGACATGAAAATATAAAGGATCACTCATCATGAATTTGGGGTAACAATGGCAACTTGGGAGATGAAAAAGATCGATAGGACACGGAAAAACGCAATTTAAGATTACGAATCAGGGTAACATAATTACCTGGAGAGGAACTGCAAGCAAATGAGTAAGGAGTAGTAGGAGATGCAGATTCTGAGCAACCGGTAAGGCTGGGGCTTTTATCAAGTAGATTAGAAGGACTAGAAAGCAAAGGTTCTGAGCAGCTGACACCATCAACCATTCCATTTCTGGCTCCAGACTCTTTATCAACAATATCATAAGGGCCAACCTTCTTTTTCTCGTACTTGGCCAACCCCTCACCCCATCCAAGGCGGGGCTTTTTACGGGAAGAAACCTCATCAGCAGGGGTCCTTGGTGTCAGACAAAGGACAACATCCCCCGAAGGGGATTGAACAGGAGTGCTATTACCCAGTTGAGCATCTATCTTGGTATCAAGGGAATCCAACCTAATGATCTTACAGCTACTTGAATGGCTGAAACCAGAACCTCTTGAAGATAAGCTTCCCGAACGGATCCATTTAAGAGGCTTCCAATCAAGTGAATCCTCCTTGTCGAGTCCCTGGCTGCCTGTAGTACTGACTTCACCACCATTTTTCTTAGCATGTTGGTCATTCAACTGAAGTTGCTCCCATGAGTTTACAGAGTCAGTAAGGGGATAAGAGTTACCGTTTAGTGATAGAGTGGTCGCCCATGAGTTTCCTCCTTTCAGGGGTTTCTGACTGCCCAAGGCCACTGACATCCTACTATTGTTAGTATTGTTCTCTTTACTGTTATCGTTCTTGCAATACTTGTATTCACGTGATCCAGACTCCACTGTTGTAACATGAAACCCACCACTAACCGCCTTATCATAACCTTCAGTGGCAAATATTCAAACAAAAAAAAGAAAGAAAAGAGAGATCAATGAATCAATTAGCGAAAGTAAAGAATAACCCGATATCAACAGAGTAATCCCTTGAAGACAAGCAAGCTCCCTTCAGCTCCAGATCCAATGCCATCAAATACAAGAAAGAACATAGATCTATAAAATTAGTAGCCTTATGGTTCAAGTTAAATGGCCATCTTCCCTCTGAAACTTTTATATAAAAAAGCGGTACCGAGGGCGTACTCTCTAGTGAATAAAATCCACCCTCCCAGATCTGCCCCCAATTCTATATGCCTATAGCCCATGTGTGCGTACTTGGGAGATGGACAAACGGGGACACAGGAGAAACGCAAGATAGTTCGTAACCTAAATAATTAAACTTGGTCAAATCAGACAGATTTTTGATTTCCAGACCCTAAGAATGTGACCGAAATGGGAAAACAATAATAAATAAAAACAACCCAAAAACTTACCGGAAAAGGGTTGGCGGAAATCAGAGGGGCCACCACCGGCCAGACGACAGGACGAAGAGGATCCACGATTGTTATGATTCGAAGGAGTAGTTGGCGGCTCTCTCCATTGCGGCGGGACAGTTCCTACAGGGTCCGAAGACGACGGCTTCCTCGCCTTAAAGAAATCCTTCCGATCGAATGGCAATGGCTCCGGCGGCATCAATCAATGAATTTGATTCCAACAAGTCCTTCTACACCGCCACACCTCTAATAACGCATCCGCTACAAAAATTAAAACAAGAAATCCAGCCAGATAAGGTATTTCCAACAAAATTTGACGAGGCAAAATTAGGGTTGGATTTTGATGAATGAAGCGCCAATTCTCTCTGCGTCTAGAAAATCTCGAGAGAGAGAGAGAGAGAGCGCGCGTTTTGATGGATAAGCTGAGAAAGAAAATTAGAATGTTAAAACGACGGGTAGGTTTATACGATTGTATCTCAACCGCACCCCCATTAAACCCGAATTTATTCCTCTCTCGGCGTCCGGTTCCAGAACATAACCAACCAGGTGCATTTGGCGATCGTCATCCGGACCCAGGGGATAGTTTACACCAACTCATGATTTCTTCTCGAATTTGAAAAGAAAATAAAAAAGACTGAGATTGTTTGGCAGTTGCTGAAAGATTTAGTGTAAAATGATTAAGAGGCTCTTATGATATAGTGTAAAATGATATATAATTGTTTATAATGAAATTAAGGTATTAAACGGTTAAGAAAGACAGATAATACAAAATAATTCGGAGGGTTTTAGAACCATTATTAGACGGATTTTTTTTTGTCAAACAAGATTTACATCTTAACGATTCAGATGTTGTCTCTTAAGGATGCGTTTGGTATGCAGACTACATGGGACGGGACAAAAAAAATAGTCTCATTTTAGCATGTCATAGACAAAAAATACATGAGACGAGATGGGACTATTTTTAAATTTCATTGGACAAAACTTGATGGTTTTTGTTCCACCAAAAAAGGTGGAACAACATGGGACTAAATATGATTTGACTATATTAACCCTTGTTTCAAATCGGAAAACCTAATTAGCACAACCCCTCTTCACATCGTCTCTTCCATCATCGTCTACCTCTTCACATCATCTCTTCGTCATCGTCTCTACCACAGCCTCTTCACATCGCCTCTTCCACATCGGCTTCTTCCACCGGCCTCCATCGCCTCCTCTGCAATCGGTTTGATTTCTCGATTTCTCCCTCTCGTTTTTTTGTTGCGCACGATTATGCTTTTTTTCTGTTTATCGCCTCCTCTGCAATCGTTTCTTCACCAAATGGCTTAATAACACAAATTTCCTAGTGGTAAACAACATTTAGGGGTAATATGGTCATTTTAACAGTTTTTTCATGTTCTGTCCTAGTCGTACCAAACATGGGACAGACAATTAATCTCGTACTGTCCCGTCCTGTCATGTCATGTCCGATCCAGTCTGCATACCAAACACTACCTAATATAACTAACGATTCAGATGTTGCCTCATTTACAATAACATTTTGATAATTTTATAACTTTAATAATAATCTTTATTAAAGGATTTTTTTATTTCCTTTCTTTTCGTGTTTTGATGAAAAATTTTGTTATGATTATTTTATTCAATTGTCGTTTGAATGTAACGAACTTGGTTCAAGATTGAGGTAGTTTGATCAAGTCATTGCACGCTTGTATTTGTGAGATCCGGCCTTCATTGAATGGATTTGAATACTAATGTTTTTGAATTTTTTTAGTATTAAACTTCTGTTAATTTGTGATTTAAAACACAATATTTGGTTTATAGACTCTTTATGTATTCTCATAAATCATGGGGGTTCTCTTTTGAACATTTCCCTATATATATACTAGAAGAATATTCGAGCAATGCAGCGAGATAAATCTCTATTTAATGTTTATTTTTTTATCTATATATATATATTACGATTCTATGTGATTTTGAGAAGGTGATAATGTATTTATTTATGAATTAAATATAAATTTGAATATAACATAAAAATTATAAAAAAAATAAAATCGATTTAATAGTTCTCGTTTTTTTGATGTAATTTCTTTAACTCAATTTTTTATTATAATTTAATTTAGATTTAATAACAAAGTAAATTA
>NC_037528.1:5485488-5543865 GCF_001531365.2 Cynara cardunculus var. scolymus
AAAAATATCATCGCTTTCTCAAAATCACATAAAGCCATATTATAACATCGACTGAGATAAAGAATAAAATGAAATATTAAAATCATGATGTATCTCGCTGCATTGCGCGAGTACGCTTCTCAAAAGCACTTAAAACCGTATTATATTGGAAGAAACAATAAATAAAACGAAAACCGTATTATATCGAAAGAAACCATAAATAAATCTTGATTGAATCCCACCAAACCAAACCAAAACCTTTTGTCAGTATTGAAAGTCAAACTTAGGTGGTGATTGGTTGAAGTTTCTTCCATGTCTAAAGTCAAAGCTTACGACATGAAACACTACTTCAATTCAACATCCACAAACACCAAATAAACAAGGCTTCCTTCCTTCCTTCATGACCTGTTTAGATAAAAAGACAACAATTAAGGGGAGAAGAAGTATGCCTGCAACCTTCTTTTCTCCTACAACATTTGACACAGTAATTATTGTGTTTTGATAAGTACAACAAAATACAAAGCTGCTACTGCTGCTGCAAATATTCCAAAAGCACCTAAAATTACCAAAAAAGACGGCACTTGTATGCCATGCCATCCCACCCCATCCCAGAAACAAAACCATATATTATAATACACAAAACCCTTGCTTAATTTCATCTGCTATTGCTATTGCCATTCTTGTACTGTTCTGTTGTTTTTGCATAATGCATTCTAATGGCTGCCACTGGGTCCGAAACCATTACCCTTCCTCCCTCTGAATCTTTCCGTCTAGGTATCTCAGATAACAACAATTTATCTACTGTAAAAGGCTGTATGCCTTCCTGGCTCATGTACGCATTATGATAGTTGGAACATCTGTTCACTTCTCTACTCTGGTGGAAACCCTTTAGTTGTTCATTTACGAAAGAATGAGACTCTTCCAACTTGGTGGTGTTACCAAAAGCAGCCGGATATTTAGCCAACAAGACAGAAGAATCAGGAGGCAAAGAAGAAAACCCAGTCTGTATTCTGTTCCCATCCCAAAACCCATAACTCCTCAAGGGAACATTCTTCTTCACACCAAAACCATGGTTATCAAGATCCAGTGAAGCTAAGTTCCTATCCGAACTACGATTATCAAACTTCAAGTTAAAAGATTTTCTGCCATTTGGTTTTTCAAACTTACCATTTGACAAAGGATTAGTTAAGATCTGACCAAAAAGCTTCACATCACCTGGCTTTCCCACTTCCCCTTGTCTCTGTTCATGAGATAATGAGGAGGTGCACATCTGAAGAGAGCAATCCCGTGGCAAGCACTGCTCCAGTGGAAGACTCTTGTCCAACTTAAACTCGTTTTGCCCAAGACTTCCACTCACTCCTTTGTTAGTTGACACTGTAACAGGGTATCCCCTGAGAATATGGGAGGATTCCACACAATCCATCAATGAATGTTTGGGAAGATGCAGATGATAACCATCAGTACTGGAAGACCTTTGAGACAAGCTCTTCCTGAAAGAGAGGCTGCCTGATGATGTATCGTCCTGGCTAAGAGTCTTCCTATGAGGAGACACAATTGGATCTCGGCAAACCAAATTTGATGCCAGAAAACCATTATTCCCCTCACAAGGATTTTCTACACCATTCAACTCCAGACTGTTCCCGGGATCAATGCTTAAGTCCAAAGAACTACCTCTAGAGTAATGGGAAGCAGAATTAAGGTCCTCAGCTGAACACGCATTTAATGCTCTTACTTCGCTAGTGTTGCTGTTCCAACTGGCCAACTGATGTTCAGATTCCTGGATTTCTTCTCTACAAATCTTAGAAGACACCTTGTCAACTGTGTCAACTTCGGCTTTGGCACCTGATGCAGAGGCTTGGTCATTTGTTTCTCTAACAGACCCTTCAGAATATGTATTTCGTGAGGCCTCCTCTATGTTGGCAGCTCCAGTAGCTTCACTATCGGCAGCTTCCTCAAAATTACCATTTGAATTCTTTCCGCCAACCAAGTCTATTTCAGGCTTATTTTCTGCCTCACAACCATGTGATACCAAATTCTCTGACCCAAACTCGGACTCTCTGCTTGCTACAATCCTATCAGATTCAGCAAGTTCTTGCTTTGAATCAGATGAGTGCAGGTCCTCTACATCCACCTTAAATTCTGAAGATGACTTATCGCAAGATATAACTGACCCACTATCCACCATGCAAGTATCATCATGATCACTCCCACCCCCTCGATTGCCACCCATTGTACCTTCTTTGCCTCGTTCAAGATAGATGGCATCCAATCCAAGGCATTTTCGAGCCTTGCTGAAAAAGACTTTGCACTGATCTCTTGACCTTGTTCTCATGCATCGTGAAATCATTGAGAAATCCTTACCATAAGATCTCAATGCATGTAAGAAACTCGACTTCTCTTCATCCGTCCAATCAGAAGGACCCATCTCTCCTCCACAACTATCATCCGAACAAGTCTCCTCATCAACATCATTTTGTGAGCCATCGGGTGTTGCAGGCTGTCTAGTTGAAGAACCACCCAGTTTCTGGCATATCCGGTCTTGGTGATAGACATCTCCAGGGTCAGCCAAGCTTGTGATGCAAGAACTCAAAGCTTCGGATGATATAGACCCACAAATCCCAGCCAATACATCAGCCGCAGCTGTTTCCCGCTCATTACAAGACATTACAAGATTATCTGACCTCTCTAAGATGCCACCATCAACCCGTTGTAGTTTGTGATCCCTGGATGTGCCAATGTAAAACTTTGAAGGACATTTCTGTCGCCTTTCCTTCCCACCATCCACATTAGCAGCCATGGCTGAAGCTGCACCAAGCATGTCAAGTGAAGCAGCATTCATCTCCCGGTTCCATCTTTTCCCAGATGTGACCAAGTACGTATTAGTAGAATGAGACTTCCCTTGTTTTGCGAACTCCGGATGTTTCTTTGTTTTCTGAAAACGATCAGACTTATGATTTTTGTAGTAAAACTCAACACAATCAGCAACTGTTTTGTGTTCAAGAAAAGATGCGATGCTTCTGAAGTCTTTTCCGAACAAAGAGAACTTATCCAAAAAGATTTCCTTCTCTTCTGAAGTCCAAGGATTGATAACAGACCTTTCCAACTCAACATCACAAGGGTTCTCCACTAACCCATTATCTGAAATGAACCTCGAGGTTGCACGTTCCCTCTTGTCTAGTATTAGAGAAGGCATCTTCAGTGTATTCCTGTGAACTCTGACATGTGAATCAGAAAGCAGCTTGCTTGCATAATCAATTATCTCCCTGGTGGGAACCAGGCTCAAATTCCCATCTGTGGAAAGAATATCAGAAGTAAGATTTCAGAGAACATTGAAGGAAATTTACACACACATGAAAGCCATACAAAGAAAAACCTAAAAGTATTGGTTGATCGTAATGAAACATAAGAACAATCTATCACAATCAGCACATGAAATACAGAAACACCATGTTCATGCATAGAAACATAACACCAACTATATACCACGTGATCAGAAGCCAGGCGGACGCTAATCAACAGTTGGACCAAGTCTTTTAGGTAAACTTCAGTTTTTTGGGGTAAAATCCAGTTTTAGCTCTTCAATTAACTGGAAAGCATGAAGATGATAACCTTAAAGGTAGGAAATCCTTTCGTTGGAAGTTATTGGTCCTCTGTGGTAGAACCTAAATATCAAGTTCAAATACAACTAGAAACAAGGTCATGATAAGAAGCGAGGTGACAAATGCATTTACTAGTTCCATATGGTTTGGTTATGATAAGAAGTGAGGTGACATGCATTTAACGATCATGACCTCATAATATGTATTAGACAATACAAGAAGTCAATGGGAGGTACATACAGAAGACAATAAAGAACCTCCCAGCACTCAAGGTTTTCAAACAATGCAAAGTAACATGATCGACATAAACTACCTCATGGACATGCATGAACTCTTTAAGATCAACAAAGTGAATTGAGTAAATTATGGTATTCCGAAGAAGCACTAGTCTACATTCTACTAAGCAATAGAGTAAATATTATTGTACCAATGAACAGTACCAATGATCTACAGAGAGAGGAACCTGTATTTCAATCACCTAACTAGAAGCTACTGGTAATATGTCAAACATGATAATTACTTCAATTATATGGGGTTTAAGTACTTCCTAAGATGATAATTACTTCAATTATATGGGGTTAAGTACTTCCTAAGAAAGGCACTTCCACTGGTCTACCTCTAATTGAATGTTAGAAATCTTCATATTTCCAGTTATTCATCTTAAGTGCTACTTTAGAATTTAAACAGGAGTTGTATTCACCTCAGAAAGGAGTTCCAACAGCATCAATTGATGAATAAAATCCACATTACAACTTGAAAGTTTGTGTTTAAAGTTGGTACATTATCATGTCGCCAAATGACAATTGACTTTGTAATCATTAAATTTTCACCATCATTGTTTTGGTTGTGCTTATCAGAAATAGACACCCAACTGATCACTTGCCACATAAATTTTATGTTACACTCCTTTGAAGTTCTAAAAACTTGTGCGCATTCCACACACATGTGCAAGATGGGTACCCCAAACTCTTTAAAACTAAATTCCACATTTAGTGCAAGAAAAGCCAACCACAGTTTCTAAAGCAAACGGACTAGATAGAAATAAAACAACCACCACCCACATCCACAAAGAGAACATCAAATAGGATTTTCAATTATTCAATTTCTTACCAGGATAAGAGAAACGAGAACGAATGGAAGACCGGTGCTTTTGATAATCAGGATACCCCATACGAGAGCTCAATTCGAACTTTTTCTGTGACTTTGCGCCAAATCTTGGTACAGAAAGCAAACGAAGATCTTCTTTCCAGAGGTACTGAAACGCTCGAAACTTGAGAGTGATGGCCCTTTCCTTGAATTTTAAGAAACGCTTCCTCATAGCAAACTTTTCCTTAATCTGTGAGTCATTAGTGACTCTCGGAGTATAGTTACACCATTGATTGCTTGGCAATAACTTCCTAAACTCATCGGATGCTACACTTGCTAAAACTTTGTTCGAATCAAATACCAACTCATATAAGTTATCTGTTCTACTATAATGTACATCACCACTAACGGGTACCAAGGACATGCAACCATCTGCTGGAAGCTGGCTACCATCCCCACAAGCAGTTACAACACCTAATATATCATTGCAAACGTTATCTCCAGAGCATTTGGCTTCCATGTTCTCAGATCTTATATGCAAAATGCACGAAGAATCCCTTTGTTCCACTACATCAGAAGGGGTAATGTCACACAAAGTAAACGGTTCCACAAATTTAGATGTTGCTGTGCCTGGACTTTCTCTATCTAAATCTTCCACTCCGGCAAGTTCTACAGAACCATCAGCCTTCTCAGTAAGCGTATCTCCTGAAGCAATGATTCTCAAGGGCAGAGATCCAGATATTCTGTCTGTATTCTTAACATTGCATTTTGTCGGTAAAGAACAGGAAGCAGCAGGAAGAGAACACGAACCTCCAACATCAGATACCAACAACTTCAATTCATTCTCAAGCGAATCTATTTCAGATTCTGTGATTTCGAGTGTCCTTGAAATGTCCGCTTTCCATACCTGTAACTTGTCCATCGCAGTAGATCTTACAAAACCAGATGTCGGGCCGCTTGTATCATCAGATTGCAGCAGTTCGTTAAGTGAGGAGCTCAAATTAACTACTTCTGTAAGTTCCAGATTCTCCAAATTGAATGTGGATCCCTCTGTGTGCTCATGAGACACATGACAGGAGGGAACACAAGGATTGCAAATATCATTATCAATTGCAGCTGTCTTTGTTGATGCCTTCTCTTCTAGACCTGCCATGCCAAAGTAACACATGAAGTTTTAAATTCACCCATCCTTAAACAGATAACAAATAAATTGTTTTAAGATGACATCAATATCAATCACAAATAAATGACAACAACGAGCTGATTAATGCATATAAGAAGTGAAATCAATAATAAAAAAACAAAAGAGGAAGGGGAAGAAGCAAGTAAAGCAACCCAACTTAGTAGAGTCTCCTTGGAGAGGTAATACACTGTAGTACACCCGCAAAATATTACATCATCTCGACCTATATCCCATATGGCCAACCTATGTCGCACATTTCTCATCACTACCGTGTTTGGAACATCAATACCAGAATTCATCTCATATATTCCATTAAGCTACATAGCACATTATTGTCTATCAGGACTTGTAAATAGATAATACAGTAAGAAATGAACTTCTGAATAATGAATATTACTCATCATAAAAAGGAACCTTTATGAAGTCGATCACTCAGAGGTGGTTCTAGATTTTTTTGTGGTGTCACAGAATAATTAACATAATAAAAATTAATTATTAAATAAAATAAAAAATCACATATCAAGAGCAAAACACTTTCTTTTCATTTAGGTTTGAAAATATATATTTTCAAGATTCCTACAATTTTACAAGTATAGTCTAAAAATGTTCATTTAGATATGTATTATATCGTTAAAAATAGACACATGTTAAGAAACATACTTTAAAAAACATGTCAACTTTTGTGTACATTATGTCTATTTTAGTTACTAAAATATAAAATTTTAAAATTATATACATTTTAGTCGCTAAAAATTGATAGATTCTTCTCCAAATCATTCACTCTTTTTCTTGGGTATTGCACTAACCCTGAAGTTGGTCGCAAGTTAACATCAATATAAGCAAATTAACCCTAAATAAATTAAACCCAAAGAGATAGCCCTAAAACTAAAGAAATTAACTCTAAAAAGATAACCTCAAATCTAAACAAATTAACCCTAAAGAGTTGAGCCCAAATCTAAACAAATTAACCCTAAAAAGTTAGCCTCAAATCTAGACAAAATAACGCTAAGGAGTTAGCCCCAGAATCTCCGCCACTGTGATCACTTACCATAAAAGTGACGAGTTCAAGTGCAAAGTTGCGATAGAAAATGCATAAATATAATAGGGGCCTGATATAGGTTTACTTTAAATCATCAAACTGTGTTCCTGATATCTGTATTGCTACCGGATAAACGACTAAAAGCAATTTGTTAAAGAAAAATGTATTTGTAGTGATATATGACAGCATAGATCAACATATATGGCCATAAAGGAGTAATAGGTATTAAATAGCACTAAACATACACACAGATCACCGCATAAAGAAGCACTGAAAAAGGTTGTTCTCTCTTTGTTCTTCTATTTTTTTAAAAGCCTCAAAAAAAGAGTAACAAACACGAGAATCTAAAGTACAATCCTTCTTCCTTCATCATGAATGTATGTTAGGAAAACAATAAAATGATATGACACATCAAAGGAGCAGCTGAAAAGGATGAATCAGAGTATGTAAATTACCTGGAGATGAACTGCAAGCAAACGAGTATGGAGTAGCAGGAGATGCACATTCTGAGCAACCATTAAGGCTGGGGCTTTTATCAGGCAGATTAGGACTAGGAAGCAAGGGTTCTAAGCTGCTGACACCATCAACTGTTCCATTTTTTGTTTCAGCATCTTTATCAACAATATCATCAGGACCAACCTTCTTTTTCTCATATTTGGCCAGCCCCTCACCCCATCCAAGACGAGGCTTTTTACGGGAGCTAACCTCATCAGCAGGAGTTCTTGGTGTCAGACAGGGGCCAGCATCCCCAGAAGGTGATTGAAGAGGGGTGCTGTTACCTGGTGGAACATCTATCTTCATATCAAGGGAATCCATCCCAATGCTCTTAGAGCTACTTGAATGACTGAAACCAGAACCTCTTGATGATAAGCTTCCGGATCGAATCCATTTGAGAGGCTTCCAATCAATTGAAGATCCCAATGAACTCTCATTCTCGAGTCTCTGGCCTCCTGTAGTACAAACCCCACCACCATTGTTCTTGTCATGTAGGTCTTTGGACTGAAGTTGGTCCCACGAATTTATAAAGTCGGGATGGGGATGAAAATTGCCATGTGGTGAAACAGTGGTCTCCCTAGAGTTTCCTCCTTTTCGGTCTTTCTGACTGATGGAGGCCAACGCCCCACTACTGCTATGATTATTTTCTCTACTGCTATCGTTCCTGCATAACTTGTCCTCACGCGGCCCAGATTCCACTGCTGTAGCGTGCCAACCACCGCCAACCTGCTTACCATGACCTTCAGCAGCAATATTCAAACCCAAGAAACAAAAACAATGGAAAAATCACCAAATCAATTAACGCAAGTAAAGAATATCCCACATCAAGACAAAAAAAATTCTTGAAGGCGTGTGCAACTCCTTCCATCTCCAGATCCCAAACCATCAAATACAAGAAATAATATCAGATCTAAAAAATTACTTGCTCCACGGATGAAATTGAAACCCCCTCTGAAAATCGCAAGTGAAAGGGCTCTCGAATCTTTAGACGGACGGAGTATACACTGGTTAACAATAATTATCCTCTCAGATCTGCCTCAATTCCATATGCCTGTAAGCGCGTTTGCGCATATTTGGGCACCGGGGAAATGGATACACAGGAGAGAAGCAACATAGGTCATAAACCTAAGCAGCTATTCAAGTTTCAGTGCTTTTAATATCAAAGCAATCAAATTTTTGTTTTCGAAGCCCTATTACCGTCAAATAGAAAGAACACTATAAAAGTACTAACCAGAAATGGGTCGGCGGAAATCAGAGGATCCACCAGCACCGCCCAAACGATAAGAGAAAGGCCCGTGGTTGTTAGGGTGAGAAGATGGAGTGGTAGGCGGCTCTCTCCATCGAGCCGGGACAACCCCTGCCGGGTCCGAAGACGACGGTTTCCTCTCTTTGAAGAAGTCCTTCCGATCGAACGGCAATGGCTCCGGCGGCATCAATTAACCTATTTAATCAAAAATCAACTCCGACAAGTGCTCCACGACCAGGCCACCACCGACCTTCAAATAAACGCATCCGCCACAAAATTCGAAACGATAAATGAATCAATAGAACGTTTCTTTGAAAGGATTGTTATACAACACACCAGAACAACAGAGTCTCGCAAGAAATTCCGACAGTGGGCGAAATCGGTGAAAATTAGGGTTCGATTTGAGAAATGAACCGCCGCAAGTGAAAGAAAGAAGAAGAAAAAGAAGTTGAATATCAATTTTTTTTTTCTGTGCGTTTGGAAAATCTCTTAGAGAGAGAGAGAGAGAGAGGGAGAACGTGAAGTTGATAAGCTCAGACACAAAATAAAATAAAAAGCCACGTTAAAATGACGGGTAGGTTACCCTTTTCTTATGTATCTCAACGGCACCCCTTTAAACCCGAATTTATTCCTCTTTTGGCGTCCGGTTTGAGAAATTAAGAATAAATAAATAAATAAATATTTTATTTTTTTTTCTTTTTCTTTTTCTTTTTCTTTTTTCCTTTTGCTGTCTGCTTTTTTTATTCATTGCCCTAATTGCGCTGCATCCTGCCGAATTTCCGGAAATGCCCTTGCCTTGCGATCAAAATGGCATTTTGGTTTTTTCATTTTATTATTTCATTCTTTTTTTTTCTTTTTTTGGGGGGTTTTCGGGATTATTTACAAAAATAATTTATTGATTTATTTCGGTGTAGTACCGGTAATAAACATTTTTTAGTGTTTTGATAAACAACTTATACTGGTGTCAAACAGGTAATAAGAAGTTTTTGAAGAAGTTAAACGATTTTAACTTATAATAAGTTGATAAAGACTTTTATAGAAAAATATAAGTTGTTTCAAATAAACAATCTCAAACACCCCTTTAATATTTATAGGAAGAAAACCACCCAACTTATAACCATATATTTCTTGAAGCTTTTTCTTCTTGAATATTTTTCATGTTAAAAAAAAATATAACATATTAATATATTCTCTTTTTATTTTTAATTCATAATTTATAACATGAAAAAAGAAGGTTGCAAATGAATGTAACATATTAATGTATTCTCTCTTTATTTCTAACTAGTGTCTTACATCGCGTGTTGTGTCGTGATCAAAATTCAGTTTAAGAAAAAATGGAAAAGTTTTGACCTGAACGGAAGTGCGATGTGTCTAAAACATCGGGATCGTATTTATATTTATAACGTCCCGTCCGACACCGTAAATCACGATTTAAAGAATATTAAATCAAATGGAAGTACGTTATTAAGTCAACACTTCATTTCATGTATATATAAGTGATATATAAACACTTACACTACATTTGTTACTATAAGTATTGTAATTATCATGTTAAGAAAAACAATAGCATTTGCATTTATTTTGCACAAATATTTTTACTAATTGGTTAGTTTTGATTTCAGTCATGGTTATAGATTTCAACGCATCTTCTTTCAAACTATCATCTTTCTACCACTATGAGATGGTGACAGTCATATTTATTTCAGATTTGAGGAACACTCAAATCTCGTGTTGTCAAGTCATCATCTTTTGTTTCACTTTTATATTTGAACCATATTTTTTTACCATTTAGTTGGTTTTGGTTCTAACTATGGCTATAAATTTCAAAAAATTATCATTCGAAATAGGACAATATTATAAGTCAAACCCCATAATTTAACACAAATGTATCTTGATCCATCTTTTATGCACTTCACTTTGTTCAAATCTTTCAACTATTCACTAATTTGAGACAACTAAAACTCAACTAATGTTTAACTATTATATTAAATATTTAACTATTACATGAAATGTTTTGCTATGTAAATAAAAAATAACTACTTAACTTAAGATTGGATCAAAAATTAGAAATATGTTTAAGCTATATCTTATCATTTATATAGTCACTTGTACTTCCAACTTTTCATTTTTGTCACCAATGTGGGACAATTAAGAGTTCATCGTAATTCACCATTTGGTAAACATTTGATTCCCATTGTGTCATGTCATCATCTCAAGGTTTTTCACTTTTGTTATTGTAATATTCGGTTTTAAGTTATAGTTGGTCGGGTTTTGAACGTTTATAGCTATGGAGTTCAGGGGTAAAGATCTGGCATTTTTTGAAGATGGGGGACCAATGGTGAAACATTCATCACCTTTTTGTGTTTTTTGTGAATTTAGTCCAATTATGTGTTTGAGAATAGTGGTTTTCATGGAGGATGTGCATGTCCATGCACCGGCTCATCCCCCTTCTTCTTATATTTTACTTACTATAAATAGTAAGTATGATGGGACTGAGAAAGGTTTCTGGTTTTTTGAAAGGGGAAGGAAGCAAAGCATTCATTGAGGTTTTAGGCAAATATGAGTTTTTACATTGTTTTGATAGATATGAGTATTACATTTCATAAAGATTGTTTTGTTTTATGATATTAGATGGTGTAATGGTATCAAATTATCATTACATCAAATACGTTATACTTTTTCATCGCACATAGCCATGTCTGATAAGGACCTTTATCGATCACAGTGTTATCCGATAAAGTTCCTTTATCGTTCAAATTTTTGTTCAGATTAGATCGTCATCGCTCAAAGTGTTGTCCGAATTAGACCTTCATCACTCGAAGTGTTGTTCGAATTAGACTTTCATCCCTCAAAATGTTGTTTGGATTAGACCTTCATCACTCAAAGTGTTGTTCGGATTGGGTATTCATCGTTTAAAATGGTGTCTGAATTGGACCTTCATCACTCAAGGTGTTGTCCGAATTAGACCTTCATCGCTCAAAGTGTTGTCCGGATATGGGTCTTCATTGCTCACAGTGTTGTCCGAATATGGGTCCTCAACAATCACAGTGTTGCCCAGACAAAGGTATTCATTGCTCAGGATAGTATCTGGATGGGAACGTTTATTGCTCAATATAGCTCATTATGTTGCTCAAATTAGGGTGTTTCGAATATTAACCAATAGACTTACTTATTATGATATATGGCGGTGTAACCACGATGAATGTTTGATAAAAATTTATCTTTATAAATCATGTCTAAATTGTATTAAAGTGATATGACATATTTTATTTACAGGAGGGAATTCACTCGCTATACATTCCGGTCTAACCCTCAGTTGTGGTAATAATTCATTTTGTAGGTCATCCAACGTTGAAAAGATAAAGACAAAGGGAAGATGTAACAGAATTGTGGAAGAAAGTTTTTGTTATGTTTTTGTTATGATGAAAATTTGAGTTCAGACTTATTGTTCTTTATATGAAAAATACTCAGTTGTTGTAAATATTGAATCCTGATGTATGTTATAGTATGTGTTTCGAATATTAGTACTTGTTACTACGAGTTAGTACTTGGTGGGGTGTTACAGTTATCAATGTGGGACAATCAAGAATTCACCACAATTCACCACTTGATATATACTTGATTCTCATTATGCATGTCATCATCTTAAAGTTTTCCTTTATATGACAATAAAAATTTTATCACAATTCATCATTTGATAAAATATTTGATTCTCATTGTGTCATGTCATCATCTTAAAGTTTTGAAAAATGAAATATTTAACTATTATATGAAATATTTTGTAATGTACATAAAAAAATAAAATTTGATAAAAATTTGATAAAAATTTGAATATACATTCAAGCTATATCTTATCATTTATATAGTCTCTTGTATTTCCAACTTTTCACTTTTGTTTCAAATGTAGGACAATCAATAATTCATCACAATTCACCATTTAATAAATACGTGATTCTCATTGTGCATGTCATCAACATTGGTTATTCCTTTAATATATATATACACACACACACACACATATTGATGATTGATATATTGATTCCAACTTTCACTTTTGTTATCAATGTGTGACAATAAAAAATTCACGGTAATTTCACCATTTGGCAAATACTTGATTCTCATTGTGTCATGTCATCATCTTAAAGTGTTAAAATTGAAGTATTTAACTATCACATGAAACATCTTGTAATGTAAATAAAAAATAACTATTTAACCCAAATTTTTTATAAAAATTTGGATATACATTTAAGCTATATCTTATAAAACATTTGACAAAAATTCTTAAAAACCATTTTTTATGCATGAAGTACTGTTTGTTGATGCATATTACTTAAAATTTAAGATTACAAGTAAATTATGCGTAAGTACAACTTATTAAAGCTTCATATCTGAATTCGTGTAACTAACTGCAGATAAACAAAATCAAATATATGATAAACATCTCATTTTAAATATAAAAAATTTAAAATATAATTAGGTTAATCATTGAGTTCTAACGGAATACTTAATTATTATCTTTATAAAATGTTATATTAATATTAAACCAAAAAAAAATTATTTCATTATTAAACTTAAATTAAATTACAATAAAAAACAAATTAAAGAAATTACATAAAAAAAAGAACTTTTAAATATTTGATTTGATATTAACATTGATATATATTTTTCAAATTTATATTTTATTCAAAAATAAAATCATTATTGTTTTTTTTTAAACACGTAAAATCGTATTATAACATCGACAGAGACAAATAATAAAATAAAACATTAAAATAAAGATGTATCTCGCTGCATTACGCGAGCACCATTCTAGTATATATATATATATATATATATATATATATATATATATATATATTATAGTAGTTTATAGAGGAAGACTAGACTCCAGAGTAATGATGTTTAAGTTACACGAGTTTTATACTTGTATGGTGCAGGTCTTATTTATGCTTTGTTTTATTTTTTATCTTATGTTGGTTATAAGCATTTAGCGTTGTTTGTCTGCATACAATTATGTCATTTGTGTCTCTTTGTTTGTTTTATTTTTGTTTTACAAGTCGTTAGTCTTTCCAAAAACAATCTATCTACCATCCAAATTCCAATCCAAGGGTAGAGGCAAGGGCCGTGCTAGGGGTGTGTCATTGGTGTCGACACTCGGGGCCTATGATCTCCATGGGCCTTCGAATTTCTTTTATTTATATTAAAATTAGTGTGTGTGTATATATATATATAGGGGTCCATTCAAGAAAGAACTGGTTAGTTTGTGGTAACCGTGAGATCCAATTTCAACCACTAATCAATAGATAAATTAGAAAATTTTTAATTTTAGTAATTTTTAATTAAAATTTTAATGGAAGGACATTTTAGGTATTTTATCTCCTCTCTTTTCTCTCCGTCCCCGTCTTCCGGCCACCGTCCTCCGGCCTTCGGCCACCATCCTCCGGTGATACCACAGTGTGATACTCAAACACATATAAGATGCATTGTGATACCACTGTGTTACATATCCGATCGACCGCACAAATGACCACAGTGTGATACCCAATCACATATATAATGCATTGTGATACCACTGTGGTATCACCGGAGAACGGTGGCCGGAGGACGTTGGTTGGAGGCCGGGGGACGCAGAGAGAAGAGAGGAGAGAGGAGAAAAAATACCTAAAATACCCTTGCATTAAAATTTTAATTAAAAATTACCAAAATTATAAATTTCCTAATTTATCTATTGATTTGTGGTGGAGATTGGACCTCACGATTATCACAAACTAATTAGTTCTCATTTGATTAAGCCCCTATATATATATATATATAATAACTAGATATGTGGTAGAGTGGTAATGTAGCTTGTGAAAGGGGTTTGAAGATTTGAGTCCAAATACCCCAATCAACAATATTTTTGGATTCTTTTTTTGTATTTTAACATGGAATTCTCTAAAATGGGAATTGTTTTGATAGTGGTAATCCTGAGATCCAATCTCAACTTTAAATCAAAGATTAAATCAAAAAATTAATAATTTTGATAATTTTAACTTAAATTATTAATTAAGGGCATTTTAGAGATTTTGTAAATATACTCTCTCATCTCTCTTCTTTCCTCTCTCCGACGAATCTTATTCGACGGACCTTATTCCGGTGAAGTTTATGTGAACACAGTATACATACTGTGATACCTACAAACGATATCGAAATGCTTTGGGGAGTTGAAAATAAGCATAGATCCGGAGATTCCCGTGGGGTCTGTAGCTCAGAGGATTAGAGCACGTGGCTACGAACCACGGTGTCCCGCTCTACCACTGAGCTACTGAGGAACAATGGGAGATTCGATCTCACAGAGTTCCACTGTGATATATCCAGATATACATACAAGATGCACAATGTAATGCTCTTTGTAAAACAATGAAAATAACGAAAATGCACACTACGATACATTTCATAAAACAAAGAAAATACGTTGTGATACACGTAAAACATTGTGAATGTTATCACTACGATACGCTTTGATTCACAAACGTCTTTAAAAAAAAATTAGGTAATTGATATAATAAGTAACTAATTTTAATTAAATATTTTAATTAATTGCCAATAATATAATTACTATATGTACCATTTTAACTTATTTAATAAATATTCTTAAATATCTCAAACGCATGATTTACGTTTGAATTATTACAAACCGATTAATTTTTTTTGAATGGGCCATGTATGTGATGTATGTGTGTATATACACACACACACCTTTTGATGATTTCTTGTTTTCAAAATTCTTATTAATTCTATAACTAAATTATATAACTTTTTAATAATCTTATCTCTGATTTTTTATTATTTGTTTTATTTTGTTCCTCGATTTTTATTCTTCGTTGTCATCAACGATCTTCCTCTGACTTATATTTTTAAAGTTCCAAGTATAAAATTTGATCCAGTAACTTTGGTTAGTTACTGTTTTTGTTTTCTTTTTTATTTAATTTTTGGTGGTTTTTTATATAATTTTTTTTGTCATCATTTAATGGAATTTATAATTTTTGTTGTTTTTTTCTACATGTTATTTGGAACTTTTAACTTCTAATGTTCGTGTTTTTGTGACAACGATTAGTTTATAAAAAATTCTGCTTGATATGTGTTTTTTAAATGGTCTATAATGATTGCGGTTTTATATAAAATACGATGTCTCCAACTATAAATGTTGACTCGGGTTATTTTATACGTCAAAACAAGAAGAAAAAATTGAACAATTTGTTCAAGGTAAAAGACGAACCATCAATGGATTATCAACACATGTGTAAAAATAATTTAGTAGTTAGTATGATTAAAAAATTAAGGGCCATATTTAGTTTATCGCACAGGGCCTCCAAAATGTCAAGGTCGACCCTGGTAGAAGCGAGGTATGTGTACATCCTATCCCTTAAATTATATTGAATTTGTTTTGTTTGGTTTACATTCAAAACACACGTTTGAGGTACCTGAAAGGGACTAGACGAATGAGTATGGATGTAAAAGGAGCCGGTAATGCAACTACAGATGAGAGAATTACTGTAGATAGAACAAAAGCAATTTGAGAAATAAAAAAAAACAATGCATACAAAAAGTATTATTGATTATAATTGATTATTGGTAACTGAGACCATCACAATGATTATGCACGAGGCAACGTTTTTATATGAGAAACACAAACATAAAAGAAAACTTGTAACATAATAAAACTAATCGAAAAAGTTTATGGTTGAATGTGATTTGATTTTAATCTTTGATGTTGGTGTGCTTTCAATTTGGATCAAACTGATTGATGGGCATACTGGGTTGTGGATGTTACTAGCCGCAAGGAGGAGTACGTGTGAAGGTGCTAGTGAATGTAAAGCCGATAGAGTAACATTCGTGTCGGCTATTATGTCACCAATGTTGATATTGTGTTCACTTTATCTTACGTGTCGATGAAGCGAACGACTATTTGTTCTTGACTGGTGGAAATTCCAGCCATAATAAGGGGCCCACATGGGAGAGCGATTTAAGGGAGAAGGGGTGTTGAGGCCACATAAGCAAATGATTTAAGTTTTGTTTATTTTTTAGAGCACATATAAAGTTTAATTAACCGATAACCTAATGAAATTATTTAAACATTCAAACCAGAACAATTATAATGGGTAAAAAACATTATACATAATATCATAAATGAATGTTACTATTGTTGACTTTTTTATATAAATAAAGTATTATGTTTATTTAGGGAGTTTTGTTTATTTTTTATAGTTAAGGGGTGTATTTTTCAATTGTTAAAAGTTGAAGGAGTATAGTTGGAAAAACATGGAGATGGTGGGTGGGTAGTTAAAGCGTGTGCAGATACGGGAATCAAAGACCTTTCCCGCCCTTCCGTACCCAGCATGTGAACGAAGAGAACCCGGTCCAGTGTGGGACAAAAACAGTCCTGCTTACGTCACCCTGCCAACACGTGTAACATCCAGCCACATCCCACGTTGTCTATCCTTGTGCAAATAAACCCCCTTTTAGTTTGATAATAATAATTATGAGTGCATAGAAAGTTATTCGACAAATAGAACCCATCCATTATTAATTGAAATTTGATAGCTAATTGAAAGTCAAAATCTTAAAAAAAAAAAAAAAATTGTTATATAATTATTTATATTATTAAAATATTTAATGTAATTTATAAAATATTATTTTTCTCTTATAAACTTTTAATTCAAGTAATTTTATTGGTAGAATGAATAAAAAATCATTTATATCTCATAAACAATCATTTCTAAAAAAAAAAAATCAAATTTAAATAATTTCATATCTTTCTCTTTCATACTTTTTCCGTTCGGAAGGTTTTAGTAAATTTATTGGTGCAAAAATCCTCAAATTTTCATTTTGGAGAAGCTGTTGGAGATATTCTTATATGATAGTCAACTAGTTGTTTACCTACGCAATGTGGCGGGAGCCATAAATTTTAATGATTTTGAAGTTCCACTGGTTTTATAAGATAAGATTTAACGATGATATATGTTACATTTGGTCTTTACATATTAATACAATTTGAATAAATAARAGTTATGGTTCCAATTACAGACTATCGATGAAAAAAATTGTATGACAGTTTAAAATCCAATATATTTAAAATCCAACATATTTAAACGACTCCACAAATGTGTTCGATTTACACCAAGAGCAAAAAACCAAGACACTTGAGTTTTAAGATAAACACTCAAAACCAATAAAGAAAACTACAAATTTGACAGATCATAAGCCATGAAAAGACTAAAAAAGATAGGTTTTAGAATGAAATTTCAACTGTTTACCCTCTTTCTTGTCCAGAAACTCAGATTAAGGTTGAATTAATATATATATATATATATATATATATTTCAAAAAAAACCCAAGAACATATTAATTCAAAACATATTATACAGTGCAATTTGGACAACCTAACCCCAAAATATATAGTGTATATATATATATATATAAATAAATAACTATAAAAGTATAAATCGTAAATATCAAAAATATTTTTTCATAGTATATATAATATATAAAAATATAATTAAGTCAAAAACTATTCAATATTGGACTCGTTTCGAAGGTATTAACGAGACGATTATAATGGTGTAACTTGTTAAAATAAAGATGTATTTTTTAAACATGTTTTAATTGATATACGATTATGTATATTAATTTGATAAAAGTTTAAAATAAAACATTTAAAAGTAAAGAACGTAAAGTAAATTAATTAACTAATTATAGGGGTATAAAGTGTAAATTTAAAATTATAATTTAAAAAAATCAGTTGTGAGAGGGTGAGTGTATATGAGGAAAGGAGGGGGTGAAAAAGTGATGTAAGGTTAGTATAAAAGGTATCTTGGTCATTTAGTATTTTAAAACTTTAAGACTTTTGCTAAATTTGCTTAATAAAATAGTATAGATAATTAAATAAAGTCAAGCCGATCTAAATCCAATTATCATCAAATTAATAACTATCTATAATTATTAACGTTTCACATGTTTTATTAAAGGAAAACTAACAAAAGTAGTCAATTTGGTCGACAAAATTCAACTTTTAGTCATTTATCTTCCATATTTTCAACAAAATCACCACCTCCGCTAAGTAACCATTCCTCAACACACAGAGGAACTTTTTTTTTTTCAAAAAAAGAAGATAATCTTGAGTTTGAATCACATGGCCCCATTAATAAAATGACACATGACCCACTTCCTGAAAAATGAAGACTTGTGATGAGCACCTCTGCAGGTGATGTGTTGAGACCTCTGCAAGTTTGAAACTTTAGTGGCACTTCAGTTCATTTTTTTAAAGAAGTTATCCCTTCGCAAACTTGCAGATATAGTGATTTTGTTGAAAATATGAAATAAAAATAACTAAAAGACAAATTTTATCGACTATATTTATTAAATTCAGCCCGAAAAAGAAGTCCTAAAGTGTCAAAGTCAACAAGTCAACTCCTTTGGTTGGTACTGAAGGAAGTCTATTTGAGTAATAATTGCATTATGTTACGTATTTTTTTGTAGACAATGAAAGGTCCACTAACCCTACCATACATATTAATTCAACTTTATCATCTATGAAATATCTCTAAAAAAATATTATTATATCATATTTAATTTTGTTTTTTTATTATTTAAAATACCATTTTTAATGTAAAATAATAAATATATTTTCTCTCTCATGAGTAATAATTTTTCGAGAGTTCTATAAATTTAGAGAATTTTATCATATCTTTCATATTTTTCCTGTTTTAAAGAAGGTTTTGTAAAATACGTTATAGCAAAAATTCGTAAAATCTCCATTTTCCCTAAGTTTTAAGCAGATTTATATTTACTAGTAATTTCCGTACAACTTTTTATTAAAGTATATATTCTAACAAAGAAAGATATAAATGGGCTTTGTCATCAACAAAACATGGGTCAATCAACAATGGCCCATAACTCTTTTTGCATATGCGGCCCAATGGTCTAAGTTGGAGCCTAAACAATATATTTCGAATGGGGGCTACGAGTCCTTCTAAAGAAATGACAACAAACCAATCAAATTTGTTATTGCTAACGTAATTATACATATCTACCGGGGAGGAAAAGTTGTGGAAAAAAAGGGGTTTACACTACCCTCCAAAACTCTTTTATCGTGCCGGTCCTACGACCATTATGTGGAGGATATACATGATGTCATATGGCATAGTTGCGACATTTCAACAGAGATATGGTAGAGGAAAAGTCAGTATGTATAGATATGCCGATAGGACAAGAGAAGGTCTTTGTTACACTGGACCTAAATATCATTCTACGATGAATTACTTATTCGTTTACTACAGATTTGAACATATCATGTACCAACTCAGACAATATATAAACACACCATGAGAACATGATTGTGTGGTAATGCTTTGATTCATCTTTTTGATTTAATACCTAACTAAGCATGAATATAAATTGTGAATACATTTGGGATATAATTTTAAGCTTTTATTTCAAAAGTTTGGTGAGAACTAAAACTTGAAAAAAGATGGCATGGCCCAACATGGCACGAGAGGGACCTTTTGGACCACACTCACAAGTCACAAGGACAAGTTGAAGACCATTGAATCATTGATTGCTTTCTACACAAGGACAACAATTGGTGGGTTCAAAAAGAAAAACCCCTCGAAATTTAAAATTCGGCATTCTATCGATCGTCAATCAGTTTTAACATAACGACTTTGAATATTAAAAGATGTTACATTTTTTTCATAAATAATTGCAAGATTATGTAACGGTTACATCTGAATCTGAGTCATCGTCGTTTATTTTTTAGATCCAAAAGTCAATGAAGGATTCATGGATCATTACATATGGCAAATTAATTTCATATGACAATAAATATTGATGGTACAAAAATATGGTTGATAATTATTGGTCAAAAAGGGGAAACGGTTGTCGGTAGCAAGTGAATGATAAGAAATATAGTTGAAAAGAAATGTAATCATGAATAGAAGCCGATTGTTCACCGGTGATCAAGATTTTGTGTAAAACAAAAAATAAAGAGTAAATTACGTTTTTGGTCCTTGTGGTTTATATTCGATTACAAATAATGTTCTTATACTTTATTAAATAGATACCGATGCATTTTATTTTGAAAATGGTTCTTTTAAACCAGTAAATGAAGAGCATTTTTGTTATTTCACTTTTTTTGTTTTTACTCATTAAAATATTATATATAATATCCGTATTGTAAAAATACAAATCTCCATCCACTCCTTTTTAAAAATGGCCAAAAATCGGTCGTGAGCTGGTTCGGGCCCAAATTGGTCCTGATTTCAAACACTATTCCCGTAACTGGTCCCAATCCCGACAAAAAACCAAAGGCCCGGTTAAGTACTTTGTAATCGGTTATGAGAACCGGTTCTGGTCCAGGCCGAAAACTGGTGCTATGTATTTTATTCAAATTCGGTCTTTACATATTTCTTTTTGAATTTTTCTAAAAAGGTATAAAAGTTTAATTCTAATATACTTGAAAATATGTAATTGAGTCAATTAAAAACACTTGAAAAATACATTTTTTTGCGAGAATATGAGTCAAAATCACGAATGATAACATGAATTGTGAATATTGTGAGTTGGTATATTTCCTCATACACCATATGACTTATATACAGTGAGTAGAGAGTAAATAAGACAAAAAAGGGTCAAAATGAGGGAAATTTTTTCATATGGCTATTGGATATTGATAATAAAACAGTAATATTTTTGAAAAATTGGGTAAACAGTCCTATATCGGTACCGGGCAGGCCGGGCCTTCTTTTTTGATGAAAACTGTAACCGTTCCATGACCGCTGGTCCCAAACCAGTCTCAATCGGTCTCGGGCCAGACCGGTCCCAGTTTCGATCCTCCGCTGGACCTAGGCCAGGCCGGGCCTATTTGGCCATCTCTTCCACTCTACTCCCTTCCCACTATTGTTGTTGCATATATCACACATACGCACCTGGAGAAATACACGCCTCTATCTACACCCTTCCCACCATTGTTGTTGCATATATCACACACACTTGCGTGCACGCACACACACAACACTATTTTAGAAACGCATATGCACACACAAACATCCACCATACTCTTTAAAAACACACACACACACACATACACACCCTCGACACACATCCACACTAGGGACGGACCATAACTTTTTTCAAACGGTGGCACCAATTAACTATAAGAAACAAATATAAGGATATTTTTCTTAAAATCATCATTGGTTTGTTGGTTAATTCATTGATTTTCATATGTGAGGTCTTGTGTTCGAAACTTTTATTGCAGTTTTTTCCAGAAACGTAATGAATTAAAAATTTAAAAACTAAGAAAATGATACTAGTAGGATTCGAAATCGGGTCTCTAGTGGAAGAAAAGCTTTGCACACCATCTTTACAAAAAAAAAAAAAAAAACTCGGTTTTATTGTTATATATGTTTTATTGTTATATGATATAATATTTTTTGATTATTTTTGAAAAGAAAAAAACAAAACAAAACAAAAATATTCCTCAATTAATAAAGTTTAAGGAATTTATTCTAGTTGATGTAAACCAATAGGACCAAAATTGTAGTCTAAAATAAAAAAGGAAGAAGACAGACTGAAAATATAGAAATATTAAGTCAGTGATAGTTGAAGGGGTTAAAGCGTCAAATATTAAAGTTGGAGGGCATATTATTTTAAAAAGTTAAAAGTTGAAACGGGAATGGCCAGCGAGAATGGAACAACAAGCGGCTGTCACCGCCATTCCGGTGCAGAAACTCTACCATTTTTTTATTTAAATTTGAGGTATTTATAAAAACAATATATTTATTTATTTGACGAAAATAAATATAAATATATTTATCTATATTATATTACTACTGTTTATTGATACATATTACTTAAAATTCAAAATTACAAGTAAAATAAACATAAGTACAATTTATTAAAACTCCATCTCTGAATTTTGTAATTAACTGCATATAAACATAATCAAATATAAGATAAACTTTTTATTTTAAATATAAAAAATCTAAAATACAATGATTATCTAACATAATACTTAATTATTATTCTTATAAAAAATTATATTATTAAATAAAAAATAATTAATTTGTTATTAAAACTAAATTAAATTATAATAAAATTTTAAATTAGAAAAAGTATCTAAGAAAACTAGAATTTTTATATATATTTTTTTCAAGTTCTTATGTTATCTTTAAATTTATATTTTATTCAAAAATAAAAACATTATTGATTTCTCAAAACCATATTATGACATCCAAAAAGACTAAGAATAAAATGAAACATTAAAATCGAGATGTATCTCGCTACATTGTGCGAGTACTCTTCTAGTATCTTAAAATACATCTGATTAAGAAGATATTTAACTTTTTAAAAAGGAACATTCGTTTTTCTCCTCCACTGATAACAAATGAAATTGTATTTATACGATTAATCTTGTTTCGAATTTTGACTTGTTGACTCATTAAATTTTCTTTTACCAAGTGGGGTTGCATTTAGAAATCTCGACCACAAAAAGATAAATGGGAGATGATGTTGTTTAGAAAGATAAGGTAATGGCTTATGTCATCATCCTTCTTGCTTTGATTAAAATTGTAGCAAGAGATTTTATTAACAATATTTTCTTTCTTCCTGCAAATCAGATCCATAATAAAGTGGACAACCTTTTTCTTGCATTTTATATCTTTTCCTTTAAGTTCTTTCGGCATAGTCAGCTTCTTCGGCCATGTGCGCATATTAAGTGTTCGGTCAAATATCCCAAAGAGACTGTACCCAATATACTATTACTATTCTCTATATACTAATTATATAGAAATGAGTCCAACTCACGTAATTCTAACCAAGAAACAAGGTTGGAATCATGGAGCATGCACTGTTTGTGAATAAATTCATCAACATTTGTGATTATGTTATAACCCTTTTTGTCTTTCTCTCTCTAACCCCTTTCGCTGTCATCTCCCCCACACCATTCTTTGTATGTAGTCACTGCTGTATATGTCTCTATCTGGAAATTACAACCATTTATCGAATTCACCGGAAAACAGCCAGACTTTTCTTTTGATTGAACTAAGTGGTCTTCTTTGATATATTGTTATCATAATTCATTTGTGGGCATTGTGGGTCATTTTCAGTTCACTCGGTTTTCTTCGCTCATATGCTTGTTTCGATTGTTTAGATGAACTTACCTCAAAAGAATATCTTGTAGCCCTTCTAGCACTTGGGCTGCCTATTTGCTCTAGGTTTTATCATCCCATTGGTTAATTATCATAGAAAAGCATATGCGTCTATTCATATTATTCTTTAGATACCCCAGTAATACTTCTGGGATTAGTGTTATTCCAAGATCTCATTAGATTCATGGGCAATTCATTGTTTTTCTTTGTGCTTTGTTTCTCTTTTCTTTTTCTTGGAACTTGCTATTCTTTGTCGGATCAAGAGAGAGATAAGATTGGGCAGCTGCCTGGGCAGCCACCAAATGTTGATTTCTCCCAGTACTCGGGTTATGTTACTGTGAACCAACAATCTGGGAGGTCATTGTTTTACTGGTTGACCGAGTCACCTGCAAATCGTGATCCTAAATCAAGGCCACTCGTGTTATGGCTTAATGGTGGGCCTGGTTGTTCTTCTGTAGCTTATGGAGCTGCTGAAGAGATTGGTCCTTTACATATAAATTCTGATGGGAAGACCCTTTTCTCAAACCCTTATTCTTGGAACAAGTGTATGTAATCTATCACGTATCACCCACTTTTTTCTATGTTAATTTCACCAATCGCTGCAGTAGTTTGTCATTAAATGTGTAACTGATCTCGATTCTTTAATTTGGTTTGGCAGTGGCAAATCTGCTCTTCCTAGAATCACCAGCAGGAGTTGGCTACTCATATTCAAACACTACATCAGATTTGTATAACTCCGGTGATGCTAGAACAGGTAAGAGCCTCACAATCTCTACAAGAACTTCCCCCCTTCTCAACATATCCACTGGTTGTATATTACATGATTAGGCTGCATAAAATTGTGTTCTTGAACTTAAAGTTGGTTAATTTTGACTTCTTCGGATGTTTTTGGAACATGGGTGTTGTGAATTTGTAGCTGAAGATTCATATGTATTCCTTGTCAATTGGTTTGAGAGGTTCCCTCAATACAAGCACCGAGATTTTTACATTGCTGGAGAAAGTTATGCAGGTTCCCATACACCAACTAATCTAGTTACTATAGAGGCTGCAAACTTTACAATATTTCTCTTTGCTAAACATTCTAAGGCGTCTTTGTTTCTCTAATTCAGGTCATTACGTTCCTCAATTGTCTCAAATCATTTACAAAAGAAACAAAGGAGTGAAGAATCCAGTTATTAACTTCAAGGGTTTCATGGTATAAAACGAATATACTTGTCAAGATCACTAGTTATAATACCATCTTCCGTGATTTCCAACTTTTATTCTTCTTAGGTCGGAAATGCTGTTACAGATGATTACAACGATTTTGTTGGCACATTCGAGTACTGGTGGACCCATGGTTTGATTTCAGATTCTACTTATAAGTCTCTTCAGACAACATGTGAGGGAAGGTCCTCTGAGCATCCACCCATTGAGTGCATCAGAGCTCTAAATGCGGCCGAAATAGAACAGGGAAATATAGATCCGTATAGCATATATACAAAGCCCTGCAATAACACTTCATCACTAATGCGTAGAGGACGTTATGTAAGTTTATTTATATCAAATCTCTCTATAGAGATATCACAGAGGACCAAGCTAATTGAATGTGAAACTTATTGGCCCCTTGAATTTCACCTTTCATATTAGTCGCTTTAGATGATGAATTGATTTAAATCACACTAAAGGGCTATTTGGCTCAATGACCTTCACCAAAAGCTGGTTTTGCAAAATGACCCTCTCGTGTATTTTCAAGTACTTTCGGGAGCAAGTTGTTTTACACCAGGAGCAGGCTTTTTAACATGAGGAGCAGGTCAGATGGAGGTCATTGAACTAAATTCTTTTACAAGGTCATGAACCTAATTGAAAACTCATTTAAGGTCAATCAACCAAATGACCCTAGTACTAAATCTGTTAACCTACTTGTTGATCGTGTCTTCCTGAAAATGACTGAGCTTTCCTTGTATGAACAGCCATGGATGCGTGGAGCATATGATCCATGCACTGAGAGATATGCAAATCAGTACTTCAATCTCCCTGAAGTTCAAAAGGCTTTCCATGCCAACATTGCTAAGCTTTCATATCCCTGGAAAACATGCAGGTGTGTGTGAAATTTAAAGAGGTCGGCTCTTCTACATCGGCCTTAGAGCTTTTATATGATGAAGTTTCTTTAATTGCAGTGATATTGTTGGCGAGTATTGGGAAGACTCTCCACTGTCGATGCTTCCCATCTACAAGGAACTCATGGCTGCTGGTTTACGTGTATGGGTGTTCAGGTACAACTTCTTGTACTTAATTTGATTGTTTTCCATTGTCTGTTAGACCTTCAAGAGTGGTTAAGTTTTGTTCATTATACTCCGTGTTGGGAAGATAAGAGTAGGAATGGCCAATAACGTCTGAATTTTCAAATAGGAGCATGAATAACCTTCAAATAACGTATCTCTGATGATAAACACCCCGCCCTCTGGTGTAACGATCTGGCCTGTAAAATCTTGAAAAAAACACTAGAAGGTTAGTTTGTGAAAATGACTTACTGTAGAAGGTTATTTACAAAACAACCCATTTTAGAAAGAGGGTCCTTTGGATAAATTACCTAACATGAGTTTTCAATTAGGAGCATGACCTTCTATTTTTCTTTTAACTCAATGACCTTCATCCGAACCGCTCTTAGTTCTAAACAGTCTGCCCATATTCAAAACAACCTGCTCGCTAAAGAACTTAAAAATATACTAGAAGGTTAGATTCTTAAATTCTCTTTTTGAAAAGGCCATTCAGCTAAATAGTCCTTAGAATTATAGATATCACCCTGATGAAAAGATTGTGCCTTTCTCCTACAGTGGTGATACGGATTCAGTCGTTCCCATAACCGCAACAAGATACTCCATCGACGCGTTAAATCTTACGACAATCGCCAATTGGTATCCGTGGTATGATAATGGAAAGGTAATGAATTAAAATTTCCTCTTACATTCCAAATTTGCATATCATATATATACGTATTTCAACAATCTTCTGAACATCTTCATGGTCGTGTTGGATTAGGTTGCGGGTTGGAGCCAAATATACGAAGGGCTGACATTCGTGTCAGTAACGGGTGCAGGACATGAAGTGCCATTGCATCGCCCTCGGCAAGCTTTTATACTTTTCAGGTCATTTCTGGAGAACAAAGCAATGCAAAGAAGCTAAAACACTCCATCTAGGTTCAATTTACTTGTTGCATAATAAGCAAAAACTTATAGAAAAACCATTGATTTTTCATTTGGGGTTGCAGAAATGGAAAGAAATAAGGAGATGCCCCTTTCATTCTTGATTCCAATTTATTATCATTTCTTTCAAGTTCCCTAATTAATCATTCTTCTCATGCGGTTTAGATGTGGAGTTGCTGATTCATGATATGTGATTTTAGTTTTTCTACATGTAATTTATTTATATATATACACAGATTTCACATTAGGTCATCTGAATGTTGATGATGCATTCTTGGCTACACAAAGTGTTGCATTTTGTGGGAAGTTTGCTGGTACCATATGGTTTAATGTTGGTTCTTGATGCATACATGGTCTCATTAAATTTAACAAAACATATCAATATCTTATTTGATCGTGTAGGATCTGGGGGGCAAGACGTGTATAAACATTTCTCTGCTCTTTGTTTCACTGAAAACCCACGATTGAGATGTCAAAGATTTGGGGTTTTTTGTTGCAAGTCAGGTATTCACGAAGACAACCTCTCTACCATTTGGGTAGAGGAAAAGTTAGTTATGTTTTACGTAAAAAGACTTTATTTATATGTGGCTATTCTGAGTTTATTAGGAGACTGTTGCTAATGATTAAAAAGATCCAACGATACCACCCCATCGGGCTAAACATCATAATCGATGAACATTCTTTCTGATTGAAGCAAATTATGTTGAAAATCAAGAATTAGCTTTTAATATTTGGTGAGATCAGATGCAGAGAGAGTATGTTAATTTTTACATTTCTCATCGAAACCAACCCTTTTAAGTCACATTGGGCAACATATAAAGTTTAATTCATGGAGATAATAAGAACATAAAAGATTAAATTATTATTATTTTGTATTGAGATAATAAAGTTATAAAATATTGAGTAAATCATTGATTTCGTCCGTGTGATTATATGCAAATGGTCCTCCATACGAAATAATTGCAAGCATGGTCATTTTGGTTTCGATTTTGTTATGGATTGTATCCGTTAAAGTTGGGGTATTTTGATCAATTACTTATTTTGCTTTAAAAAACAAAATATAAATGATTACACCCTCTATAATTCTATTCCTTAACCTTCCCTTCTGTGTACACCCAGCCAAGAAACCTTCAACCGACAAGCCTTTATTGATCTCCACGACACCTACAATCAGGGCCGGCCCTGGCCATAGACCCAAGGGGCGATGGCCCAGGACAGCAAAAATTCTAAGGGCAACAAGTTTATGAAGCCCAATATGCATATATAGGTTCAGTTTTGGGCCTAAAAAAATTACCATTACCACAATACTCAATCGGCCTCGCTCGCTCTCTCTTTCGTCCTCGAGAGCTCGACTCTCGCCTCCTCGCTCAGGAACTGTCACTGTCGATTGACAAACACTAACAAAAGTACAGAACTACAGATTACAAATTTACAGTCACAGAAGTAACGATTATTCCTTTGTACCGATTCGCTCTTGCTCACGAACTGTCGAATTGACGAACATATTATTCCTTTGTACCGATTCTCTCTTGCTCTCGCTCTCGCCTCTCGCTCTCTCGAGTCTTGAGTCTCTCTCGACTATTGACTTGTGAGGTTAGCCATCAACTGATAGGGTTATTAATATTTACTTTACTTATTTTATTTTTTATGTTTCTAATTCTTGATTTCTTGTTTGATTCATTCATAATCTAGATGATGTTGCCCTCCATACTTAGGTTTTCTTTTAAGCTTTAAAGATGTAATCATGTAAATGTAATGCTGTATATGTATGCCTAATTGCCTACTTAGGTTTTCTGTAATTTAAACAACATTACAAAATGTGAATAGATTTTTGGGGCTATTTCGTTTTGCAACCTCAATCTTAAAATCCATGAAAAGAGTCTGATTTCCTGTTCACTATTTACATCCTCTAAAGACTTCAAAATGTGAATAGGAGCTGTTTTGAAGTGGGTTAGTATAGGACAAAGGTTTAAGATTGATGCTTATGTTTTCTCCTTTATCAATTTGTCCAGGTTGCTTAATCGAATGACTTTCTTGGCAAATTTCCTGGTTGTGACTTGTGGCTGACATTGGAATTGCGAACTGGAATTGGAATTTTGAAGTTTGGAAACTGCCCTGGACACTAACTTGTGACTTGTGAGGTTAGAGTTATTTACTTATTTTATGTTTCTAATTCTTGTTTGATTAATTCATAATCTAGATGAAGCTGCCTAGTGCCTACTTATGTTTTCTTTTAAAGATGTAATATTGTAAACAACATTACAATGAAGAGAGATTCTTGATTTTGATCACTTTATGTTTGAATATTTCTACATCCACTTTACTTTTGTTTTGATTTTTTTCGCTGTTTTTGGGGTTGTTTTGCAATTTCTAAACAGCCTTATAAGTTCTAACAGAAATACATAATAATTAAATAACTCATGTTTGTGATCAAATGATGGTGAAACACTTAACCAGTTTGATACATGAGGATGAGTGATTCTAGCCACAATTACCTTTTCATAGGGAATTGGTTATGGTATTTACAATGAAGCTTAAGTGCTTCACCATCATTTGATCACAAGCATGAGTTATTTAGCATGAACAACGAAATATTCTAAAGGAGGGGCTCATGTTCACCATGATGGCCCCTAGAGTAAATTCATTAGATCTGGGACTCCATTGCCACAAATATTGTAGCGAATAAGCTTTAGAGAAAGCCATTCAGTTAAGAAGACCCACTATTTTAACTCCAGGAGTGACATAATATTTTAACTCCAGGAGTGACATAATACAACGTTATAACAGCTTCAGTTGCCCTAAAAAGCTCTAATTTTTTTTTACTTTTTAGGGCTGTTTAGAAGGTTGTTTAGATATTAGAAGGCTCTTTAGAAGGAAGGATGTTCAATTATATAGTTGGTCCTTTTCCAGCTGTTCTGGGCTTGTTTTGAGGGCTCTTTAGAAGCTTTTTAGGAGCTGTTTTGAAGCAGGTTAATAGAGGACAAAGAGTTAAGATTGATGCTTATGTTTTCTCCTTTATCAATTTGTCCAGGTTGCTTAATCATTCCACTTTCCTGGAAATTTTACAACACGAACCCTGAACGGCCAAATCTAGGTGTATCATTTGTTTAACAATTTAACTACTTGAGATATGTTTCCTCGATCACAACCATCGGGTGCTCAAAATAGAAAAAGAAATCGGCATGGGGATGAGCCGCCTAGATTGACTAGGTTCCAAACCCCTTCAAATATTTTATTTTGGTTTTTAGATACACATATAAGAGGCATTTTCTTGGCTTTCGGCCATGGACATTCAAAATCTCAGGCCAGCCCTGCCTACAATCCACATAACCCTTTCCCACCGAACCTCACAACTGCAACCAAACGGATTGTAATGGATCGGAGAAAACGGAAACATCCAACAGAAACCCCTTCCCCTGGAACGGATCTGGACCTAAACCAATCAAAGTATTTCGATTTCGTTCTCCACCAGTATACGAGTTTGATTTGGATTTCGATTTTATATCCTCACTGTAATGGTGGAGGAAGACGATGGGGGGTTTTGGGGTTGTGGTGTAGCCGCCAGAATAGATTTTGATATCCTCAATTTCTGACATAGATTTTGATAGAGCATCCAGAATGGCAGAGAAGGGTAATTCGGTACTCTTTGTTAATAAGGAGAACAAGAGATTGTTCTTAGAATTGATTGGAATCTTGAAATCATCTAGGGTTACCTTCTGAATTTGGCTGGCCTTTGATCCATCGTGTTCCTCCCATACCGCCGGAACTTGGGCAACTCCAAAGATTCAAGACGGAGATCGCCGGAAAAAAAAGCACAAAGGGAGTTCTGGGAGACCGAGATTGCCGAAAAAAGCACCTTAGGGAGTTCTCACAGACGGAGATCGCTTGATAAAGACCTGGAAGATGAAGGGATCGTAGTCGGTGGTACATGACCTTATAGCGAATATAATTTTTTTTATTAAAAGTGTATTTGCATAATGTACATCTTGAATTCAATGTTTTATTTTATTTTTTACTTATGTTAATATTATAATACGATTTTATATAATTTTGATAAAATGATAATATTTTTATATTTAAATAAAATATAAATTCGAATATCTCATAAAAAATTGAAAAAATGTATTGATATTAGTATCAAATTAACAATTCCAAATTCATGCTTTTATGTAATTTTTTAATTCAGTTTTTATTCTAATTTAATTTAGATTTAATGATAATAAAAATAATAATTAAGTGTTATGGTAGAATTCAATAATTATCCTAATTATATTTTAGATTTTTTTATATTTAAAATTAGATGTTTATCATGTATTTAATTATGTTTATCTGCAGTTAGTTACACGAATTTATAATTGAGTTTCAATAAGTTGTACTTACGGGTAATTTATTTGTAATATTGAATTTTGAGTAATATGCATCAATAAACAGTTTTTGATGCATAAAAAATGGTTTTAAAAGTTTTTTGTTAAATGCTTTATAATATAGTATAGATACAGATATGGCAAAGAAGTCATGAATTGAATTAAAAACTCATTTAAGATCATTTACTTAAATGACTTGTAGTAGCAAAGGTACGATGGACATGTTTTTATTAATATATATGTACAAAGGATGGTTCATGTGATCTATTTAAACATTTTATGAAAAGGCGTGAGATTTTAATATCATATATAATTACATTCTTTTGGATGTGTTTAATGATATATGATATTTAAACATAAGGTTAAAATGGTAATTTTTATTGTTAAACTAATATATCATATTTAAAAACATAAGTTTCCAAAACATTTTGATGGTTTATTCATTTGTGAATTAATTTTTGATAAAAGATGCTGTCTATTTATTCCAAATCTCTCACATCACCAATCCAAAAATAAAATAAAATAAGATTTTGTTTTTTTGTTTAATCAAAGGAATGGAATATTTTAGAATTTTAATTTTGTATTATTAGATATTGGTTTTGTAGGTATCAAACAAAGGTTCAAAATTATTAGCTCCTTTTGGAGTGGAGGCCTAAATATAATGAAAGCAATGCCATAATGGCCTCCAAATGGGCCATATCCAAAAGAAACATCTTTTTTACACATTTACCAATTTGCCCCTGTCACTATTCTTTTCTTAAGCTTCAAATCCAAGTCTTTAGTAATACAAAAGTATTGTGTATTTTCATTTTCAACAAGCCATGGGTATAAATGTGATTTCACTCTTAGGATTGGAACTTGGAAGTGCAATCTAGTCATTTTTCTTACTTTGTATGGTTAAATAAACAATTTCTTTGAATAATAGAGTGGTCAATAAGCAAAACTAACTTGTAATAAAAAGTATGAACAAGCTATGGGCAAAAATGTCATTTCACAGTCGGAACTGGAGTTACTTAATGGCTAAGAAGTGCAATTTAGTCATTTTCTTACTTTGTATGGTAAAGTTCCTCCATACCCTTAGTGCAAAGAAAAGCAAAGGAGGCCAGATGTACATGAATGTGAATTCACATAGCTTTATAGGAACCATTAAGACCATTGAAAGCTAAAGAAACAATGAGATCATCATCAAGATAACAAATATGTCAAGTGTCAGTAACACGTTGATAGGATTCTTGAACCTATTGACACTCTTGGCTTCGATTCCGATCATCGGCGGTGGCTTATGGATGGCCAAAAGCACCGCCACCTGCGAAAGCTTCCTCCAACGCCCGCTTATGGTGTTGGGATTTGTGATACTGCTTATATCGTTAGCGGGTTTTATAGGGGCGTGTTTTCATGTCGTATGGGCGTTGTGGGTGTATTTGGTGGTGATGTTGTTCTTGATTGCCGCTTTGTTGGCTGTGACGGTTTTTGGGTTCGTGGTGGCGGGTCCTGGCGGCGGCGTCGAGGTTCCTGGAAGGACTTATAGGGAGTACCACTTGCAAAATTATTCACCGTGGTTGAGAAAAAGGATTGAGAATCCTAATTATTGGATGACCGTAAGGAGTTGCATTTTGGGGTCCAAGGCTTGTGCTAAGATCGTTACGTGGACTCCTGTTGATTATTGGACTCGAGACATGTCTCCGGTTCAGGTACTCATTTTCTTCTCAAACGAATCAATAACCATTACAAAAAAATATAAAATACAAGCACATTATCAATCTTAAGCAACCTCTGAGCGGGTCCACACTGCTCTATCTCAAAGTGTCATGTGAGAGGCAAACCAGATACACAATCGTCCTTTAGGTAGCTAGCAACTCCTACAGTATGATTGTCAGACTCGAACCAGCACTTGCTTATGCAAATATACACCCAAAACCAACTTTGCTGCATCGTGGGGGCCGATGTAGATGACACTAAACCAATTCAATAAATATTTGTCAAAAATTAACTTACAAAAACATCTTAATGACGTTTTTGAAACTATAATAAAAAAGACATACAATAGAATAGGTACTAATCTTGTTTTGTGTTAATATATGTAGTCAGGTTGTTGCAAACCACCAAGTGCGTGTAACTATGAAGCGCCGATGATGACACAAGATGCAGACTGCTACAAATGGAACAACGACCCTAATATGTTGTGCTATGAGTGCGACTCATGTAAAGCCGGGGTGCTAGAGGACGTGAGACGGGATTGGCATAAACTCTCGATTCTCAACATCGTCATGGTCATGCTTCTCATTGGAATTTATTTTGTCGGTTGTTGTGCTTTCCAAAATGCAAAAAAGGCCGATAGCTATTACCCGCATGGCCAATCCGTAATGTATAAAACTCGACCTAAATGGAATTTCTATTGATAGGTCGTCATCATGAGCAATGAAACTAGGAATATTTTCGATACCAGTACACAAACGTAGTAAGATAGTTTAGGACCTTAAAATTTGTTTTATGGTAGAATTATAGTGAAATTTATAAGATATAATTAAGGAAAATCTAAAAAACGAAAAATTAATTGCGTCTGATATTCTTAAAATGTTATCCATATTATTATAATTATATATGTAAATGCTTGATAAATATTTTTTAATAGAAAAACACAATTTATTTGTTTTGTGAAATTGGAAAAGAAAATCATAATTCCAGATTCCTCTTGATACCAACCATGTTTCAGTGGCGCACATCATCGCCTCTCTTTTCGCTTCATTTTTACTTTTAGCTTATTATTTATATTTTGTTTAATTTTAATCAGCATTAATAAAGAATTAGAAAACAACAATTCGATTGAGACATATGTTAAATCATTTTTTTTTTAATATTAATATTATAAATAATATAATTGATATAATCATTTATTCAAGTATGCGATACATTTTACACTCTCAATACCCTACCTCTATATATAATTTGCTAGGTCGACAATTGATAAGTAAATAAAAATTTCTTTAGCCATATCTTTATCAAATTGATCGAAATATAACATACAAACAAGTTTACCCTTACTCATTGCTAGCCTAATTTGTTCAAAAGACTTGCCATAAGATTTAAAGATCTATTTTCCCGAAAGGGTCACATCATATATCTTCTTCATAAGCATACAATATTAGAGGGAGGCTCAAGCGATAACAATAACCAAACAAGAGAACACGAAAACGGCTAAATCATGTGTGTCAAATCACATGTAATTTTACATCAAAAGTCAATGTAAGTGTGTCAAAGTCGCGTGAAGCCGTGAATCACATATGATTTTAGAGTAAAATCACATGTGATTAGACCTTTTACTTAGATTTCGTTAATATTCTTGGATGAACCTGACACTACAATGTTATTAGTCCAATGCTAACACAAAGACGTATACACTAATAAACAAACAACAATGAGGAGGAAATATTTTTTGTCCCACACATAAATCAATCATTCATAACAATAATTGGATTCCTAACAACTATTATTCATTCATTGTTTTCTTATCATAAAAACAACAGCAGCAGGATTTCTTCCTACTTATTTACAAAATAACAACAAAAAGCAAACTAAGTGGGTTATGGGTTTGCTTCTTGATTTGAGTATTCTGTTTTGCAGATGGGACATAATTTCTTCATCAACAGCCACTTCTTGATACACCCCACATGATAATCATGCCCACATTTTTCCATCCTTCCAACCTTATCACCATTCTTGTACTCTTCCTGTTCATCACCACACCAAGCAACTTTTCATCAATCAAACCAAACTTCTAAACAAAAATTATGTCAAAGAGAGAAAAAGGTAGATATCTTACAAGGCAGATGGGACAAGAATCTTCCTCGTGGTTTTGGTCTTGGTCCGAACAACAATAATAAACTTTTTCCTTTAAACACTTGGACATGCTATCCTCGGATAAACCAGTGCTAACATTCCCTATCCTTTCTTCAAGATTAAGCAATTCCTGCCACAAAGCAGATAAATTAAATTAACAAGACAAAATGAAATGAAATGGAAAAGTGATGGGGCAAGCAGCCAATAATACAAACCTCATAACTCATGCTGTCAATGTCTAGCCTCAAATCTCTATATTGATCCGAGGTATTCCTGGAGTTACCATTGAAGGATTCCATCATCATGGTCTGTGTGGAACAAAATTCAAGTCAAAAGTGATTAGAAACTTAGGATTACTGTTATAAGTAAGATGTGTCTGCACCAATTAAATGACTGAACCAAACGAAAGACAAAAGCCAGGTTATTGAACACAGTTTGTTGGTGTTCAATATTTGGTTTGATATTACAAAGCTTTTCAAGAGCTTTTACTTTAAGCAGAAAGGGATCTAAAGAACATAAGTTACATACCTCCTGTCCCATTCTATTATGGGATTCCGTTATATCAAGAACAGACTGGAATCTCTCAACAGCTATCCTCGGCCTTCCACTCCTGTAACTACTGCGCCATCCTCCAGGAGAGCAATGTCTTGAATTTCTAGAAGAGAAATTCTCTGGGAGCGTACGCACTCCATTTGTTGATGAAGTACCACCATGTGGATAGTGGGAGTACCTTGAACCATTCCCATATGTAGACTGAACTCTTTGAGAATGGTTGACGTGTGATGGAGCATGGGGACTATGAAGATTTTGTGAAGTTGAAACAGGATGTCTGCTGAAAACAGGATCACGGTGGCAGGCACCAACATCAGAAGAACTCCCTCCAATATGGAACTGATTCATCTCATGCCGCAAGCCACTTGTATCTGCATTTTCATGGAAGAATTCCTTAATACCTTCTTTACTTTTTCTTTCCAATCATGGAAAATCCACAATAACTTTGTCTATTTGTAAATTTCCTAGAGCATCTAGTAAGCCTTTCTAGACACTCCAACTTACTAATCAACTTACAATAATGTGGACAGATATTATTACCGATAGTTAAAAGTAAGGGATAAGGACAATAAGTTTCACCTGAAGGCGAGATCCTTCTGTGAGAGGAAGCAGCATAACGAGGAGCAGAATTCCACTGTCCACCATTAGCATCTAGATTGGCATGTTGAACAGGGGCAGAGTAGTTTGCTGGATGTGCCATTGATTGGTAGAAATGAGAAGAATGGCTTGGTACATTAGTTCTTGTCATGCTAGGTTCCAGATCAAGTCTATATCTACGCCTCACATTCCTAGGTGAATCTTCTTCACCAGCAATTGTGAGACTGCCCCTATATGGAGGTACACTTTGACAATCCACAGCTGGTTTTTCCCTTGGCATCTGAGAAGAACTGGATGAACTTCCTGCACTATAGAAGCTGCTCGAACTACCCCTTTCACATGATCCGGTCATATCTGACCTTTTTCTTTTAGGCGGCCCGACATTGCCTGTTGTGCAGTTCGACAGACCGGCTTCCACATCATGTATACTTGGAACATTATAGTTAGTACAATGAACCTGCCCAACAGGAGGCACTGGGGCCAAAGATCTATTTTCTGATATTGATGAATGCAAGTATGGATCAACCGAAGAGCCTGAAAAATTTGGCACAAAGGGCTGTACTTCCATGCTAACATTTGATGAAGGGTATTCATTTCCTCTGCTTTCCAAATTCCGATGTGAACCAGAGTGTACTCCACCTCTTGACATATGATTCATCTGACCAACAAAAGGACCATTCTCAGGGGCAACAGCCCTACCTGCTAAAGATCCACATCGACAATTCAGAAAAAGATTTACCAGTGAATAGAATTGAACAAAAAAACCTACCAACCACAAGGTTAAATCTCCCAGATAGCTTTTTTAGAGGATGCAACTCAATAAGGATTATTTCAAATTCAGACCACGAATTTGTGAATGCTAAAAGTAAATTCATAAAAATATGTTTCAAAGAAGGATAAGCTTGCCAAGTAAGGGATTTACAATACGTATTACACTTAAGTAGCTCCATACTGGGAGATATTATAAAAAATGCTGGTGCTTTCAGATAATTCAGTTAATATCAGACAATGTAACAACACTCTTGTATATTATAAAAAAGACATTTACTTCAATATTCCTTATTAAATAGCAGATTCAAATATATCAAGAAGTTACCCGGAGAAAAGTACGACTGCTCCACCGGCGTATGGTTGCTGTCATGTTGGTCAATTCCAGATCTCGTAAATGAGTTAGAGAATTGTCTATGCCTCATGCCTTTTGACAGAAGAGTTTATTTCACTGCGTCTTGAAAGACTGTTATTCCAACCTGTACAGATGAGGAAAATGTCTTGAAGCTGGGATGAGCCATGATAGCAAATATACACAAGAGCATTTCTACCAAGCAGTCCCAAAAGAGTGTCAAAACTCGCATTGAAGTAAGAAGTACTCAATATTCTTGAAAACTATTGTTGCAAAGAGCATTTAAGAAGTCCCTCAGAAGAGCATTTACACTTTGTATAAACCCCTTTGACACTCATATCTCAGTAGACACCAAGATAATTTATTTGTTCTCAGCTTACATTTTGCAAATGCTTCGATTGAGGTTCCATATAGATCTCTTCTAAATCCTCACATTCGTGTAGTTTCAAATTATACTTTCCAGACAATGCTACAACATCCAACCTAATAAATTATTTTACGTAATCAAATCTAAAAATGACAAAGATAACAAAATGCAATAGTATAGTTTTCATAAATGACATTATTGATTGTAAGAGAAAGTAGTCCACTGATTATCGTGAATAAAAATATTAAGGGCTTCCCCAAAATTGGGTTTGGAATGACTAGGTGCTAAAAAAATAGGGAATGTACCCGGAAAGGATGAAAAACAAGGGTTACTCCTCCATTCACCAAAAGGTTAACTGGGGAGTCAGTAAGGTTAATTTTTTGTGTCCGGGAGGTCAGCATATTGAGTCCCTACGGCAGCCCTTTTTTGCAAAATGAAAGGGAAAGCCCACAGATAAGGACTTCCCTCCCCAACCCATGCAAAGACAAGAAGCCTAGGCACTAGGTTAGCTATATAATTGCAACAAAAAACCCGAACACCTTTAAGGTCTGCTACTTTATTGTTCATATTCTTATTTGTTAAAGAGTGAATGCATTTATATAACGACAACTTTATCAGAAATTTATCAAATTGACAAAAAGGATTCCAGAATCAGCTACTGGAACTACGAAACAAAAAATAATAGAAGGTTCAACATCATTGACTATTCTTCAGTGGTTCCAAAATTAAGATTAACACATTTCAGAAAGTAATAGAACTACTCATGCTACTCATCTTCCAAGTTCCCCGTTGAACATATGTATAGGGAGGCTATATCGGAAAGTAGTGTCTTGATTCCTTAGCTTTGCGCGACCATCTCTCCTGGCACTAAATTTTTTAAAAACATATTGATTTTCAACCAATAATGTGCTATAGCATCTGTATCCTGGTCACACAGCAGCATTCCAACTTGTCAGCTACATATAGGAGATTCCATTTCTGTTTTAAGTTGGCAATTTCAAACTCACTAAAACTATAAAATATCCGAGTATCAATTCCGCAGACAAAACTGAATCAAACTAAAAGATGCTTAACAAAGTTAAATCCATACCAAAAATACCTATTAAAGGCATACTACAGGTGGAACTTCAACATGACATACCTCTCATACCTATCTAGCTTTGCCACGGTTATGAAGCAAATCTTATTTTGCAGACAAGATAGGATCAAAAGGTACCTCATAAATTTCTCCCTGGCAATTCGACCTAAATAATTCAATCCTGCACTGCACAAAAAAGGTTATCTGGGATAGAAGGAACTATTACCTCATATTAGGACCCAATGATTGCGTTAGATAACAGTGTTCAAAAAATGTTTTAAGGGCTATAAAGAAATTCACTACTAAAAACAAACAAAACTTACAAGGAGATGGTGCTCAATACTCACAAGATCAATGGAAACTAAGTGAAAAGGGAGATCTTGAGGGATGGATCAACTGATAAAAATCATTACTACTACACCCTTATTTTGGCAGGAATACAGAGATGAAGCCATGACTTTCCCTAAATTCCTGGAAGTGTGATTGGTCTTTGGATATGCTATATTCATTGTTTAATATTGTTAGCATAAACAAGGACCTACAACCACCAATGAAGAAACGCTACCCAATAGAAGCAGCAAATAACCAAACCAGAACATATGTAGCTCAACGGAATGACTGCAAATACTACATGGTCCTCTGATATTAGAAGAGCATCATACTTGAAATTTGAAACCTCCCTTGACTTGCGATTACAATAAGTAGCTGCATCTCCACCACAAAGGGAAACATCAGTTGTATTACATAGAACTCTAGACATATTTGTTGCCATGTCACAGAAATTTACAAATCTTCAAGAGACTTGAGAATAGTCTTCAAGCGAATACACTCCAGAACCTGCTGATCTTACACAGATATCTTGGCCATTGGGGCCATCAGAAAGGAACCCCTTGAATTTTGATAGATGCAACTGCACCATTTGGCCACAGCCCAATAATGACCAACCAACCCTGGGCCTCCATCTTCTTCCTTCCAGAATCATCTGAAAAGGAAATTCCATCCTGACAAATCAATAATAATGGCCTTTCACTAGTCTTCAGAACAGGAACCTGTGATCCACTTTTGATAATTAGATTATTCTATAGCATCAGATTGTTGCTCTATTAGTCTATTCTATGTTTATAGACATAGACCACAGCATGCTACTCTTTCTCCATTGGAATGTGGATGTCGCAGATGATCTCTGAACCTGTTACATCTTGTGATAAAAGAATACCTCAGACCTTCCCATCCCACGTTGAAAGCCCAACATCACCATCCTAGGGTCAATATTGATCGTACAGATCCTGGAAACTGAGCACAAGTCGTGGATTGCATTCCAGGATCTAACTACCCCTGTAACAGTTTAACTGCCTTTTCAACACAAAAGGTCAGCTGCTGAAACAAAGAGAGGCCATGGGTATAACTTCAACATAGTTGTTTAGCCAAAACTAAATGCCAAGGAGGGAGGCCCTACCATATATATAGAAGAGAATTATCATCACCCCTTGTACAATTCTGAGTGATGATACAAATTACAATGGAAACCCATATTGTTATTTCCTTGCTTAGAAGTGTGTCCTAAAAGGAAGAAAAGGTACGTACCATCAATTCAACTATTTTTTAGGACATAGCACCTCAGAGGGAAAAACTTAAGCACAAGATTTTGGTAATATTGTCATACTGCTGCAACTTTGATTCCAATGCTTACAGTCTTACTATGGAATGTCAGAGAAGGGGAACCTGGTCTCTAGATATTTCACAARAGGATGCTCTGTAGTCACACATATTTGCATCTGTTCATAAAATATTAATCTTGATGAGGGCATACTACTCAAAATTGAAAACCTTCTGTTGCTCAGATAGGTCAAAAGTGCCTGCAATGTAATGCCATTTGTGATTTAGAGAACAAGGAAAAATGAAATTCCAAATAGCTGTCTATTAGATGAAGATCCTACAGTTGGCTAAATACTCCAGGTTACTGGATGTGTATAGATTGGGATTTTTCTTATCCTACATCATAAAACGCTAGCTTATTACTTTAGAACTAGTACACACCAACCCAAAAATCTTATTTTTTCATACTCCTATGCAGAAAGGAAGTACCAATTAACTAAAATTATCGGTGATTTATATATCAAGGTTCTTAAAGTCAAATAGGATGAACTACTTTGTATGGGATAGATATCCAGTAGGTAATTTTGATATTTCACTTGTGTTTATAACCATAGCTATTCAGGAGGAAAATCTGTAATTCCTTGTTCCAATTTTCATTGGTTAGGGAGATATTAGTTGTGTGTGCTCACAGCTTAATAATAGCAGCAGCATCCTCAAACATAAAAAAAGAATCATAAGTTACCATAGACATATTAAAGTTATAAATACTGACAGCAGTTACAAGCTCGTGAACTTTGGAATGGATGATACTAAACATCTTTTCTCTCAATTTTTCCTTTCTACTCATTCCCCTTGTGCTTTCTCATAGAGCATACAGAGTGTTGTTATAAACACTTGTGTGCTAACACACACCTTATGATCAACAAAATAAACAGATAAAACAAACATCTGGAAAATAAAAACTAAATGTCAAAATCTGTAGTCAGACAGAATAGAGGTAACATAAGGAGCTGCAATTGTGATTAGGCAACAGAATAGCTACAATTACATGCACACTTGAGTATCAAGTTCTCATGTTTCCCATGGGACAGACAACTAGTGGCCTGTTACAAAATGAGTGGTTGAAATTACAGTCATTATCACTAATCATCATTGGACATGACCTGAAACTTTGTGACAGAGTACGCTCCTATCCACCACGATCTGGGAAATGATCATCCACTCAACTTCCAAGGAACTTAAAGTCCGCATCTTACATATGTGAGGCAATTACAAGTTCCCACATCTCCCTTTTTAAACTTAAACTTTAGAGCATACATTGGGTGTCCAAATTTTTATAAAATAATAGAAAGCTCTTCTCTTTGACCACAGAACAGCATATCATCTCTCCAACAAATAGCGACATGTTCTATCATGATCCAATCTTCGTCTAGAATGGGGATGAGCAATGAGACATGATGTGCGCTGCAACCAACTTTCAACAATCGGGTTCATATAAGTTACCATAAACATTTTGGAAACCTTTTTATATAGACCCCTCTTCTGTATAATCTGAGCAGGTTTTTATACTTTCAGTTATTACATAGTCTGTTTCAACAAAGCCGGGTGAAGCCCCAACAGTAACATGTACAATCGAAAGTAAGGGCCCTTGCTGCAAAAAAACAATATTGCACACTTGGGGAGTGTGGGTTAGAAGATGAAGTGCGTAAAGTGAAGTTAGCTTATTCTATGTTCGAAAAGGAAACTGCAGAACATGGAATGACAAGAAACTAAGCATCCGTAATCGATCCACTTTCATCAGACTGTCATGCACTTCACAATATTTAACATCCAATCAAGCTACACTATAGAATCCCAAAAGAACACATACCCATCTAAATGAGAACAGGGTAGTCATATCCATGCATCAAAATTATGACGTCTATCTACGTTCAACTTTTCCGTTTACGTTCTATTAGCAAACCCACTTGTATACGCCTATAAACTAAGCAGGGAATGTGTGCAGATATCATGTGAAATGATAGCAGGTACATGGGGTTGGCATTTAAAAAATATACTAAAATCTGGGTGTGGCACTGGCACACATACATATTCACACACACACACACACACACACATACATATATATATATATATACACACATATACAGAACAAAACACAACCATACCAAAATAAACAAAATAACTTAACAAAAAAACATCACCAAAATATATTTAAACTCATGCCGAAATAATTCATCAAAGTACATGTTTACCACACTCTATCTGGGTGATCATCCTACAAACAAATAAACAACACAATTCAGGATTGTTGAGAAAATTGAACAAAAAAAACTGTCCAATGGACACTAGTAGATAAGACAAGGATGTATAATTGAGAGAAGTAGAAAATGGCATGTCAAAACTCTAATTATTGGTAGAGTTGGTGGGTGTACCGTTTATGTTTTTACCATATTGAAAAGATGTCCAAATATTTGAAGCGACTCATTTTCCTTTTTGATCCTGAAGAATTAAAATCCTTGTAACGAGAACTTGAAACAGCAAAAAATGAGCCAGGCCCTTTTAAAAAAATCATCCCCATCTACTTAGACCCAAGACGCATCGTGTTGATGTTTATATTTTGGCAAAAATGGGTATGTACCTGATGCGTATATGGATGCACTCAAGCCAACACAGACACAATTTGCACCCAGTGTGGAGTGTGGACACAGCACCCTAACTCAATTATTAGTGCTTCGTACTTATAAGCTTTATCATGGCTTACTGCGCCATATGAAAGATGAATATATATATATATATATATATATATATATATATATTTAGTGCAGGCGTCCAAGTCATCAAACACATCACCGGTTCCCCAACTTAAATGGCCATCGGATGCTAACTTGAAGCTTACAAGGTCAAAAAAATAAAATCATCCACGACCACACGCAAATGAACGACCATCGTGATCAATCTAGTTGTAGTAATTATATAATCCACCAGCGCCATGTAACACTTAAACTGATAAAATAATAAATCAAACCCTAAGAAAGAAAGTCACCAAGTCTAAAGTCCTTGACCTATCAAAATAAAATAAAAAAGAACTCCTAGACAAAACGAGAGCAAAAAATGTGATCGATCAACCCTCTATTTTCTTACTAATTTTTTTATCCATCACACAGATCCAAATTTTCAAACAGCCATAGAGTGAAATTGTATGTAGTATTCTCCATATAAGATAAAATACATAAATAATATATGTATACTCGTGTGTGTATGATCCGAAAAAATTACAACACAAAACCCCAATAAAACTCTATTCAGGCACAATCGGACGAGATTTAATTTGCTATTAAAGAGAATCCAACTCTCTGTAGGTAGAGAAGAATCTGAACAATCAACAGTGGATTTCATCGGAACAACATCGGTTTTCAACCGACTAAGCGAACAGATATAGATAGAGAACAGAAAAAGTAACACAAGCAACAAAAGGGGGAAGAAAATAATCGAGAAAGAGATCGATGATGGTGGCGATGCAGGATCGTACCGCAGAAAAGCCTGAACTGCCGGCGGTCAAAGATCGTCGATGGCGATACGATGGAGGATCTAGAGGTTTTTCTTTAACTGATCGAGAATGCAAGCGTTGGCGTATGGAATTGTATTGTTGTTGATAGAGTTCGGTGGTTACCATTTATATAACGAATTGTTCCTGCCAAAACTTGCTTTTAAGATCCGACCCGATCCTAAGCGGATTCGTGTCATCCCGTCTGAAGTTCGGGTCCGTCGGTATTATTTTCTGGGGACTGTTTGGTAATTACTGAATGATTAAGTTATTAGAATGATTAAGAGGCTCTTATGATATAGTGCAAAATGAAATATAATTGTTTGGTAATTGCTTACAATGAAATTAAGACTCTTAATGGTTAAGGGAGATCCATGATACAAAATCATTCAAAGGTTTTTGAAACCATTAAGAGACAGACTTTTTTTTGCCAAACAAGATTCACCTTTTAACGATTCAGAGACTGCCTCTTAATGAAACTATTAAGAGGTAAACAAACAATCTTTTAGTTTAAAATTTTAAAAAGGAGTGAATTACATTGTTGTTTACTCAAAATTTGGATTTCATCATTATATTCAGGGTTTTAAGAGTTCACACCTCTAATTAACAACCATTAAAAAAAATTAAGGGTTATTTACCAAACACTTACTCAGGTAAGTGAACACCAAGTCACATTTTCTTACCGGATGAATATGGTAAGGACCAAGAATCTTACCCGGTAAGAGCGAGACAAGGACCAAAAGTCTTACTCGATAAGTGGGGGCGACGACTCTTACCACGGTAAGCGTTTACCAGGTAAAATGTTGCATACGATACCGTTTTGGTGGACTAAAATCTTACACGTTAAGTAAAAGATGGTGTTAAATTTTACCGATAAGTGCTTACCGGGTAAGTGTTTGGTAAACGGCCCCTTAATCAGTCTTTGGATAAACTATAGAACAAAAAGTATAATTCGCTCTAAACAAATTTTAATATATATAACTATTTTGTTTGTATATTTCAATACCCAACAAAAAAAATGTAAAGTTTTTTTTTTTTTTTTTTTTTTTTTTGACTTTTTGAACTTGGTAAATTTTAACGAAAAAATCATTTTATCAATTTAATAGTTTTTTAAAATAAATTTATTTAGTATATACTTTAAGAAATTTGATTTATGATTGAATATATAAAAATGCTTCTAGCAAAAAAAATTAAAACAATTATTACAACTTGTTATTTCTTTATAACAGTTGTTAAGTAGCGTTGTTAGCTTTAGAGACCCTGAGTATTATGGAATTAAAATATTAAAGACCATGAATATAAATAGTTTGTTATACGAAACAAATCCAAATCTTTAACAAACAACAAGAACCACCAACTTTATACACTCTTTAAAAAATAATGGTAGAGCACTAGAGAAAAATAACCCTTCTTCCTTACCATGACAAATTTTTGTGAAATAACTACGATGAGAAGAAAAAAGAAGGTGTTAAGAGACCCTCATGGCCTAACCCTAGACACTCTAAGATCCTTTTTAATCATGCTCCCATTTCGAGTCAAGAGATAGATAAATAGACACATCTCATTGCATTGATCGGGACGTTCATAGTGATTGAGGGGGTTGAAGACCAAAAAGCGAGTTATTTATACCAAACATTCTTCTTATGACTAGATCCAATCTCAAACCTAACTTGCTAAATTAAAACCTAATTGAGATCCAAATTTTATAATCCATGGTAAAAAAATGTTATGTCCAAACCATGTTCTTTTATTAATTAAAAAGTACAATAATTACATATTTTTTAAAGTGTGTTTTTTTTTATCGTGAACATTTGTTTTGGAACGAATAAAATGTTATAACTATATATGAGCTCATTTTTTTTTATGATAAACTTAGTTTTCAATCCACATTTAAGTCTCCAATTCATGTGTTATCCTATTCATGTGCATTTAATAATACGTACCTCATATTTCATAATAATTTTTATAACCGCAACATTTTTTTATGTAAAGTCGTTTTAGATGAATTATTCTATTTTTTTACTAGCATACTTCGTAGGTATACAAGAACATATATTCAGTTCATAAATCTATAGATTTAGATTTAAAGTATTATTGTTTGTTAGAATGTACGCGTTTTTCCATTTATCTTTCTATAACATATTTAACAGTTAACATTGCTTTTCATGCACAAACCCAATTTAAAGACAACAGCTGAGTCGAAGAGTTCCAAAACCATCATTGTTGATTGGCGGTATTTTGAACGAATATATATATATATATATATATATATATATATATATATGATTGGGTTCACGTGAGACCAATGGTTATTCGTATTTACATATTGCATTAGAAATGTACTTTGAGTTCTCAATTCTATTGCATTAGAAAGTGGGGAATTCAATCGATAAGGTCGAAGGCAATCAACTGCCTGACTTTCGTAGATTCGTAGTGAGATTGATTGAATTCAGTTTGACTGAGAGTGAGCAAAAACATCTTATCAATTGAAACTGCGATTAGGAAATTTATCTAAAGGACCCGAACATGAACAACTACACTTTATATCGGGGTTCTGCTAATGTCATCGTAACTTCATTGACGATAATAAGGTTTGAGTTCATGGAGACTCGTGATTTCCAACACAAGAACTCCAACATTGAACACATCTAGTTTTTTATGATAAGATCCATCTACAACATAATCTCATAAGGGTTGGTTCCAGTGAGAAAGAAAGTTAACGTGAGAAACATAAGAAGATAATCTCCATTCTTATATGCATATTAGGATGAGATGCATCGGATCAAGTCCTGTATCAAACGTGATTCATAAGTGAGTTTTAGATTAAAGGTGATCAAATGTCAAGATCTTTTCTTATGCTTATCACATGATCTTTAGCCAATCCCATGATATGTAACCATGAAACAAATAAATGTATCCTCTAAAAGTATTGTAATATATAGATAAAGTTGCATGATTTATACCAACTGTCGTTCTCGTATATGCTTCGGTATCATGTTCCCTAAACGTTAGGTAGAACAAAGTCTAATATTCTCAAATTTAATTTAGCATTCGGTAGAACGTTACTAGTTCTGAGATATTCATGAACAATTTTAAAATCTTGAATCTTGATTTAAGACAGATAAGGCTTTGAACAATTTCGCATACCAATACTGGATCATACATTTGATTTTATCTTCCCTAAATAAAATTATCCATGAGTAACTTTGATGAAAAAAATCATGTTTAAACATGTCGTGAAGTTCTTAAATCGTCTGTAATAGGGGTGCTAACGGGTTGGGTTGATCGGGTTGAAGACATTTGAACAACCCAACCCAATGCTTGAGGTTTGGAAAAATCTTAACCCAACCCAACCCAACCCAAACCAAAGTGCAACCCACCCTAACCCAACCCGTACGAGTTGGTCGGGTTGATACTTTGGTATATTAAAATATTATTCTAACCTTGAATATGTTATTTCTTTACTAATAATTTTTTTTCATCATCAACCATTTGATACAACTTATCCATATTTCTTAAGTATATCACATTCAGTTAAATTTTCTCATTTACATATATATGTTCACAGTTACTGAACATATATATGAATGAGTTATAATGAGATGTGAATAGATTGAAAATATGTGTATATGAAAAACATACATGATAGTGTAATTGTCTAATGCATATATTAATAGAAATTCAATAATCATATTAAATCCAAGAAATAAAAAGATATCGGGTTCATCGGGTTGGGTTGAGTTCAAATAATAGTAACTCAATATCAACCCAATACCTACAGTTTGATAATTTCACAACTCGATTAGACATCGGGTTGAATTATTTCACGTTGGGTTGATCGGGTTTTTGAACACCCCTAGTCTGTAAAGCTTACGTATGCTAAAAGTAAATGTTATTTCCTCATAAAATAATAAGAATTAACCCAAATTTTAGTGTATATTTTAAAAGGTTGTAGTTGGTATAATTTGGATTTAGAATTTTATACAATTTACTTATTTTGTAAGATGGTTGAAGACTTGAAAAGTGGATCCAGCAATCGGGTCAAAAATCTGGGTGACCAGATTAGCCTTCAACCTAACTTTCTTACGTGCTTCACATGATAAGTTTATATTGTATTTTGTTTTATTGCTAAAGTTTTAATTCATATTAATTATTCATCAAAAAAATGTTTCTTCACATAAAAACAAAACATTGAAAATAAAATATAATGTGTGGTTTTAATAATCGTCAAAAATGTAAATTTGCATATAATATATTAATTTTTTATTCCATAATTATATAATAGTAATAATAAGCGTAAATTACGTTTTTTATTCCAATGGTTTGGTAAATGTTGTGATTTTTGTTTTTGTGGTTTTGAACTCACGGTTTTCATTTTTATGTACCGTTTGCATTTCATTACTATTTTCATCAGTGAATCTAATTTTTAACTTTAAGTATAAGAGATTAAAATAGTAAAGAATTATAAACTATAAAGAGAAAAATAACGATTAATTATAAAGAGAAAAATAACAATTAATTATTAAAACTCTATATCTGAATTCGTGTAACTAACTGCAGATAAACATAATCAAATACATGATAAACATCACATTTTAAATATAAAAAATCTAAAATATAATTAAGATAATCATTGAGTTCTAACAGAATACTTAATTATTATTATCTTTATTAAATGTTATATTATTAAACCAAAAATAAATTATTCGTTATTAAACTTAAATTAAATTATAATAAAATAAATAAATTAAAGAAATTACATAAAAATTGAAAACTTTTAAATAGTTGATTTGATATTAACATTAATATATTTTTTTTTCAAATTTATATTTCATTCAAAAATAAAATCATTRTTGCTTTTTTTAAAACATATAAAATCGTATTACAACATTGACAAAAACAAATAATAAAATAAAATATTAAAATTAAACTATGTCTCACTATATTACACGAATACTCTTATAGTTTTAATAAACGAGATAGACAAAAAACGTAAATTACTCGTTAAATAATTGGTAGAAGGTTTTATTGGTTTTATTATCTTCAAATAATCTATTCACCAAAAAAAGGGAAAAGAAATCACAGTCAACCTTCGGTCCTTCACCACATGAATTCCCAAAAAAACCAAACCACAATTGGAAATGACAAATGCACCCCTGCATCTGCCACGTAACCGTCTTAATAGATTGGCAATCCACGTGGCCCAATAAGGAGCCAGAACCTTCTGACCCTTAGCCAACAAAATCAATATTTGGATTTTTCCCCCAAAATCTCCTTCATAGTTCATATTGTACCAGTGTCTCCACCCCATTTCTTCATTCACCACCACACTAACCAGTAACCACCATCCTTTCTCTTACTCTACCACCACAGACGGCCGCCGCCGAATCCAAATAGTCCTCTCGGAATGGCGTCCAATACATTGATGAGCTGTCGCATCCCTGCCGTCGTCCGCCCTTCGGTTCTCTCATCTTCCAAGTCGAGATTCACCGCCGCCGTGCCACTTCACGGTGTGGCCACTAACGGATCTAGGTTATCCATGACCTCCGATTGGATGCCAGGACAGCCCCGGCCATCCTATCTAGACGGATCCGCCCCAGGGTAAGTACCATCAAAGCAGTGCATCAAATTTGAGAATATAATTCTATTAGAAAATCGAGAATATGTATATCATGTTGCATAGATTAAACGTATAACCATTGTTTATGAAAAAAAATCACAAACTAACTCAATGATTTACTAAATTGATCTAATATAAGGTTCTTCTTGCGTGTTTCAGTGATTTCGGTTTTGATCCACTTCGTCTAGGTGAGGTTCCAGAGAACCTCGAGAGATTCAAAGAGTCTGAACTAATCCATTGTCGATGGGCTATGTTGGCCGTCGTAAGTAATTTCAAATCCAAACATGCGAATCAATAATATCAAATCAACTACATCAACATTTGACATCTTACGAATTTGCAGCCAGGGATTTTGGTACCTGAAGCTTTGGGTTTAGGTAATTGGGTAAAAGCACAAGAATGGGCAGCTCTTCCAGGAGGACAAGCTACCTATTTGGGGAATCCTGTCCCATGGGGTACCCTACCCACAGTTTTGGCCATCGAGTTCCTCTCGATTGCCTTTGTGGAACACCAGAGGAGCATGGAAAAAGACCCCGAGAAGAAGAAGTATCCCGGGGGAGCTTTTGACCCGTTGGGTTACTCGAAAGACCCGAAGAAGTTTGAAGAGTACAAGGTTAAAGAGATCAAAAATGGTAATTTACAGTCTTGATAATATTATCTTTATGTTATGTATAATTGTGTGTATCTGAACCAACGATCTTGTTTCTATGGATTTGTAGGGCGGCTAGCGTTGTTGGCTTTCGTGGGGTTTTGCGTGCAACAATCGGCTTATCCGGGAACCGGACCCTTGGAGAATTTGGCAACCCACTTGGCTGACCCATGGCACAACAACATTGGGGATGTCATTATCCCTAATGGACTTTTACCTTAGCTTTTGTATGAATTACGTTACAAAATGTAATACACACCCACAATGCCTTTTGTAAAATTCATGGTGATCACCATCAATTCTGTAATGAAATGAACAAAGAAGTCGTTTTTATTTCTTTGTGGTCTTCATATAAACAAGTCAAACAACCGTTGTATGTTTTAGGATTAAAACAACGGGGTCACTTTAACTTGTCGGATAAACATGATAAAGGATTAAGAATATTACCTGGTAAGAACGATGACAAGGAACAAGAGTCTTACCCGGTAATTGAGATTTGAGAGTGACGTTTCTTACCTGGTAAGCACTTACGAATAAAAATATTGCATACAATGTTGTTTTGATAGATTAAAATCATACTCACTAAGTAAAATGAATGTATTGAATCTTACTGATAAACGCTTACCAAGTAAGAGTTGGGTGAACTACCCTAACTCTTTGTTCACTTAATGAGTATGGTACATAATTTTTGTGTTCAATCAGGTATCACTATAATTGTTCCATAGTAGGGCTAACCCTAAGGCAAAGCTTTGAGATGGACGACCCAAGACGTCAATAACTCAATCTAGTATAGCGTTTACGTAGTAGAGTGAAAATAAGAAAAAATAAATTTCAACGATAAAATCCAAAAAAGAATAGACCTTAGCTTTTAGTTGTTAATAGAAAGTTTTACCACTACCAAGTAACTAATCTAGTGATTGTAAACCGCATAATGTATTTAAATATTACTAGAAAGTATTCGCACAATGCTCCGAGATACATATTGATTTTAATTTTTTGTTTTTTATTGATATAATATAGTTTATGTAGTTTTGAGAAAGATAATGTTTTTACTTTTGAATAAAAATAAATTTGAAGACATCATAATTTTTTTTTTAAATACTAGAAGCGTACCCGCGCAATGAAACGAGATACATCGTGATTTTAATATTTCATTTTATTCTTTATCTCAGTCGATGTTATGATATGACTTTATGTGATTTTAAGAAAGCGATGATGTTTTTATTTTTAAATAAAATATATGTTTGAAGATATCATAAGAATTTGACAAAAATATATCGATATTAGTATCAAATTAACTATTTGAAATTCCTCATTTTTTGTGTTTTTTTAAGTCAATTTTTTTATAATTTAATTTATGTACAATAACGAAGTAATTTATATTTGGTTTAATAATATAATTTTTTTATTAAGATAATAATTATTTATTTTATTGGAACTCGATAATTATTCTAATTATATTTTAGATTTTTTATATTTTAAAATGAGATGTTCATTCTCTATTTGATTATGTTTATCCGCAATTATTTATACGAATTCAAACATTGAGCTTTAATAAGTTGTACTTATGCATAATTACTTGTAATCTTGAATTTTWAGTAATATGCATCAATATACAGTATTTTATGCATAACAAAAATATATCGATATTTGTATCAAATTAACTATTTAAAATTCCTCATTTTTTGTGTAATTTTTTAATTCAATTTTTTGTTATAATTTAATTTAGGTACAATAACAAAGTAATTTATATTTGGTTTAATAATATAATTTTTTTATTAAGATAATAATTATTTATTTTGTTGGAACTCGATAATTATTCTAATTATATTTTAGATTTTTATATTTTAAAATGAGATGTTCATTCTCTATTTGATTATGTTTATCCGCAATTATTTATACGAATTCAAACATYGAGCTTTAATAAGTTGTACTTATGCATAATTACTTGTAATCTTGAATTTTWAGTAATATGCATCAATATACAGTATTTTATGCATAACAAAAATATATCGATATTTGTATCAAATTAACTATTTAAAATTCCTCATTTTTTGTGTAATTTTTAATTATAATTTAATTTAGGTTCAATAACGAAGTAATTTATATTTGGTTAATAATATAATTTTCTTATAAAGATAATAATTAATTATTTTGTTAGAACTCGAAAATTATCATAATTATATTTTAGATTTTTTATATTTTAAAATAAGATGTTTATCCTCTATTTGATTATATTTATCAGCAATTAATTATACGAATTTAAAAATCGAGCTTTGATAAGTTGTACTTTTGCATAATTTACTTGTAATCTTGAACTTTAAGTAAACAYTGGTTTTATGTGGTTTTGAGAAAGTGATAATATTTTTATTTTTGAATAAAATATAAATTTAAAATATCATAAAATTTTGAAAAAAAATATCGATATCAGTATTAAATTAATCTTTTTAAAAGTTCTTGTGTTTTGGTGTAGTTTTCTTAATTAAATTCTGTTAGTTATCTATGATTATTATAATTATATTTTAGATTTTTTATATTTAAAATGAGATATTTATCCAATATTTGATTATGTTTCTCTGCAGTTAGTTAAACGAATTCAAGTATGGAGCTTTAATAAGTTGTACTTATGCATAATTTACTTTTAATCTTAAACTTTAAGTAATATGGATCAATAAACAATACTTCGTGCATAAAAAATTATTTTTAAGAGTTTTTGTCAAATGTTTTATAATATAGTATATATTATGTGTTTTTAAAAAAAACAATAATGATTTTATTTTTGAATAAAATATAAATTTGAAGATATCATAAAAATTTTAAAATATATATATCAATATTAATGTCAAATCAACTATTTAAAAGTTTTTATTTTTTATGTAATTTCTTTAATTTATTTTTTTATTATAATTCAATTTAAATTTAATAATGAAATAATTTAATTTTGGTTTAATAATATAACATTTTATAAAAATAATAATTAAGTATTCTGTTAGAACTCAATGATTATCGTAATTATATTTTAGATTTTTTATATTTAAAATGAGATGTTTATCCTGTATTTGATTGTGTTTATCTGCAGTTAGTTACACAAATTCAGATATGGGATGAAATCGTTTAGGGATGAACGAGTTTAAGAGTTTTAAGATTTTTTAAGAGTTTTAACCAAATGCTTTATAAGATAGTATAGATATCGATATTAATATCAAATCAACTATTTAAAAGTTCTGGTTTTTTATTATAATTTAATTTAGATCAAATAGTAAAGTAATTTATTTTTGGCTTAACAATAAATTCTGTATAAAGATAATGATTCTGTTAGAACTCCATAGTTATCCTTATTATATATTAGATTTTTATGTTTTAAAATGAGATGTTTATCTTCTATTTGATTTTGTTTATCCGCAGTTAGTTACACGAATTAAAACATGAAGTTTAATAAGTTGTATTTATGCATAATTTACTTGTAATATTGAATTTTAAATAATATGCATCAATATATAGATAGTACTTTATGCATAAAAAATGGTTTTTAAGAGTTTTTGTCAAATGCTTTATAATATAGTATAGATATAGATGATATTTATTTTTAGAGTTGCCTTAATCGCAAGTAGAGATGGCCAAAAACCGGTCCCGGGCCGGTCCCAATCGGTCCTCACCTTTCTCATAAACGGTCCCGGTCCCGGTTGAAAATGATAGGACCGGTATATGTACTTTATAACCGGTTATGGGCCGCCGGTCCCTGTCCCGGTCCCAACCGGTCCTTGCATTAAAAAAATAAGATTTTTTTATTATTTTTTCATGATATATATATTTTTAATACATTATAAAATTTACAATTGGGTCACTCAAATACACTTAAAAAATGTGTTTTAATATAATTAAAATTACGTTTTCTTATAAAAATACATTATAAAATTATTTAAAAATACATTTATTTATAAAATTATTTGAATTTTCGGGCCGGGCCGGGCCGGTCCATAGTCGGTCCCATAACCGGTCCCGGTCACACGAAACAACCAAAAACCTCAACCGGTCCCGGTTTTCGGTCCCATAACCGGTCCCGGTTCTTTGTCGGTCCCGGTCACCGGGCCAATTTGGCCATCTCTAATCGCAACTCGCAAGTGAGTTGGCCCAATCTAACAACTTTGCATGATGGGTGAAGAGAAAGCAAAGGGCTTCGGCCCAGGTTTTGCTACCCACTCCGTCCAGACTCCAGAACACACGGCGGCCTTGCTCGCCGTCCTATTTCTTGCTACCCGCCTGCAAGGCCATGAATATCGCCGCCGTCTGGTCTGCTGCGGCTAAAACTCCACAGCTGTCCTCCGATCAATCTCCAGAACAAAAACCTATCAATCCAACATGAATTTCCTGCTAAGATTAATTTGGCCATTCTTATTACTTGTTCATATATAACCCACTTGAATCTATCAGTTTTAGATGATGAACAACATGATTTGGGGTCAAGAAATTACTACTAAAAGTTTAGTTGAACAACATGAGATTGAATTCATCATCTTAAACAAAATCAAGACGAGGGTTACATGTCAAAATGATGGTTTTAAATTTAATTTGCACTACACTTTTTCTTTTCTTGCTGCAGGCATTCTTGGGTTCAAGAACACCCAAATCCTTCTCTTTCTTGCTAAAACCTTCCTATGGCTTGTGTTTATGTTTTTTGTGGACAAAAAGAAACCAACAAAATACTTGTATTTTCCTTTATCAAGTAGCTATCAAATAGAAAAGGGGAAGGCAAATCACTCACGAAATTAGCCCACTTTTGACCAACTATTTTCTTTTTACTTCTTAAAAACTCTGCCCATCTTTCTTCAACCTCCAAGAAATGAATGAATCGTCAACGTTTGGGAAATCCTCTTTTCTCTATGCTTTTCTCGGGATGTAAATTCGGTTTATTCGAAAAGGTAAACAAATAGGCTTAGAAAATCCTCTTCTGAGGTTGAAGACTTTTTCTTTAATACCAATACATATAATTTCTAAGCTTTTGAAGACACAATTATTTGGTCCAAGCCTATGCTCACCTCTATCTCTTCCCTTCCAACCTCAACAATGTTGTCTTGAGGAAATAATACTAATCATCAAAGAGGGCAACTCCTCCATGGAAGGCCTTTTCACAAGTTTATTAATTTCCATTGCTTTATTCTTGCTGTTCTTTTCACCTTCTGTTGCAGTAGACAGCATAGCTGCAAATCAAGTCATCAAAGATGGTGAGACCATTGTTTCAGCTGGAGAAATGTATGAACTGGGATTCTTTAGCCCTGCTAAATCCAACAACCGTTACTTGGGGATATGGTACAAGAAGATTGCAACGGGTACAGTGGTATGGGTTGCTAACAGAGACTTGCCATTATCCAATACATCAGGCACCTTCAAAGTCAGTAGCCAGGGACTCCTGCTGCTTTCCTGCTGTGATGGTACTGTAATCTGGTCATCTTCTTCTTCCACATTTGCCAGGTACATTAATCCAGTGGCACAACTTTTGGATAATGGGAATTTTGTTGTCAAGGGTGTAAACAGTACTGGTGACACAAATTTGATTTGGCAAAGTTTTGATTATCCTGGTGACACCTTGCTACCCGGCATGAAACTTGGTAAGGACTTTGTTACAGGCATAAGCAGGAACTTAACATCATGGAAGAGTCCCAGTGATCCTTCTCTAGGTCAGTATGTAAACTATGTAGATACAAATGGATATCCACAAGGGTTCATCCTCGGGCAAGGTTCAGTCAAAAGCAGGGTTGGACCATGGAATGGCATTAGGTTTAGTGGTCTGCCTGATGAGATGCCAAATCCAATTTACTCAGTTGACTTTGTTGTTAACCAGAAGGAAGTATATTATATATCCGAGCTTAAAAGTTCAGCTGTTCAGATGCTACATTTGAAGTGGGATGGCAGCATAGCAATAATGCGTTGGAGAAATCGAAGTCAAGATTGGTTTGCTTTTTCAAATTTTCTACAGGATATATGTAATGGCTATGGACTCTGTGGTCCTTATGGAATCTGTAACATCAACAAGACTCCTCCTTGTACTTGTATGGATGGTTTTGAACAAAAACGCCCTGATGAATGGAACACGGCAGATTGGTCGAGTGGGTGCCAACTCAAAAGTCCTTTAGATTGTAGGGTTGGAGAAGTCTTTTGGAAAATTAGAGGGATGAAATTTCCTGACACACGGCATTCATGGTACAATCTGAGCATGAACCTCGGTGAGTGCGAGAAAGCCTGCAGAAAAAATTGCTCTTGCACGGCTTATGCAAATTTAGATATCAGAGGAGGGGGGAGTGGATGCTTACTCTGGTTTGGTGAATTGATGGATCTTAAGGTCTGTGAAGAGAGTCAAGATCTTTACATAAGAATGCCGGCCTCTCTACTAACAGGTAACACATTTCTTCACCAATGTTCATATTTTTTAAATTACTTTGGTGGAAATTAATGAAGAACGTGAGTCCTCAAACTACCTTTTCCCCTTTAATTGTAACATATGCACATTTGCAAGTAATAAATGGCAATCTTCTTTATGTACCTTTTGGCATAGAAGAGATCAAGATTGCTATGTGCTTATAGAAAATTAAAGACCTTGTTATTGCCCATATCTGATCGAAATTGTGCCATGTTTCTGAGATTCTACTATCTCCATAGTTGTTAAGATATATCATGTATCTCCTACAGAATAGATAGGACTCGTTTCCTAGTTCACATACTTTATCAAAAATACTTCTTTAAGACAAAATCCTTAAATCTCCTTTCATGGCACCAAAGTTGACAGGAGGCAGGCACATTAAATGTATACACCACCTTGAAGAAGAAGATGGTCACTTGTGTATCCGGTTGTTGCATACATACATATTATTTTCTGTAATAATATTTTCAACAAGCTTCAAGACAAAACCACTAAATCTGTTTCTCACTCCATGGGCTACTGAAATGGTGCTCCAATTTCTGTTTTTGTAGCGTTGGTAAAATATGACATCACTGGAACCGACTATATGATGGCCCTTAATAGACATTATGAGTTCACTTAATCTACTATAAATGCAAATGTGGTTAGTTAAATTTACAAGGGAAGCAAATTGTAGCAAATTTCAGTTTCAGCTGTTTCCTAAACTGATACGTCTCAGCCCGACCCACACTGGGGTCGGATATATCAGCGTCGCAAAAGAGAGTCAGGAAACAAGTAGAGGGGGTTGTTTGCAATTTCCTTATTCTTAATTAATTGATTAGGAAAGTTATTAATTAGTTACTTAGGATAAGTATGTTTCCTATTTTTGAGGATTAGGGTACGGCTTATTTAAGGGACCGGCCACCCCATTGTTTTGATTCATTCTAGTATTTTGATTCTTGTCGTAGACATTGGAGATTACTGGGTCTCGAAATTCAGGGTTTATTCTAATAAGCATCCGATTAGTGGTACTTTTGGCCGCTAATCTTAATTTATGCCAATTGATTCATATCAAATTGGTATCAGAGCATCAATCTTGCGCCTGTGGCTTTATCCACGCTACCATGACCAAGATTCAGGATCTTGAAGCTGAGTTGAACCAACAGAAGGCTGCCGTCGAACAGTTCCGTGCTGAGACGACAGTGTAATAATGGTAGTGGTGGACAGGCTTAGTAAATCAGCCCATTTTATTCCGTTAAAGCACCCGTACACAGCAGCCTCGGTGGCAGTAGAGTTTATCCGTGGAATTGTGAGGTTGCACGGGGTTCCTAAATCGATTGTGTCCGACAGGGATCTTGTGTTTATAAGCCACTTCTAGCGAGAGTTGTTCAAATATCAGGGGACGCTCTGTAACACCTGGAATTTTTTTTCCCTTTACCCAGCTCTGTATGCGTCAAAATATCTATATGGTGCGCATTTTCATTTATTTTAACCTGTGTTTAAAACACTTTATATTTTGTAAATCGTTCTTTGTTAAGCTTATAGGAGTATATGTATATAGGTAGATTTATATATATTTATACTTATATAGTCCTTTAGGGGGGAGGGTTCTTTTCAGAATCCTAGGGAGTGTTGATTTTGAAAGGGAGGGGGAGG
>NC_037528.1:5543891-5551741 GCF_001531365.2 Cynara cardunculus var. scolymus
ATTGGAGATTACTGGGTCTCGAATTCCAGGGTTTCTAAAGGGTTCCCTTTTTCCATGGAGGTTTATAACTCCCATGTAAATGGTGGAGTTAGGATTCTATTTAGGAGAAAGGGGACTGCTTCCGTGAAAACAAAAAGAAAAGAAAAGAAAAGAAAGGAGGAGAAGAAAAAGGAAAGAAAGGTAGGTGCCTTCTTCAAGTGAAGGAAGGAAAAAGGGAAGGGGAGAGCAGCCGAAGTTGCCTAGTCTGGAAGGAAGCAGCTGTGCTGTTGGTTTGAAGGAAGAAACGGCAGCTGCTAGTTGTTCGTTAGCCGGCGGAGTGGAATCAGCAAACAGCAGCAGCAGGTGATTACCTGCGCGTTTCCGTCGCTTCTCGGACCAAACAGCAGCAGCAGCAGGTGACTGCTTCCGTTTCCGTCGCTTCTCGGACCAAACAGCAGCAGCAGGTGACTGCGTGCGTTTCCGTCGCTTCTCGGACCAAACAGCAGCAGCAGGTGACTACCTGCGCGTTTCCGTCGCTCCTTAGACCGCCAACAGCAGGTGCTGTCTGCGCCGCACCAAACAGCAGCAGTAGCTGCTTTGTCGTGCTGTGTCCGTGACTGTCTGCACCGGACCAAACAGCAGCAGCAGTAGCTACTGTGTCACGCCGCGCTCTGCACGTGGCTGTTTCCGTACACAGCTGCTGTCTCCGGGCGTCTGCACGCGGCTGTTTCTGCACACAGCTGCTGTCCCGTGCCTTCTGCACGCGGTTGTTCCGTGCCCCTGCACGCGCCTGTTTCCGTGTCTCCAGCCGCGCCTGCACTGCGCTGTTGTGCCGCCCCGGGCAGTCTGAGCCGTCTCCTTTCCCCTCAAGCATGCTAAGTTGTTGCCTCTTGGAGTAGGATCAACCCTACTGTTTGGTCCTATTTGCAGCCATGTGTTAGTTCAAGAAGTGGATTTCTCCTAAATCCTACATTGTGAGTTCACTCCACACCTTTGAGTCTTTATACTTAGATTGATGTTGTGTCTTGTGTGCCTTTTTCTCTAGTGCCTAAGACTTCTTTTATGTTAGATGAATTAAAGACCTTGGATCAAAAGTGAATGAACTTAGGAGTCCCGTTGTCAACCTTAGCATGGGTTGTTAATGGCTTAAATTCACTAGAAGAATTATACAATACAAGTTTTATCTGCCTAAAAACTGTAGAGGCCCTTATAAATTATTACATGGAGTTACCCCTTTAGTTGTAAGGAAGTACTTTGTACCTTAGAAATTAATTGAGAATCTTATTGTCAATTACGCTTTCTTTTCTTATAAATAAGTTGTTGCCGGAAAGCATTTCTTCGGAGTGTAGCGCATTATGGGCTTGGAAGTCGATTTTTATAATTGATTTAATTGTTTTGTGAAGAGGTTGATGTGATTTGGATTTAGGCATTGTGATCATTATGTAACTTCCAAATCCATCTCCTCAATTCCACTCGGAAATAGGCATTGAGATCATTATGTAATTTCCGAGGAAAAGAGCTTAAGATCACGACCGGCTACATGACTGGTTAGGTTGATGTCAATGGTGTTAAGCCTGTAAGTGATGCTCTGTGACGTTGATCTATGACTTACTTTGTGTTCCATCACAATCAACGGTAAATCGGGTCTCCCCCGTCATCTTCGGATGCTTAGACTCTCCTATGTATTTCTTAAGCCTTACTTTCGTTTTACCGCTTAAAGTTACGATATCGTTATATATGTACATATAAACATATATGTACTTATACATTCTTTCTCGCATAAAAAGTTTTATAGTTACACTTATCCTATTGTTTGAACTCACTAGGCGTAAGCCTAACACTATCTTCAAATGATTTGCTTACCAGGTTCCTTTAGCGGCGGGGTGTCGAAGGGTTGAGAAGTGAGTAGTTCGTAAAAGTCATTTTTGTAGTCAAAGCACTTGGTGAAGCGAGCGTTGCTTATTGGTTGAGTTTCGTGTTTTGTTGGAGATGGTAGAAACACCCGATCATAATCTAGACATAGAGTTGCTTAGATTATTAGGTTGTTATTTATCGTCCTTTTCTTTGATTTGTAAACGCTTAACTACTTCCCTTGTTCGGTGATGTACTCATTTAACTTTTGAAAACTCTTGGTTGTTTGTTTTCTCTAGATAAGAGTATCCCCACCTTCGTTGTATTTTTTATTTGGGGTGTTTCACGCTCCTTAAGAGGAGTACAACTTACCACCCCCAGACGGATGGGCAAACAAAGGTGGTTAACCGTGGCTTGGAGACTTATCTGCGATGTTTTTCTTCCTCAAAACCAAAGCAATGGACACGTTGGTTACCATGGGCAGAATATTGGTATAACACTTCTTTCCATTCTTCGATTGGCACRACACCCTTCAAGGTGTTATACGGGCGGGATCCTCCAAGTATTTTGGGTTATGATCAGGGGGCGGCGACTACTTTTGAGGTGGACCGCTATTTACGGAACGGGATGAGGTGCTAACGGATCTTAAGGTACAGTTGCATCGGGCCCAGCAAATCATGAAGACTCATGCAGATGGCAAGCGGAGAGATGTTTGTTTTCAAGCGGGTGACCGGGTTTACTTGAAATTGAGGCCGTACAGACAGATTTCGGTGGCTCATCGGGCTAATATGAAGTTGGCTCCACGGTTTTACGGACCATTTGAAGTATTGGAAAGGGTGGGAGCGGTTGCCTATAAATTGAAACTGCCGCCATCGTTGACCATACATCCGGTGTTCCATGTGTCGCAGCTGAAAGCGGCGATAGGAGACCARCGGGTGGAACTGGAGCTGCCTGCAGGTCTAGATGAAGGTATGAAGATGGGTTGTCGTCCGGTGGATGTGCTCGGGACTCGTAAAGGTGATCAAGGCTTGGAAGTTCTGATTCAATGGGAGGGCTTAACGCGTGAGGAATCCACATGGGAGCTGATGGATCAGGTTGTAGAGTTGTTTCCTGCCTTTCACCTTGAGGACAAGGTGAATTTTCAGGGCGGGAGTAATGATACGTCTCAGCCCGACCCACACTAGGGTCGGATATATCAGCATCGCAAAAGAGAGGCAGGAAACAAGTAGAGGGGGTTGTTCGCAGTTTTCTTATTCTTAATTAATTGGTTAGGAAAGTTATTAATTAGTTACTTAGGATAAGTTTGTTTCCTATTTTTGAGGATTAGAGTACGGCTTATTTAAGGGACCGGCCACCCCATTGTTTTGATTCATTCTAGTATTTTGATTCTTGTCGTAGACATTGGAGATTACTGGGTCTCGAAWTYCAGGGTTTATTCTAATAAGCATCCGATTAGTAGTACTTTTGGCCGCTAATCTTAATTTTTGCCAATTGATTCATATCATAAACTTATTGCATTTTTCAGATGAAGGTCTTACAGTATTCCAATCTGGTTTCAACAAAAAGTTTCAAGTACTCACTGTAGTCTTGTCAATTTTGTTGGTCTTCCTGGGCATAGCAGTGTATGCTTGTTGCAAGAAAAAGAGGTCTTACATGAAAGGAAGAGGTAAAGCAAATGAGTCCATTCGGCTTTAACAAATGAAAAATGTGTTCAGAAAATGCAACACGAGCAGAAGAATACATTTTCTTTGTCGGTGTTTATAATAATTCAACATATCACTTTGTAGGTCTCAGGGTACACGCCATTGATAAACGTTATTCCGATGTAGAGAAGGAAGATCTACAGCTGAATTTTTTTAGTTTATCTCAAATAGGCAAGGCTACCAATAACTTCTCTATCAACAATAAACTTGGGGAAGGTGGCTTCGGTCCGGTTTATAAGGTAAGTAATTTCCTGCATAACTGTCTATGAATAAACGGCAAAGCTTGTATCATGAAGGCAATGAATAACATTGAACATATAATTTGCCTCTTGGTTTCATAAGAGTGGTTAAACATTAATTAAATATCTAAGATGCCACTCAATAAAGATTGGTTAAAGATTAGTTCAATAGAAAATTAAAGCTCATATTACCAATCACAATCTTTAGGGAGTATTGGAAAGCGGACAAGAAATCGCTGTGAAGCAGCTTTCAAAAACTTCGGAACAGGGGTACGATGAGTTCTACAATGAAGTTGTTTTTGTTGGCAGACTTCAGCATCGGAATCTTGTGAAGCTTCTTGGATATTGCATGGATGGAGATGAAAGGATCCTGATTTATGAATACATGTCTAACAAAAGCTTGGACTTATTCCTATTTGGTTCGCCTCTTTCTTCGTGCTTTTACTGCCCATTGTTATTTATCTCCATTCTCCATTTTGTGGGTTTCATATCAATTATGGGCACATAATCACTCTGTCCTTGCACCATATAGTACAAATTGGAAATGTCGAATGTTGAGCAGCATAAATGATGGTCATTTAAATTCCGACATTTCCATTTCATCTTATACATATGATGCAAGGTGAAATAAAGAGATGATTATGGGTCTCATTTACTTGATGCTAGAAGAATTGTGATGGTACCCGGAAATGAACATTAAAATAGAGGTACATGAAGTAAACGACTAGTTTGTTATCTGTGTATATATACTTATAGTAATGTTATGTTGGCAGATGAAACCAAAAGTTCAACGCTTGAATGGCCTCGGCGCTTCTGCATTATTCATGGGATTGCTAGAGGTGTTCTTTATCTCCATCAAGATTCCCGCTTCCGAATCATCCACAGAGACCTGAAAGCCGGCAATATTCTGCTGGATCACGACATGAACCCGAAAATTTCAGATTTTGGGCTTGCTAGAGAGTTTGGAGGAGACCAGATTGCAGCCAAGACGAAGAAAGTGGTTGGAACATAGTAAGTGTTCATAAACTATGGACCATAAGATTGTTGCTGATTATTGTTGCTCATTCTTTTTGGTTTTGTCGCAGTGGTTATATTTCACCCGAGTATGCAATTCACGGGCGTATATCTGTAAAATCAGATGTGTTCAGTTTTGGTGTTTTGGTTCTGGAGATAGTGAGTGGGAAGAAAAACAGAGAATTCTCTCGTGAAGATGTCAATGATAACCTTCTTGGATATGTAAGTAAATCTGGTGGCACAACCTTATTATTAGATTTATCTGTTTGCTGTTGTCTTATGAATTATGATCACCTTTTCCCATTAATTCTCACTTTCAAGTAAAAACCCGATATTTCTTGAAACGTTTGCCATTATGTTTGTGTTTCATTTTTAATCATGGATTTCGTTTTCACTCAGGCATGGAGACTCTACACAGAAAATAGGTGCCTCGAGCTCATGAGCCCATCTTTAGTCAACTCGTGCATTATCTCAGAGGTAACACGATCAATACATGTTGGGCTATTGTGTGTGCAAAACCGTGCACAAGATAGGCCAACTATGTCTTCCGTGGTTATGATGTTGAATGGTGACGGTGCATTGCCTCCACCTAAACAACCTGCTTTCTTTGCTGAAGAAATTTTGCCTAATCACTACCCCTATTCAACGGTTGATGAAGCCACTATAACGTTGGTAGTTCCTCGATAATAATTACATTATTTTGATTCCGAACGTATATATGTTTAGCCATCACATATTCTCAGATGCACCATTAATGGTTTTTATGTGTATTGTGTATCTTAAGGTTGTACGCTTTTGTGCAGTGTATCGTATTTCAGTATGCAGTTTTATATCATGGTGATTACAGTAGCTAGAAAACACACATGTATAACATGTCTATGGGCCAAGTTAAAAGGGAAAATTACAATAAAATGAAAAATTAAGGAACATCCTAATAATCATTCATTTGTACACTATGCACATGTGTATAACATGCACATGTGCATAGAAACCCGAAAACATTCAATTACTCGTATGCTCATGTATGTATATTGAATACTGTATAGATGAATGGTTATTAGGATGTTTCTTAGTTTTTCATTTATTTGGGGTTTTCCCTTAACGTCACTCACATATCTGTATACTTACATAATGTGCATGTCCATATAATCGCATCTAACGCATGGTCCTAAATAACTCATTTGCGTTATGGTGTCAAGGTATTTAATCTTGAATTTACACTCTTGATATCATTTTATGTAAGTTTTATATATTTGGTATCAAATAGTTCTTAGTTCTTTTTAGTTTTATTACTTTATATGGATTTAATTTGTTCGAAAGTATTATTCAAAATACTAACACATACAATGGTGGATGGGTGGGTATGTGCGTGTGTGTCGCCTTAGGACACGCCTTAATAAATGTCATAGCCTCGTTGTAACTCGTAAGGCTTGAATCTTGATCTCGTCGTCACGTCAAACCTCACGTCATTTAGAACCTGGATGATGCAAATAGACATTGTGTTTTTTCTACAACTTCTGTTTAATTTAGGATGTTGTACTGATGATGTAATATTTATAATAAAATAAGTCAAAACTCAAGTTGTTTTGGGGTTTTAATAAAAAAACATTCTGAACATCTTCGTCTTTATTTCATACGGATATTATATAATTGTGTTTAGATTTTACTGATATGAATCAAAGACAATTTGCTAATTATTTAATAGAAATTGGAAGACAATGCTTTTATGGAATATCTTATGAAAACAATGACCATTTGTTTCTAGAATATATATATATATATATATATATATATATATAATAATTACATGTATTTTTTTTCCTTATTATCATTACAAAAGAATATATGTATTTGTTTGAATATTTAAAAATGTTAGGAATAAAGGATTTGATATTGAAGGTGTTTGATGAAATGTTTCAATGAACCTTTTCCAATGGTTGGATCTTTCAATGTAAATTGTTGCTCAAGCTCAGCTCCTCTCGTGTTATGGCTCTTCATTGTATGGTTTTTATCTTAATGCAATTGAAATAGAATGAAAACGGAACCATATCAATCAAGAACACACGACAGTTTTTAATTATATTTGAACCTTGATCCAACTCTATCAATGATCCGGATGTGCTACGGACTCTTGCTCTGCCACCCGTTTCTGTGCAATGCTTGTTTGTGTTTTTTGAATGATTACTGTAATGACGTCATCTTTTGGTTTATACTAATTTTTTTATGCAAAATGAGAAGGCCTTGGTTTAATGGAGGTTGTTTTCAGAGTTGCAGCATCTTCTAGAGGTTGGAGTTGGAGTAGAAATGTGCAGCACATGATTCTTTTTCTAATTAAAACTTGCACCCATGTTTGAAGTAAGAAATAACTTTTCAACAGGACATATCACATCTATCTGACTAACTCCAATGGAAATTTCAAACTCTATTCCAAGGGCTGAAATTTTAGTCTTCTTGCAAATTCAACCAATTTAGCTATATATCCCAAGTCTTAGAACTCAAATCCACCAACAAACCAAAAAGTTATGAGAAATGAATGACAACTAAAATAGATTCATATTCAGAGAAGCAACGACACGTCAATGGAGGTTTTCACTGTACCTCTGTTCTTATCCAGTGTCTTATTCTTACTGCTCACAAGTTATGCTGCAGTGGACACCATAGCTCCAAATAAGACCATTGCTGAAGGTGACACTATAGTTTCAGCAGGTGATATGTTCGAATTTGGATTCTTTAGCCCCARAAACTCCAAGAATCGGTATTTGGGAATATGGTACAAGAACATATCACCTCAGACGGTTGTATGGGTTGCAAACTCAGAGATTCCAGTTACAAAATCCCCGGGCGTGCTTAGAATCAATAGGGATGGAATCCTGCAGCTTATAGATGCTGGCAGTAATCTAATCTGGTCTTCTAGTTACAGAGAACCTATCCGGAACGTTAATCCCCTAGCCCGCCTTCTGGATAATGGGAATCTTGTTGTGTGGGATAACGATAAAAATCTAATCTGGCAAAGTTTTGATTATCCTGGTGACACCTTGTTACCAGGAATGAAATTTGGAAAGGA
>NC_037528.1:5554293-5558650 GCF_001531365.2 Cynara cardunculus var. scolymus
GTCCCAGAAGTACTACGATCAATACATATTGGCCTATTATGTGTGCAAAATCATGCAGAAGATAGGCCAACGATGTTGTCGGTAGTTTTGATGCTTGTTAGTGAAAGCGTGCTACCTCCACCTAAACAGCCTGCATTTTTTGCAGAATCCTGCTACCCTAAAACCGACTCTGTTCTATCAATTGATAAGGACACAATAACACTATTGCATGGCCGATAAGAGGCACGCACGTATGATTATGTCAACAGTACATTGCAATGTTACGAGCGCATGACATGTGGATACCAATATTCAGGTATTCTAAAAGTGGGGGATGGTGTTGCTGTTTGGTATCAAATAGTTCATAATTAATTTTAATTTTATTATTTTATATGAATTTAATTTGTTCAGAAGTATTATTCAAAACACTAACACATACAATGGTGGATGGGTGGGTATGTGCATGTGTCGTGTTAGGGCACACATTAGAAAATGTTGCGACCTCGCAGTAACTCGTAAGGCCTGAAGCTTGATCTCGTCGTCATATCACACCTCACGTCATTAGATCATAAGTAGACATTGTTTTTTTTACATGATGTAATATTTATAATAAGATAAATCAAAAATCAAGTTGTTTTGAGGTTTTAATAAAAAAACATTCTGAAATTTTTCGTCTTTATTTCCACAAAAATATATATAAATTGAACTTTGATTTTAAATAAATAAGAAAGATGGTAGAGGAAAGTAGAAGTCGGAGGTGCCAAAAAGGACTAAATTAGCTGTCACGTGTGAGGCACATGACCAGATTTATAAATTGACCATTTCAAATTTCAATCGTGGTCATTGAAACTTTTGAACACAAAACACATTTTTTTAAATTAAACAAAAATATATAATAAATGATTGATACACCCATAATCGATAATTATTTAATAGAAATTGGAAAACTATGACATTTTTTTCTAGAAACATATATATATATAGAGAGAGAGAGAGATGGGTGAATTATTATAGAATTATTTACATTTGTACAACCAATACAACCTGATCTCAACCGTTTGTTTGATTTGATGAATATGTAATTTAATATAAGTTTTGATTGTTTTCTAATATTGATCATAATTAATGAATCTTATTCATATTCCATTAATATTTAAATCATAATAAATGAACTCTCATAATTATAATAAATGTTTCAATTTATTGAGTTGCATTGGTTGTATAAATGTGATGGGTTGCATTTGAAACAAACTATATATATATATATATATATATATATTATATAATTACATGTATTTTTTTCCTTATTACCATTACAAAAGAATGTATGTATTTGTTTGAATATTTAAAAATGTTAAGGAATAAACGATTTGGTATTGAAGGTGTTTGATGAAATGTTTCAATGAAGATCCATCTAATAAATGTACACAATGAACCTCCAATAGTTGGATCGTCCAGATCTTTCAATGTAAATTGTCGCTCAACCTCAGCTCCTCTCGTGTTTTATGGCTCTTCATTGTATTGTTTTTATCTTAACATAATCGAAATAGAATGAAAATGGAACATATCAATCAAGAACACACCATGGTCCATATTCCTTACAACATTGTACCTTGAGGTTACCCGAGATAGACTTCGATTGTTTATAAAACAAGTTGTATTGAAATGATATAATATATATATATATATATATATATATTGCTAAATGTACCCCTATTTAGTGTTTTTTTTTAATACATAATGTAACCTGATTTTAATTTTAAGATACAAATGACAAATCCCTTTACAAGTTACTAGCAATCACTTTTAGTGCCAAAAGTACTAATGATGAATGAATGATTATCTTTTCTTATGGAATGAGATATGAAATTAGCAACAACATATACACATGTTTAACTCTTTTTTTTTTTAAATCATTCATAAATAATACTTCTGATTTATATAATATTTATATACAATAAACATTTACATACACTAAAAATAGGAAAATTGGTTCAAATAACCATTTCTCTCTCTTAAATTGGTATTCTAGCTATTTCTATCTACCTTTTGCCAAAATGTCACTACCTCTGTAAGTGACAACTTCTCAATATACAGAGAGGTCAAAAAGTAAAAAAGAAAGAAGTTTCTGAACACGGTATGTAATTTTTTCCTACATCCACAATTAATGGTCCTTAAATTTTGACATCTTTAAATAATTTCTTAATTTTAACCCCTGTACTTGCAGAGCATGTTTATAATTTTTTTTTTTTTACTTTTTGTCTCCTCCGTAAATTGAAGAGTTGTTTCTTGCGAAAGTAATGATATTTTAGTAAAAGTCGAAGATAAATAATTATTTAAAAAAGAAATAATTATTTTAATCAATTTATTTTTTAATAATGTTTGAACCTTGTTCTAACTCTATCAATAATCCAGATATGGTAGGGCAGGGTAAGTGACCCTTTGCTCTGCCACCCCTTTCTGTGTGATTCTTGTTTGTGTTTTTTGAATGATTAATTCAATGACGTCTATCTTTTGCTTTATACTATATTTTGTGCAAAACGTCGACCGCCACCTCCCATTGTAAGTGCCGGTGGTGTGAAAATTTACAAACACATGTCCCTCAACTTTAAGAAACCTAACATTCAGCCCCTCTCACTCAAGAAAACTACATTGAACCCCCTAAACTACATATAATTTCAAAATGCTACACCTTTATCCCCATATGAAAATTCTTTGAATTCATTTGGTAAAATTTGATCGGATTTTTGAATTCTATTTCATTTTAATATTGCATTTACTTTAAAGGATAGTAAAGAATTAAAATCCCGAAATTTCTAACAATATTCTACAAACATTGAATTTAAGAATTCCATAAAAAATAGTTGGTATTTCACGAGATTTTATAGGATTTATTTGTAAAAATAATCTATTAATAAAAGATAATTTAATTATCTTTATAATTTATTTTTTAAATTATTTATAAAGAATGGAAGTCAATTTAATTCAAAATCCTATGAACCAAAAACACCAAATAATTCAAATACTTTAAATTCCAAATCTTTCAACAAATTCAAATCACTCACCATGTAACCAAACAAAGTAACGAACCCTTATATTATAAAGGTTGTCACACATAATTACGAACATCATCATTATCAAAAGAAACGTGAGCAAATGTTTTCTTTTATCGAAAAAAATATGTTTTTTTTGTTCTAAAATAAATGTTAAAAAATGATCTTTAGCCAGCATCTAAAATATCTTTTAGGTAGTATTTGATATGCAGACTGGATGAGACAGAACATGACGGGACGAGACAAGACTAATTGTCTGTCCTATGTTTGGTACGACTAGGACAGGACTGTTAAAATGACCATATTACCTCTAAATGTTGTTTAATGTTATTTTATATAATATAATGATTGTAAATGACAACAAATCAACCAAAATATATTATACTTTAAGGGTATAAAAGTAATTTTGAAAGGTAGGAAAGCGTACCTGAAATGGAGGAAGAATGGAGGTTTCGTATTGAAATTTGAGGGTATAAAAGTAATTTTATAATTTATCCTATGTTGTTCCACCCTTTTTTGTAGAATAAAAAATCTCAAGATTTGTTCTATGCTCTTTTTGTCTATGACATGTCAAACATGTGACTATTTTTTTGTCTCGTGTCGTACCATATGGTATGCATACCAAACGTACCCTAAAAGATAAAATATAATATAACCATTAAATTTATAGAGAAAAAACGCTGCAGATAAATCAAAATTTGAAAATTATTGAGTCAAGTTAAATAAAATGAAAGAGCACAGTGATGGAGGTTGTTTTCAGAGTTGTAGAACCTTCTAGTGGTTGGAGTATAAACGCTTCCCATGGTTGCAGCTCTCATATAGTCAAAATCTCCCATAAATCTAATTAAAACTTGCACCATGTTTTTAAAGTAAGAAATAACTTTTCAACAGGAAACATCACATCTATCTGACTAACTCCAATACAAATTTCAAATTCTATTCCAAGGGCTGAAATTTTAGTCTTCTTGCAAATTCACCAGAAACATAAGAAACAAGTGATTCAAAGTCTCCTGCCATCAGACAACTTCTAACCACACAACCAATTTAGCTAATATCCCAAGTCTTAGAACTCAAATCCACCAACAAACCAAAAAGTTATGAGAAATGAATGACAACTAAAATCAATTCAGATTCAGAGAAGCAACGACACGTCAATGGAGGTTTTCACTGTACCCCTGTTCTTATCAAGTGTCTTATTCTTACTGTTCACAAGTTATGCTGCAGTTGATTCCATAGCTCCAAATAAGACCATTGCTGATGGTGACACTATAGTTTCAGCAGGTGATATGTTCGAATTTGGATTCTTTAGCCCCAGAAACTCCAAG
>NC_037528.1:5561750-5567991 GCF_001531365.2 Cynara cardunculus var. scolymus
TGCATGGTCGATAAGAGGCACATATGATTATGTCAACAGTACATTGCAATGATACGAGCGCATGACATGTGGATACCAATATTCAGGTATTCTAAGAGTTGGGGGATGGTGTTGCTATTTGGTATTAAATAGTTCATAATTAATTTTAATTTTTGTTACTTTATATCAATTTAATTGTTTTCGAAAGTATTATTCAAAACACTGACACATATAATGGTGAATGGGTGGTTATGTGGGCGTGTGTGTGTCACCTTAGGGCACACATTAAAGAATGTCGCGACCTCGTTGTAGATCTCGTCGTCACATCACACCTCGCGTCATTTAGAACCTGGAGGATACAAATAGGCATTGTGTTTTTTCTGCAATAGCCGTTTAATTTAGGGTGTTATACATGATGTAATATTTATAATAAGATAAATCAAAATCAAGTTGTTTTGGGGTTTTAATAGAAATACATTCTGAAAATTTTCGTCTTTATTTCCACAAAAATATATATAAAATGAATTTTGATTTTAAATAAATAAGAAAGAGAGTAAAGGAAAATAGAAGTAGGAGGTGCCAAAAAGGACTAAATTGACTGTCACGTGTGAGGCACATGACCAGATTTATAAATTGACCATTTCAAATTTCAATCGTAGTCATTGAAACTTTTGAATTCAAAACACAATTTTTTAAATTAAAGAAAAAAATATAATAAAAGATTGATAAGATTTCAGTGGCCGATCAAAGACAATTATGTAAAATAAGATGATAATTATGAGCCCATTTCATATAGATATTAGTTGTGTACCTGTGTCATGTGGTGGGAGCCGTGAATTTTAACGATTTTGAAGTTTCACTGGTTTTATTAGAGAAGATTTAATGATGATATAAGTTACACTTGGTGTTTACATATTAATACAATTTGAATAAATAAGAGTTATGGTTCCAATTACAGTCTATCGATGGAAAAAATTGTATGACAGTTTAAAATCCAATATATTTAAATGACTCCACAAATATATTCGATTTACACGAAGAGCAAAGAATCAAGAGATCGAGAGTGAGACCAAGAGTTCTAGAGCAATTGAATGGGATAACTTTTAATAACTCATGGTAATTATCAGTTTGAATCTTACTTTGGGGATGGGGAGAAGACATAGAGATATGAGAGGGTGAAGGCATGGGTGAAAGGTGTCAAAAGTATATTGGGAACATGAAAAGGAAAGGTAATAATGTGCATTGGTAACTTGTACATGGCCGGTCCTGAGATTTTTGGTGCCCACGGCGAAAAGTCCAAATGATGCCCAATTAAAAACATCCAAATGTGGTAATTTACATTTGTCTAGCTTTTTCCTTCGTAGACCGAGAAATCCATTATAATTTTTTGTTCATAAGTGTGTGATCTTATAGTTGAGTGTTTGCTTTAAAATAATATGTTAAGGTTTTATTAATCAAGTTGTTATAGCCCTTGCATTTAAACACCAACTCATCTACTTGTCCAAAACCAAAATAAGGAGCATCATAAGCCAACTCGTCTACTTGTCCCCATTTACTACATCCTACATCTTCTGTATAAACCAAAATCAACACTCATACCTTTTCAATCCAAGTCTCAACACTTAATTGGTTGGTTCTTCTTCAATTATTTACACTCTACAACATCAAYGGCTCATTCCTACTTCACTAATTTTGTCCTCCTAGTTTTAGTCACTTAAGGTGTTTGCCTATGAAATTAGACTCATTTCATGGATTTTACTTAGAAATTGCAAAATGCAACAACCACAAGTCCCAACCTAACAAATGTTGACACTTGACAGAAAACCTAAGTAGGCAATTAGGCATAGATTGATACATACAGTATTAGTATATTACATCTTTCAATTTGTAATGTTGTTTACAAATTACAGAAAACAGGGGAGCAGCCGCACAGGACAACTTCATTTTAAATTTGTAATGTTGTTTAAATTACAGAAAACCTAAGTAGGCAATTAGGCATACATGATATATACAGTATTACATTTACAGCTTTAAAGCTTAAAAGAAAACTAAGTATGGAGGGCCACATCATCTAGATTATGAATTAATCAAACAAGAATTAGAAACATAAAAAATAAAATAAGTAACGTAAATAGCCCTAACCTCACAAGTATTGAGCGGTCGCCGGTCGATAGTAGAGAGAGCGAGAGCGAGAGCGAGAGCGAGAGCGAGAGCGAGAGGCGAGACTCGAGAGACGACAGTGGTGATTTGAGATTTCGATTCTTTGAATCCGTTCGTGAGCGAGGCGGGAGTTGAGGACGAAAGAGGGAGCGAGTGAGTCCATTTGACGGATTGTGGTGGTAAAGGTAAGGCCCAAATCAAAACTGAAAGTATATATGTATATTGGGCTTTATAAATTGGATGCCCTTAGGCCTTTTGCTGCCATGGGCCGTCACACCTTGGGCTTATGGCTAGGGCCGGCTCTACTTATGTCTTATAGTATATGTTATTTTAATTATAGATTAATAGATTTTAAGATTAAATGTATAAAATTGTAGTACTTAATGCATTATGAGTTATTTTTAAGACTTTGTGCATAAATGTATGGTACTTTGTGCATTAAAAATTATTTTTAAGACTTTTGATAAATCTAATTTATAAAATAGTATATATATATATATATATATATTATTGTATTTAAATTTTACTGATATGAATCAAAGACAATTTGCTAATTATTTAATAGAAATGGAAAACTATGACATTTTTTTCTAGAAATATATGTATATATAGGGTTGGGTTCACGTGAGACCAATGATTTTTCGTGAGACTCGTAAGACCAATTTATATTCATTGATCAACTTTATAAACTAATAATCTAATAGTCTAAAGTTGCACGGTGGCAATTTCGTGATTATTTAGAAGTCTCGTGGCAATTTTGTGATTATGAATGTTTAGATTGTAGATTTAATCCAAGGGTTTATAATTGATCTTACGAGTCTCACGAAAAACTCTTTTTCTCACATGATCTCAAGTCTCTCTCTCTCTCTCTCTCTCTCTCTCTATATATATATATATATATATATTATGATTACATGTATTTTTTTTCCTTATTACCATTACAAAAGAATATATGTATTTGTTTGAATCTTTAAAAATGATAGGAATAAAGGATTTGATACCAAAGGTGTTTGATGAAATGTTTCAATGAAGATCCATCTAACAAATGCACACAATGAACTTCCAAGCGCCTTCTCCAATGGTTGGATCGTCCAGATCTTTCAACATAAATTGTTGCTCAACCTCAACTCCTCTTGTGTTTATGGCTCTTCATTGTATTGTTTTTATCTTAACGTAATCGAAATAGAATGAAAATGGAACATATCAATCAAGAACACACCATGGTTCATATCCCTTGCAACATTGTACCTTGAGGTTAGCCGATATAGACTTCGATTGTTTATAAAACAATTGTATTGAAATGATATATATTTTGTTTGGATTCTTGTTGTGATAATATATCTCTTCATAAAGCTATTAATTATCACAAAGGTGGGTTAAATGCATTCATATATATATATATATATATATATAGCTAAATGTACCCCTATTTAGTGCTTTTTTTTATCATGCACATTAAGAGTATCAAAACTCGCTTTTGATATTCTCAAAACATAAATTAACCTGATTTTAATTTTAAGATACAAATGACAAATCCTTTTACAAGTTACTAGCAATCACTTTTAGTGCCAAAAGTACTAATGATGGATGAATGATTATCTTTTCTTATGGAATGAGATATGAAATTAGCAACAACATATACACATGTTTAACTCTTTTTTTTTTAAATCATTCATAAATAATACTTCTGATCCTATATAACATGTATATACACTAAAAATAGGAAAATTGATCCAAATAACCATTCCTCTCTCTTGAATTGGTACCATAGCTATTTCTCTATGCCTTTTATCAAAATGTAACTACCTCCACAAGTGACAACTCCTCAATTTGTAGAGGGGTCAAAAAGTAAAAAAGAAAGAAGTTTATGGTATATGTAATTTTTTTCTACATCCGCAAATTTTGACATGTTTAAATAATTTTATAGTTTTAACCCCTGTACTTGAAGAGCATGTTCATAAACTTTTTTCTATACTTTTTGTCTTCTCCGTAAATTGAAGAACTACTCCTTGCGAAAGTAATGATATTTTAGTAAAAGTCCAAGATAAATAAATAAAAGACCAATTTAAAAAAAAAATTATTTTAATCAATTTCTTTTTTAATAATGTTTGAAGCTTCATCTAACTCTATCAACAATCCAGATATGGTGGGGCCCCTTTATGTGTGATGTTTTTTTGTGTTTTCTGATTGATTAATGTAATGACGTCATCTTTTGCTGTGTACAACTTTTTGTGAAAAATGAGAAGGCTTTACCATGTCGACCGCCACCTCCCATTGTAAGTGCCGTTAGTGTGAAAATTTACAAACACATGTCCCTCAACTTTAAGAAACCTAACATTCAGCCCCTCTCACTCAAGAAAACTACATTTAACCCCCTAAACTATATAAATTTCAAAATGCTACACTGTTATCCTCATATAAAAAATTCTTATGATCCATTTGGTAAAATTTGATCGGATTTTGAATTCTATTTCATTTTAATCTTGCATTTCAAAAATTGAAATCCAGGAATTTCAACAATATTCCACAAACATTGAATTTAAAAATTCCATAAAAAATAGTTGGTATTAGACATGATTTTATAAGATTTGTTTATAAAAATGATCAATTAATAAAAAAATAATTTAATTATCTTTATAATTTGTTTTATAAATAATTTATAAAGAATGAAAGTTAATTTCATTCAAAATCCTATGAACTAAAAACATCAAAGAATTCAATTACTTCAAATTCCAAATCTTTCAACAAATTCAAATCACTCACCGTGAATCATTATATTACAAAGGTTATCACACATATTTACGAACATCGTCATTATCAAAAGAAACGTGAGTAAATGTTTTCTTTTATCAAAAAAATATGTTTTTTTGTTCTAAAATAAATGTTAAAAAAGTGATCTTTAGCCAGCATCTAAAATATCTTTTAGGTAGTGTTTGATACGTAGACTGGATGAGACAAGACATGACGGGACGAGACAAGACTAATTGTCTGTCCTATGTTTGGTACGCTTAGGACAGGACGAGACAAAACACCTCTAAATGTTGTTCTATGTTATTTTATATAATATAATGATTGTAAATAACAACAAATCAACCAAAATATATTATACTTTGAGGGTATAAAAATAAATTTATAATTTGAGAGTATAAAAGTAATTTTAAAAGGTAGAGAGCGTACCTAAAATGAAGGAAGAATGGAGGTTTTGTATTGAAATTTAAGGATATAAAAGTAATTTTATAATTTGCCCCATGTTCCACCTTTTTTTGTGAAATAAAAAATCTAAATGATTTGTCCTATGAAAATTAAAAATAGTCAAACATTGTCATATGCTTTTTTTGTTTATGACATGTCAAACATGAGATTATTTTTTTTGATCCGTTCCATCTTATATTGTTTGCATACCAAACGTATCCTTAAAGACAAAATATCATATAACCACTAAAATTTATAGGGAAAAAATGCTGCCGATAAATCAAATTATGAAAATTATTGAGTCAAGATAAATAAAATGTAAGAGCACAGTAATGGAGGATGTTTTCAGGGTTGTAGAACCTTCTAGTGGTTGGAGTATAAACGCTGCACATGGTTCTCATATAGTCAAAATCTCCCATAAAATAATCTAATTAAAACTTGTTTAAAGTAAGAAATAACTTTTCAACAGGAAATATCACATCACATCTATCTGACTAATTCCAATACAAATCTCAAATTGTATTCCAACGGCTGAAATTTTAGTCTTCTTGCAAATTCACCAGAAACATAGGAAACAAGTGATTCAAAGTCTCCTGCCATCAGACAACTTCTAACCACACAACCAATTTAGCTATCTATCCCAAGTCTTAGCACTCAAATCCACCAAGAAACCAAAAAGTTATGAGAAATGAATGACAACTAAAATCACTCTAAAATCTAGAGAAGCAACGACACGTCAATGGAGGTTTTCACTGTACCTCTCTTCTTATCCAGTGTCTTATTCTTACTGCTTACAAGTTATGCTGCAAAGGACACCATAGCTCCAAATAAGACCATTGCTGATGGTGACACTATAGTTTCAGCAGGTGATATGTTCGAATTTGGATTCTTTAGCCCCAGAAACTCCAAG
>NC_037528.1:5570791-5576387 GCF_001531365.2 Cynara cardunculus var. scolymus
TGCATGGTCGATAAGAGGCACATATGATTATGTCAACAGTACATTGCAATGATACGAGCGCATGACATGTGGATACCAATATTCAGGTATTCTAAAAGTTGGGGGGATGGTGTTGCTATTTGTATGCTACTGAATATAGATACAGGTGCAAAACATAACCAATTAAAACAAGAAATAGATCTTATAATTCATAAGCTGTATATAAAATAAGCACATACGTAGTCACAAGCCAGATAGTGCTTTTACGTTTATTTACGATGCCATGTTAGACCAAACCATCGAGCGAAAAAAATATTTGCTGAGCCACAAATTCCTTCCCATATATCCGTGGTCAACGTCACACATGATATGCACAATGCCACACCTTCAAAGCATCTAATATGGAGGATTCAGGAGGGATAGAAGCCACTGCTTCCTAAATGCAAGTGTACCTATACCCAGTAAACTTTTCCACGTTTGTACCTCCAAAGCATTCAATAGACATAATGTACCTATACAAACCCCATATTCAGGTTGATTGAGGATTTTTTTTGAAAGATCTATAATAATTTATTCATTGTGCTTAGATTTCCTTAGTAATATAGTCACTGCATTAGAATGCATTCAATCTGAACGGGAAATGATGTTCAGATGCCAGAGTGGCAAAGTCTTCAGACTTCAAATAAGAAACTAACCTGTATTTTGTTCATGGATTTTTCATTATAACTTTTTATTACATGTGGTTTATTCACAATGGCTGATCATCGTATTTAGTCATTCCTAAGTATATTACCATTTACCACTACCAAAAATAGTTATATACAACCACAGTGACAAAAATAACAAAACCAAATATTACCTCAGTCATAAGATAACAAAATCACAATGACAGTATAATCAAGTATTATGTTTTCTTCATAATTTGTTGGTGCATTGTATGTGGTCACTTGAAGTAGACATAGAACCCCGTGCCCTTGGGCTAGAAAGGTAAAAGTTTTCGATGCTATTTATCACCTTGTATCATTTTTTCTATTATAGCATTATCTTGGATATCTAGGGGGAGTAGCTTAAAGGCAAGGGTGAAAGGTATGAACTCAGATCAATATTTTATGCTGTTAATGAATTACTCAACCGCATATGGAGAGAATTCAAATTTGGTGTGTGGCTCTTTTCCAACATATGTACCATAATTGAGACTTGACTATGAGAGTCATCTGACTCATCTCTCATCAAGTTCATTGAATATGTCAACTAGGATTGGAAAGAATTTGAGTTTTCAACAAGGTAATCATACACATATAATAATCCATGTACTTGACTTTTTTCTAGTGTTAGTTACAACAACACAATGACCCCAACCAAAATCCTGCCTTTTTACCACGAACTCAACTTGTTCCAGCAGCTGATGGAACAATAATAACACCATACTGTATGCTTGATGGAAATCACATCTCTTTACTTTAAGCATACATAACCCTGCACCATTTCCTCATCTGCATTTTTTCTTCTTGTTAATGGTAGTTGTAAAGATTTGTTTTTGTAAAGCTACATGCTTTTTGTGGACTTTACCCTTCAGTTTTTGCCCTTTAAGATCTTAAAAGCCTTAACTTTTAGATCTATGATTTCAGGCTGCTCATGGGGTATTATATAATCCTACAAAGATGATGTTTTGATGCAAAACGTTAAGGTTTTCGATGTTCTATAAGTTTTTCCAACCAAAGATGAGTTCCATACGTGTTTAAGGATGGCTTACAAACTATTTCACTTATCTGAAGGATTGACAACGTGAAAAATATGAAAGGACAAATTAACATTTGAATAGAAAACGAACGTCTATACGTATTTAAATCATGTGGGTTAGAAAGGAAAAAAAAAAGGATATGCTCTTTAAGGACTTTCAACAAACACGTGATAAGCAATGCTAGTAACAAAAGAAATAAGCGAAAACTTGCCTTTCTATCTCACCCAATTCTGGCCATTGCACCAACTCCATCACCACCAACTATTGTTTTGTTGTGCATCACCAGATGGCACGATGAACTTTGTCCCCATAATCAAACTCCCACTTTCAGATAAATAATTCCCAATAAATTGTTCTTAAATACCAACAAAACCATCCTTCAATCGTCCAAACTTGTTTCCAACAAAATAGATTGAAATTAACTGTTAATTTCTCATACTACAATCTTGAAAGTTGAAAACCATCAAATAATCAAACTTCAAATTTTGCAAACGTATTGCTACATTTTACAGTAAATTCGTCAAAATTTTGAAACGTGATACATGCTTCAGGAATCAATTTTCATATTGTATATAAAAAAGATCATAAATTAAAAAAACAAAACTCGTGGGAATCTGGAAATAGTGCATGCGGAGCCCTTTCCACTAGTTTATTACAGGAAGGTGGTAACGTCAACCAACTGGTCATATTCTTGTAATCTACCTCTACGTTGCTTCCAAGAAACCACCACCATGTTCCAAAAAAAACCCTAACCATTTAAAAATTAAAATAAAAATCTCTTATCATTTTCTTATAATCGCCACAAAATAGCAATCTATTTTCATAAATTACTTTATTATAGCAATGTATTTTCAAACTATTTTTTATTAGAATATTGTACTTTGAAAAATTTACCCATTATAGCATTGGGTAACCTTTTGATTTAAATTTACCCATTATACTAGGTTTCCATGTCACATCATTGTCCATGTAGGCTGTCTACATGTACTATAGTGATGTAACTTTCTTACTACATCATGTACTTTCAAAATTATTTTATTATAGCATCCATTAGTTCTTATTAAACACTATATTTTTAATTTTAATATTATATATTTTACATGTTATTTAATAAATGTATTAAATGAATTAAAAAAATTATAAATTATTCATTAATATATCAATATCAATAAAACTAGTAGAACACAATTTATTTCGCTAATATTTTTCAAAAAATATGTGTTTTTTGAAAAAAAATGAAAATAAGAATTGTTCTTTTTTTACCAAAAAGTATTATCTTTTAAATTAATATATTATATTTTTTCAAAAACTTTTTACTTGACGTATAAATATATTAAATTAATTAGATTTTTTTGAATTATTTATTAATATAACAATATTAAAAATTGTAGACAACAATTTATTTCGTTAATATTTTAAAAAAATATGTATTTATTTGAACAACATAAAATAGAAAGTTATTTTTTTACAAACAAAATATATCTCGAAAATAATGTTTCATATTTATTTAATAAATATTTTACTCTAAAAATATTTAATTTGCATGCAACTTAATAAGAAAAAGTAAAAAAATTAAATGTTTTTTATATCATAGTAATGAAAAATGAAAATTATTAATAATAATTTGAAATAGATTTTTATTTTAATTTTAGTTAAGTCATCAAAATGATGTATCATCCACATCATCTCATTAAAGCCACACAAGCAAAAAAAATCAAAGGATTAACCAGTTTAAAAGGTAACAGGTTACTCATTACTATTATGGATAGATTTTTTAAAGTACAATGCCTTAATAAAAAATAATTTGAAAGTATATTGTAGTAATATATAAAAACAAAAGTAGAATGTATAATAAAAAAAGTTAGAAAAATAAGTTATTATTTCATGCATTTAATTTTATTATTGTATTCTACCTCTACGTTGCTTCCAAGAAACCACCACCATGTTCCCAAAAAAAAAACCCTAACCATTTAAAAAAAAATCTCTATCATGTTCTTTGTCATTTATCTTTAATTCAAAAATCATTAATATTTATTTTGTTACCTTATGAAAGACTAAAATACTAAAAATTGAATAAATGTGATTTTTAATGATATTTTATCCTGAAAATCATTTTTACAAAGAAAAAACTTCTGGATAATTGCAGACAAGTTTCAGCGGCCGAAAAGTAATGGAAATAACCGATCTATAAAATAGTTTTCACTTTCAGTTATATGAGAAATCAAATTTCTTAAACAACCAAAGTTTACGTTAGAGTGTTTTTTCTGCCTAAAGATTGTTTTTGACCAAAAGATTTAAAGAAAAAATTTATGAAAAAAAAAAAACATTTTATGCGTAAAGATTCAACTTCAATAGAAAAAGTTTACATTCTACATCCTTATATTTAATTATCTAAATTATTTTATATCTCTTATTTTTTTCATTTTACGTTTTTATTATATTAACATACATAGTCGTGTATCAAGTAAAATACATAAAAAATACATTTTTTTTGTAAATTGCACCATTATAATCGTCTCATCAGTACGTTCAAAGTAATACTAAATGTGTTTTGGGTTTAATCATATTATTGAATATCATAAATAAATACGTATGAATTATACTTACACTATCTACTCTTATGATTATTTCTTTAATTTGTAAGTATAAAAGCATAAAGTGTAAATATTAAAAATAATTTCTAAGTATTTATAATATCTAATAATATAAGATTAAATAAAAAAATATTTAGTATTGAGCTTGTTTTGAACATATTTACTACACGATTATAATGGTATAATTTGTAAAACGAGAAATGTATATTTTTTGATATATTTTTAGTTAATATATGATTATATAATAAATATTAAAAAAAATAATAAGTAATATAAAATAAAATAAATAACTATGTATAAGGATGTAAGGTATAAAAAGTTTCTACGTAAACTTTGACTATTTTGGATAATCACTTTCTAGATTGGCTAAAAAGTGTAAAACGCTTGATGGATTGGCTTTTTCCTACATAAAATGTGGTTTTTAATTTCTTTTAATTATTAAATTGATTTTTTATTATATTTTTATGTTTGTCTGAAAATAAATCGTTTGATTACTTCTCTTTGACTTGAACAAACTATTTAGAAAATCTTCAATAGATATGTTATATATTTTTAATACGAAAAGTCAAAATTTCCATAAAAATTTACTTTTAACTTTTACAACTATTTGATTTTAACCGTCATGACATTAATTATATGAATAAACCATTCAATATATTTAATAAAATATTATTTTTCTCTCATACAAGTCAAATACCTTTTATTAGTGGAAAGTAATTAAAATATGATGCGTCTCTCTTTCTAATATATATATATATATATATATATATATTTATATATATTTATTTATTTATTATGATTTGAATATTTATGAAAGATGAATATGGTTCATTAATTATGATTAATATTTTATATTAGGAAACAATGAAAACTTATATGAAATCAATCAAATGAAATGGACGGCTGAGATTGGGTTGTATTGGTTGCACAAATGTCAAGAGTTGTATAATAACCAACCTCTATATTTATACTATCTTATAAAGCATTTGACTAAAACTCTTAAAAGTCTTAAACTCATTCATCCCTAAACGATTTCATCCTTATCCGATTTCATCACATATCTGAATTCGTGTAACTAACTGCAGATAATAAAACCAATGTTTACTTAAAATTCAAGATTACAAGTAAATTATGCAAAAGTACAACATATCAAAGCTCGATTTTTGAATTCGTATAACTAATTGCGGATAAACATAATCAAATAGAGGATAAATATCTTATTTTAAAATATAAAAAATCTAAAATATAATTAGGATAATTATCGAGTTCCAACAAAATAATT
>NC_037528.1:5576812-5604894 GCF_001531365.2 Cynara cardunculus var. scolymus
AGTTAATTTGATACTAATATTGATATATTTTTGTCAAATTTTTATGATATTTTCAAACATATATTTTATTCAAAAATAAAAACATCATCGTTTTCTCAAAATCACATAAAGCCATATTATAACATCGACTGAGATAAAAAATAAAATGAAATATTAAAATCACGATGTATCTCGCCGCATTGCGCGAGTACGCTTCTAGTATATATATATATATATATATATTATAGAGTTTTAGAAACTTTTTCAAATTTGAAGATTTCCACCTTATTTTTCTTATGTTCTCTATTTTAACATTCTATTTAGCATACTTTCTAGAGCAAGAAAAATCCATTTTTTTTTTTTTGACATTTAAAATATTTGATTCAAGTTTTCTAGTCGGAAGAATCATATTTTATATATAATCATTTTAAACATTAGGGTTGAGTTCCGACAAGAATGAAATTTAAGCTGAAAAACGTAAAAAACGATCTCCACTTTGGATACATATTAGAATGTGATACATTGAGTTACACCATATCAATTCTCGTATTAAACACTATTCATTGATGGATTTGAGATTTAAAATGATCAATGATCCAGACTTTTTCATTTGGTTCTCACCTCTATTCTTTCTCTCCCACCAACCTTCGCTTTAACCATTTTTGGTAAAAACATATTCCAACAAAAAAGTTTTCTTAATCTATCATCATTAAAGAAAAAACTACCATTAAAATATTAAAAAAAAGTCTATAAAAAATATAGAAAATATCAACAAAGATTTAGAAGAATCTAAATAATTGAAGACAATTATAAAAGAAGTCATTAAAATATGATAAAATAAAATAAAAAACTAAATAATTAAAATTATTGGATCTAATTTTATATATGGGATTCTAGAAAAGAAAAAGAAAAAGAGGGACGACATTGCTTATTTGACGACGAAAAAAAACGTAGATTAAATAATAGAATAAAAATTAACTAATATTATTGAATATATTATACATAGTATTTAGTTAAAAATAAGTGTTTTATTTTAAATTTTATAAGAATATAGTTTAATTAATTGAAATTATTTAATAAATATAAACCAGCTTATTTTTAAATTTTATAAGTAAGGTAAAGAAATTAAGATATTTTGTAAATATAAACCGGCTTATTTTTGAATTTTAACAAAATGACAGTTTTATTCTTAATTATAAAGAGATAAATTTTAAATTAAAGTTAGAATGAGAATTTAGACGTTTACTTTTAAAAATGGATTTTCATCGTAGGTTAATTAAAATAGTTATGTAGACGCTTATTTTGGAATACGTAAAGTAATATTTTGCTATTTATTATCATTATTATGATGCTAAATTTGGTATGCAATTGAAGGGAATTTAATGTTAAAAATAGGGTTTACGTAAGATTTAGATTATGTTCGTCAAACTAGTTGGATAAGCGATCGTTCACTAATAAATTAATCGTTATATGACAAATTAGTCATGTTTGGTAAAAATTATCTGATAAGCTAAATGACATGTAGAAAAAATAATGGCTGATAAGCAATCGTTAGCTAAAAACGTTTCTTTTTCAATAAATTAATTATTATTTGATAAACTAGTCGTGTTTGATAAACAATTGTAAGCTAAAAATATTTCCTTTTCAAGAAGAGTTAGTTTATGACCTTACCTAAATCAATTTATAAGTTAATTCATAAGTAACATATTATATCTATCTTGACTGCAGTCGCAAAATTTGGTCTATAGTCAAAAAGTTGTTCCGAGTGATATTTAGGGTGATTTTAAGTTTTTCTAGAAGGAATGATCCTCTTTTAAGAATATTATGATAATCTTATCGAACAATTAGATTTGTCCATTTGGTAACACAAAAACTATTGACATTGTTCATCGAAAGATACAATTGAATAGCCTCTGACGTATAGTTCAGTTGGCAAAGAGACGAGATGACTTTGCTCGGATACAAGTCAGGTCTCGGGTTTGAACCCCTTCCAACTAGGTTCATTCGCTGAGTGAGCCAATGGATACCACCTCACATTAATGTCATTGAAGACGGGTTTCATGCAAACCCGATTAAGATGGCTGATAATCAATATTTTATTTAAATAAATAAATTAAAATATTAAACAAAAAAAGCAATAATATTCAATATTTTACGTGTACGACAATGTGTCTATCTACAACTTTTGAACAAAAGGTTGTTAGTAGGAATTTAATTTTTTATTGAACATCCAAAAATATAAATTATATGAGATGAAAGGATTATGATGTTTGAACAAACATTTGTATTTTAATAAAAACATAAAATAATAAAGAAACAAAATAAAAAATTATGGCATTCAACGGAAGTTTATTTAAATTGCTCAAGTCAAGGATATATTCAAACCGATGGTTTGTAACTTATAACGGAAAATCATAGGGAAAAAGTAACAAGTCATTTAAATTATTGAGTATTTATATATAAAAAAAATACGGTAAATGTTCATATAGTTTGTTATTTATTTTAGTTTAAACTACTGAAATATAAAAATTCTAAAATACGTAACAGTTCAAAAATTATCTGTCAATCCACCAGACCCACTAAACATGTAATGATGCCACCATCGTACTGCTAATAGTTTTGCCCAACATGTCTGTCACTATAAGATCAATAGAATGATTTGGACGTAAATCATCGTTTAGTTTAAAAGCTTTTGATATAAAATAGAAATTTTCTGTAAAAACTAAAGAAAATTAAAAGTTTCTAGTAAATGAAAACGACATCGTACGAAACATTTTATCCGGTAAGCAATAATCGGATAAAAGTCATCATTCTCACTTGCCAGATGAAATTTTGGGTCCTTGTCATGTACATTTGGTAAAGGTAAGTGACTCGATAAGTATATGGTAAAAGACACCCTAAGGGGACGTTTACCTAAATGTTTACCCGGTAAGTGTTTAATGTTATGAGTCAACACTATAATTTATTTTATTGGGTAAAATTGTAGTACATTAAAACGTATTCCTATACAATAATTTACCCGGTAAGCGCTTACCCGGGTAAGAGTCGTCACCCTCACTTACTGGGTAAGACTCTCCATCGTTATCATCGCTCTTACCATGTAAGATTTTTGGCCCTTACCATGTTCATCCGGTGAGGAAAATTACCCAGTAATTATTTACCGGGTAAGTGTTTAATAAACGCCCCCTAAGATCTTTATATTGAAACTAATTATATAATAGTGATTTTATATTCTATTCATAATTCAATATAAAAAGTGGTTGGTATTCATGCCCTCATTGCTTACATACCACTCAAATTTATATCCCCTCCTTTTTCTTATCACTCATATTTTATATCCCCTTTTCACTTACATACCAGTTAGATGGGAAGGGATATGAATAGAATTGGCCAATATTTATAACATAAATTTAACATGTTGATGGTTTTTAAGGGGAATAAAAGATCGTATGAGAAAGAAAGTTAAAATAATTTTTAATCTTAATCCATTCGTGAACCATGCTTGATACGAGGATTAATCTGGTGCATCTTATCTTAATGTGCATCAAAGGGTGAAGATATTTTCTTATACTTCTTATCTTAACTTTCATTCGCAAATGATTCCTATCCTTTTAAGGGGTAGGCTAAATACATACCTATACATTATTAAATGCACTCGTATCTACTAATTTCTTTTTGACACTTTAAAACTTACCTTAGTTTTTCAATCCATGATTTGAAGTTATTTTGATGTCCATGTATAACATCAGCCTTTTTTTATGATTTATTGGTATTCAAAGACTTTTTTCAACTATGGTCTTTTTATATATTAAATTAAAAGAATATATGAGATGGGCCCCATAGATATTACTGATGACCATATTTTCTCAAAAATAATTCTGTTAACAACTCTATCTGGGGCCGTCTTGATTCTTGAGTGCTTATGACGGGATCTGACGTATTTGCCATGACGTCGGATCAACATCACATCTGAGTCCATTTATTATAATACTTATAGTCCACACCAGCAACTAATTAGACCGACACACAGATGCGTGTTTTGTGTGCGTTGGAGTCGTAATTGCAAAGTAATTATGTCGATCAGATAATACTTTTAACCACTAGATTCATCCTTGTGATCGTCTACAAAACAACAGGAATCGAAGGAATAAGGAATTCACAGGATATTAATTTATTAGTTATACATGGAGAGAGATCAGAAGAAGCGAACCAGGTCGGTGGATGGCGGTAGCGGAGGACATAGGAAGAAAGAGAGAGAAGCGAAGGGGAAGGATGTAGAGAACGATCCGGTGGTGGTGGTGCCTGCTCCCACGGAGGATGAGGTGGATGAGTTTTTTGCTATTCTGCGACGGATGCGGACGGCGGTGAAGTACTTCGAGAAAGGTAAGTTATCGGATCCGTCACGAGATGCTGCTGCTGCTGATGATGATGTTAATAATAAGAAGAGAACGGACGGTGCTCTTCTGGATCTGAATACTGTTCCTGACGAGAGAGAATAGGTGCTTTCCACGGCGGAGCGTAGGTCCGTCTGCGCATCTTAAATTTTTAAGCTTTGCTGTATGGCTATCTTGCGCTGATGTAACTTTTCCCGGTTCGGCTCATCCGGCTGGGCTTTGACCCAAATGTTCCATATATGAATTTTTATTTTTATTTGTTTACACAGAAATCCATATATGCTATAAACATTTTTTTTCCTTTAGAAGAAAAAAACTGTTTTACCGGATAAGAACGATAACAATTAACAAGATCCTAGAGTCTTAACCGATAAGTCGGAGTGACAACTCATATCTAGCCTGCGTTTATCGAGTAAACTATTAATTCTCTTTTGGTGGATTAAAAATCTTACTTGATAAGGTAAGTGAAAGTGCTAACTCTACCGTAAGCGCTTACCGGTTAAACGGTAATGACTTTTTGGTGGATTAACAATTTTACCTGATAAGGTAAGTGAGATTGCTAACTCTACCGTAAACGCTTACCGGTTAAACGGCCCCTTAGTTTTATGTGGGAGTTTCTTACCTCATAAGAAATGGTATTGTTTACCTACGCTTCCGACCGACCGAAGTGTTTGGCCGAGTTGGCCATCAATATGTCGACCATGGTCAAAGACCTTCCAGTTTAGTGGTAAAGGTTTGGGCATGGCATAGTCATGAACCCAAATTCGAGCCCTGGGATGAGAGTGTTGGCGACATTTAAGTGGGGCCATGTTTAGCCTCCAAATTTGCCGGGGATTAGTCGGGCTTTGGCCCGGACACCCTTACAAAATATATATATATATATATATATATATATATATATATATATATATATATATATGTCGACCATGCTTACCCAAATTGTTTTTCATCTCTAGCCATTTATTACGAATTATTGGTAAACAATTAATTTCAGTTAGGGTTTTTGTCTAGCATGAACCTCTTACCTTATTAATGTTCATTGAACTTGTGTTAATTCAGTGACTAACGATCCATTTTAATACCGATAACGTATATGATAATGTACGTGACGATGATATTTCTTACCAGTAAGCGTTTGATAAATGACCTCATTGTAAAATTGTCGTGGAACATTTTCTAAAGCTAAAAGCCTCTTTGTACAAATGATGGAGCTCAAAATGAAAATGCTTGATAGCAGGTACATTCCTCCCTTTTTGGTATTCATAAAATACGTAGATCCAGTATACGTGTTCTTCATTGATGCCAATGATTTAAGTGACACAAAGGTTCACACGTTTACGTGTCGCTGATTCTTGCTCTCCCAGGAAGATAATGACAGTTTTCAGTTTTGAAATGTCTGTTATTAATGATACTGATTCAGGTCACATCAAATTTCCCCTAATTTGAAGGAATATTAGGTGCAAAGTCGTTTATATTCCATGAAAGTTGTAACCAATTTTGCTCTCAATGTTTGGTGTTATAAAGGGTATGGACCAACATCTTATTAGAACCATTTGTTTTTCAGAATCTTGGATGTTTGAGACATTTTACAAAGATCTTGACTAATACATACTGTATGTTTCGGTTTCAAATGAACCTCAAGTTAATATTAGTTTAGTGGTTTGATTTGGTTTGTGTTTTTTTTTATCTGACCGGCCCAAAACCCGAATAAGCCAATCATCTTTTTCTTCTTCTAATTTCTAGATTTTAATTAATGTGTTTTTATGTTTTCATCAGCTAATATTAAAAGTGTCAAATTCGTACCAACTTAGGGGTTGTTTACCAAAATTTATAGATAAATGCTTATTAGGGTAAAAGGCAAGATTGTGATAACATATATTGTTGAAGTAAGTGTTGATTAAAATTAATATTTACCGTATGTTTGTATTAAGTGGACCAAGTAAAATTTACTATTATATCCTAAGATAATTACACATCCCGGGACCAAATCAAAGTTATAATATATGAAAATATTGACTTGCATATTCTAATAGCAGTAAAATAAAATATTATAGACCAATACGAACGTCAATAATATTTTTAAAATTTCAATTTTTGTTCCTATGGTTTTTAATTCATTTCTATTTTCGTCTCTAAGACCATAATATTAATTTTAAGTATGAATGACTAAAATAAAAATAAATTGTAAACTATAAAAACAAAAAAAAACAATAAATTTTAAATCATAAAAATAAAAAATATAATAAATAATAAATCATAAGAACAAAAAATGTAATGAATAATAAATCATAAGAATAAAAACCATAATTTTAAAAGTATATGGAAATTAAGCATAGGAATTAAAAACTTAATATGCTCTATTTTATAAATATAAATAGTTATTATAAAAAATGAAAATGTTAAAAATTGGTTGATAATGGTAAAATGCTATTCCTACCGACCACTGACACGGTAACAGAGAAATGGGAAAAAGGTGGTTTGACAAAAACCCATTTCTACCTCTTTATTTTGCGGATTTCCAACATTAAAAATATATAAATAAAAACTTTTTCATTTATTTTTTAGGTAATTAAGATAGTATTTTGTTAGCTTATTGTAAGTTTTACAAATTATAACCCTTGTTATTATTAACTAAAATAAATATTAATAGAATTTACACATTATTAATATTAATAATAATTTTAAATTTTTATCAGCTAGTTTTGTCAAACATGGATTGTTAATCAACTAGTTTATAAGCTAACAACTAGTTTATCAACTACCAACTAACTTATCAGCTAGTTTGTCAAACATAGCCTATAACACTAAAAATTATGGCGATTTAAAATGTTGCCTTTTATAACTACAGGTCCATAGAGTATGCCTATAGAAATATATGTTAATGTTTTATTCAACTTTTCTAATCATATATATAGATTAATAGTTTAATACACTAATAAAATAATATAATAGTAAATACATATATTATTTTATTTTTATAAATTTTTTAAGTGTGGGATTGAAGTTAGGGTTTTTAGTGTTTTTTAATGGGTAAGGTATGAACACGATTAAATTTTCTGGCTTCTTCCTTCTTTCTATCTGTTCGTTCCTTGGGAGGGGCTGAATCAAAATGATACCCAAGTACACGAGATAGTGCAGATACGACATTTATGGCGTCATGTTGGGTAAGATATGATCATGTTTCACTTGCAGTTGATGGTGACCATTAACTGTGGTAAGGAGCACATCAACCTCTTACTAGAGAAGCAAGTAAGATGTGATAAAAAGTAGGTAAAATGTCTTTAATATGAATAGTATTTATGTATCAAGTATATAAATTTAGTTGTTACATGATATTCAAATTCATAAATAGTGATACTACTGTATCGACTTTAGATATTTTTAATATTTTAGTAATTTATCATCAATGAATATTGAACTAACAACACAATCCCTAACCTTTGAGCTTCTTTGTTTTCTAGTTCTAATTTGATTAAAATTTTTAATACATTTCATATCGTTAACATGATAACTGTAAGATCTCGTATTGGTTGGGGAAATGAACAAATGTTGCTTTATAAGAGACTTGATACCTCGTCTATCAGATGCGTTTTAAAATCGTGACTTTAAATGTATGAACAAAACGAACAATACGTGGTACAGTTAGTCTGGAATCTTACAATAACGTTATTACATGTTTGGACAATCTCTTACATATTTGAAATATCATTTGATTTGAGAAGATCCCATAAAAACAACCTTTATTTAAAACTTTATATTGGTTTTTAAAGAATTAAATAGGAAAAAATATATTAAAAAAAACCCAATGAATTTTTTCATATTGAATGATTTAGTTTATAAACTATTTTTTTGAATGAAAATTATTAAACTTTATTATTTTGAATGATTAAGTTCCTAAACTATTTTTTTGATTGAAAAAAAACAATTAAACTTTCACATTTTGAATGAATATAAGACCTTGAATATTTTTTTAAAAAAATAAACAAATCATCGAACTTTTACTAATCATTTAAAATAATTTTTTTTGGGTTAAAAGGATGAATGTAGCCTGTTTGTAAAAGTGTGATGATTTATTTATTAAAAAAATATTCAGTGATTTAATCAATCAAAAGGAGAGAGTTTAATGATTTTTTTATTTAAGAATAGAAAGTTTAATAATTTCTTCATCCAAATAAAAAAAATTCAAGGACTTAATAATTAAAAATAAGAAAGTTAATAATTAATTTAATTAAAAAAATAGTTTAAGAATTAAAATATACAAAATGAATAATTTATTGGATTGTTTTCAACTTTTCCCTGTTAAATATCATAATTTTCAATTTTATTTGAGCATTAATTATAAATAAAAGATTACTCGTACAATGCAACGAGATAACTCTTGATTTTAATGTTACTTTTTTTGTCTCAATCGACGTTACAATACAGTTTTATATTGTTTTGAGAAAACGATTTATTTTTGAACAAAATATAAATATGAAGATATATCATATAAAAATGATTTTTTATATTACTACCAAACTAACTATTTAAATTTTCTCTTTTTTTTTGTGTAATTCTTTAATTCATTTTTTTTAAATTTTCGGTTAATGATATAATTTTTTATAAAGATAATAATCAAATATTTTGTTAGAACTCAACGATTATCTTAATTATATTTTAGATTTTCTATATTTAAAATAGATATTTATCATGTATTTGATTATGTTTAGTTACACACATTTAAAAATAAATCTTTAATAAGTTGTACTTACATAAAATTAATTGTAATCTTGAATTTTAAGTAATATGAATCAATAAATAATATTTCATATATAAAAAATAATTTTTAAAAGTTTTTATCAAATGCTTTATAATATAGTATAGATATTGCTTGTTCATTTGATTGAGGCACTGTTCCTTACCAAGTTTCATCCTATTAGCAACAACCCATTGACCACTAGTTAGTGGCCCATTATAGCAGTCACGAAAAAAACATGCCATTTTCGCAGGAAAAATGGAGCCCAAAACCACCATCGGTAGTTGGGTGGAGATTGACTGATGTCTATTTTTTTTAATATTGAATTACCTTATCAAAATAAATGGTGAAAATAGTATTTTTTTTTTGTTTTATTTTAATTGATTATTAGGAAATAAACTATAATGTTATATTAAAAAAATGCTTTAGTTTTATTTTAAATGTAAAATATAATGATCTCTTTGTTTTAAAAAATATTAAAATTTTAGTTTTTAATATCATAAATATGTTAGTTTATCAGCTAGTTTATAAAAAATAGCCTAAATTCACCGATTATATATTCCTAAATATACTCCTGGCTACTATTTTTCTCCAACACACATTGACATCAAGACTTGTTTTTTTTTTAAATCAATGAGTTGATCTGATTTTGACATAAAAGGGATGCATATAACATTTCCCAAATCAAATTATAAATATAAAAAATGTTCTATAAGAAAAATAATATTTTATTTTCTAGAAATATTAAATTTTTAGTTTTTAATATTTAATAACATAAGAATCGAAAATCAATAACAAACACACACACACACACACACATATATATATATATATATATATATATATATATATATCGTGTATATTAACCTTAAATAAAAAAGTGAGAAAAATGGAATAAAAAATTAAAAAAGTACAGATCTCTCAATATCAATCAAACCATTCACACCCCCTTTACATTTTGGTTCATTTTGATATGATGGGAAGATAAAGCGATAAACTTTGGAAATAATCATTCGTTACTTAAAAGAGCAGATGTCATTTCTAAATGAAAGAGTGACAATTAAAGTCTTAGATTAAATTTCCAAGTTGGTTTCTTAAATACAACAATTTTTTTTTCAAGTCTTAGATTCCTCGGACTGAGATCACAATCACAATTTTTTGATCCCTACCTCCCCACCTTAACAAAAATGTTTGATACCAAATTAGTTGGTACATGCTATAAAATATTTGATACCAAATCAGAGGCTGTTTACCAAATACTTACCCGAAAAGTGCTTATCGATAAAATTTAACACTATTATTTACTCACTGGATAAGATTTTAGTCCACCAAAACGACATCGTATGCAACAATTTACCTGGTAAGCGCTTACCGTGGTAAGAGTCATCGCCCTTACTTACCGGGTAAGACTTTTGGTTCTTGTCTCGCTCTTACCGGGTAAGATTCTTGGTCTTTACCATATTAATACAATGAGGTAATGTTACTTGATAAGCGCTTACCTGAGTAAGCGTTTGGTAAACGGTCCCTTGGTTTATAAGAGAGAGAAACAAAATACCATAATAGCTTCATTCTATAATTAATATTAGTAACAAGTCACAGCCCATTGACCCAATAATTACTAGCCCATCATAGCAGCCCATGAAACTTTGCCGCTTTTGCAACAAATGTGTAGCCCAAAACCACCATCTTTACTTTAATAGGTTTTATGAAACCCAACTAACTTATATCGGTTTGGTTTCGGAATTCGTTGACCTCTTCTTTATATTGATTTAAGTTTATCTATACTATATTATAAAACATCTAAAATTAAATGTTTATCATGTATTTGATTATATTTATCTGTAATTAGTTACATTCAAGAAACCATTTTTGTAATTGACTTTGATGATAAATTATATGTTGACTTTACATATTAAATTCATAATATATGCAATAATATCATTTGTTATATTGATTCTATATACTATTGACCTAATCTATACAAACAAATTAATCCATACAAAATTTAATGGAAAAATAACTAAACAGCCCCTTACATTTATTATACACCAACGAGAAAAGAAATTGGTCTTGTCATATCTAATTCATGGAAAAATACGATTACAGTTACTTATGTTCTAAAGAACTTGAAATAGAATAATTAGTTGTTTTATCTGATATAAAATATTTTATAATAACTAATAAACACTAAAAGCAAAAAAGAAATAATATGGAAAATATTAACTTCAAATTTAATAAATATTAATTTTGATTTGTGTAGCACAACTTGCACAAGCAAGGCTATAAATGTGACGGTTTATGGGTAAGGTAGGGTTGCTTGTCGTAATCGAAAATAGAAATAAGTGACGCATAGCCACACATGCACATAGCCGCCGGTTCGTCATATTAAATTTAACAACTTATCTTTTATTGTCCAGATAATTTTGATCATGTGACCATGTCAGATTCTATATTCAATAATGCTCATCTGGTTTTCATGTATATTTATTCAAAGAAATCCAATGCTTTATTATGTTATGAAAGTCAACTCAATTATTTTATAATATAAAATATTTTATGTTATTTTACGAAATTGTGAAAAGGAAGGGGTTGGTGGTTGTGACGGGGGAGAACACATCCCAAATTATATGTTGTATGACGAAATTCATTGATGTGGAAATAAAAATTCTTTTGTAGTCATGTAATTTCAATCACCCACGAAACAGAGTGTCATCATGAGATTAGTTGGCTCGTATAACAGGTTAGATATCCCGTTAATAAAGAAAAGTCTCTCATGACCGAGATCAAAATTTGTAATTAAAAAATAGAGCCTAAATTTGATAGTAATGGGAATGTTAAATTCTTATTATGTTGACTAAAAATATTAAAAACATAGAAATCAAAGTGAACTTTATTTGCATTTATTCGATGACGAAAGGTGAGGAGGATAGTGGCATTGAATCATAAGCAGGAGCCGCCGGTCGAATCGTATGAACGTCCGTCTCTCCCTACAAATTCGATATTTGAATTGAGGTATGTTTTTTTTTTTTCTCGTCGTTGTTGTTAATTATAACAACATGTTCTCGTGATGTCAATTCGAATTTCGAATTCGAATTGGGTTTTGACTTTTGATTGCTATGCTAATAAAAAAGTAGGGTTAATCATCCAGGGTATTTCATTTCGTTGCCCGTACTTTGTTGATGCGATAATTCCGGTATATATAAATTCGATCGAGTTCTGAACTAATGAGCTTGAATCTTAGGGTTTCATGTTACCAGCACAAGTATCCGGGTTAGCAGAAAGTGGATGAATAAGTTGTATAATTTTAGCCAATTTGATTGAATTTAGAGCAATATGATTACACTGCGGGTTCTACAACCTATATGGAAGTTAATTCTCATTTTGTTATTTAACAAAGGTGATCTTACTTTTCTAGGTGAAGGGTAAGCGTCGAAGTTATTAAATGTCCAGGTTGGTTTCTTAAATACAACAAAATTAATTTTTCAAAGTCTTTGTTTCATCAGAATGACATCACAATCACAATTATTTGATCCCACCTCCCCTCCTCAACTATATTTATTGAAGAAAAAACAGTTTAGTTGTCAAAGTGGGTATGCCTTCCATGAATGGCCTTTTCACAAGTTTATTGATTTCCATTGCTTTATTCTTGCTGCTCTTTTCACCTTCTGTAGCAGTAGACAGCATAGCTGTTAATCAAGTCATCAAAGATGGTGAAACCGTTGTTTCGGCTGGAGAAATGTACGAAATGGGATTCTTTAGCCCTGCTAACTCCAACAATCGTTACCTGGGGATATGGTACAAGAAGATTGCCACGGGTACAGTGGTATGGGTTGCTAATGGAGACTTGCCATTATCCAATACATCAGGCACCTTCAAAGTCACTAATGAGGGACTCCTGCAGATTTCCTGCTGCGGTGATACCATAATCTGGTCATCCACTTCTTCGGCATTGGTCAGGTATATTAATCCAGTGGCACAACTTTTGGATACTGGAAATTTTGTTGTCAGGGATGGAAACAGTACTGATGAGACCAATTTCATTTGGCAAAGTTTTGATTATCCTGGTGACATCTTACTACCAGGAATGAAACTTGGTAAGGACTTCGTAACAGGCATAAGCAGGAACTTAACATCATGGAAGAGTCCCAATGATCCTTCTATAGGTCAGTATTTAATCTATGTAGATACAAATGGATATCCACAAGTGTTCATCCTCGGGCAAGGTTTAGTCACACGCATCATAAGGTTTGGACCATGGAATGGTGTTAGGTTTAGTGGTCTGCCTGATGAGAATCCAAATCCAGTTTACTCAGTTGACTTTGTTGTCACCCAGAAGGAAGTATATTATATATCCGAGCTTAAGACTTCAACTGTTCAGATGATACGGTTGATGTCGGATGGCAGTGTAGTAATATTGCGGTGGAACAATCAAAGCCAAGATTGGTTTATTTTTGCAAATGGTCTGCTAGATATGTGTAATGCCTATGGACTCTGTGGTCCTTATGGAACCTGTAACATCAACAAGACTCCTCCTTGTAGTTGTATGGATGGTTCTGAACCAAAACGCCCGGATGAATGGAACATGGGAGATTGGTCGAGTGGGTGCCAACTCAAAGTTCCTTTAGATTGTCAGGTCCCGGAAGACTTTCGGAAAATCAGAGGAATGAAATTTCCTGACACAAGAAAATCTTGGTACAATCAGAGCATGACCCTTGGCGAGTGTGAGATGGCCTGCAGGAAAAATTGCTCTTGCACGGCTTATGCAAATATAGATATCAGAAGAGGGGGGAGTGGATGCATACTATGGTTTGGTGAACTGATGGATCTTAAGGTTTGTGAAGAGAGTCAAGATCTTTACATAAGAATGCCTGTCTCTCTACTAAGAGGTAAAAACATTTCTTAAACTTGATTTTGTGGAAGTTAATGAATGAACTTGATTCCCAAACCACCTTTAATTGTTATGATTTTTTCACTTACATGTAAAAAACAGCAACTTTCTTTATGGAAGTTTTGAGCATACAAAGGATCAAGATTGATAGGCCCTAATAGATACTAGAAAGGTACTCGCGCAATGTTGCGGGATACATCTTGACTCTAATCTTCGTTTTATTCTTTATCTCAATCGATATCATAATTTGGTCTTATGTGATTTTGAAAAGCGATAATGTTTTTATTTTTAAATAAAATATAAATTTGAATAAAAATAAAATTTGTACAAAAATATATCGATATTCGTATCAAATTAACTATTTAAAATTTCTCATTTTTGTGTAATTTTTTAATTCAATTTTTTATTATAATTTAAATTAGGTTCAATAACAAAGTATTTATATTTGATTTAATAATATAATTTTTTATAAAGATAATAATTAATTATTGTTAATTATTTTGTTAGAACTCAAAAAATTATCCTAATTATATTTTAGATTTTCGATATTTTAAAATGAGATGTTTATCCTCTATTTGATTATGTTTATCCGAAGTTAGTTACACGAATTCAAAAATGGAGCTTTAATAAGTTGTATATATGCACAATTTATCTTGAATTTTAAGTAATATGCATCAATAAACAGTACTTCATGCATAAAAATAGTTTTTAAGAGTTTTTGTCAAATGCTTTATAATATAGTATAGATTAAAGACCGTAAATTGCCCACATTTTATCAAGATTGTGCTATATATCTCAGATTCTACAATGTCTGCATTTTTGTCAATATATGGAGCATGCTGTTTTTAAATCTGTTTGTTGCTCCAACTTGTGCTTTTGCAGTGTTGGTAGAATATAGAAATGAGATTAGTATAATTTAGCAAAGGAAGCAGACTGTAACAAAGTTCAGTTTCAACTAGTAGCTAAACTTGTAGCATTTTGTAGATGATGGTCTTACGGTCTCCGAATCTGACACCAACAAAATGATTCGGGTACTCACTATCACCTTTTCAATTTCATTGGTCTTGCTGGGATTGTCCTTAGCAGCGTATGTTCGTAACAAGAGAAAGAAAAGGTCTTCAACAAAAGGACGAGGTAAGGCAAATGAGTCACTTCAATACTTGTAACAAATGAAAAATTGTAAAAGAAGCAGAAGACTTTACAACTTTCTCACTAGAATAATTCTACATATCACTTTGTAGGTCGGAGGGTACACGCCTTGGATAAAAAGTACTCCAATGTAGAGAACGATGATCTAGACCTGAATTTTATTAGCTTATCTAAAGTAGTTAAGGCTACTAATAACTTCTCCATTGACAATAAGCTTGGACAAGGTGGCTTCGGTCCAGTTTACAAGGTAACTTCTTGCATGCACATCTATGGTTAAAAAGCAAAGTGTTTATCATGAAGACAATGTATAACATTAATCAAATAGTTCCTTTGTCCCAAAATAAATGCAATGTTGACTTGCCACTTACCCACACTCTACCTTCGGGTGGCATATACTGGGTCTGTTTGGTTTGATTCTGACTTGCCACTAATTTTAATGTGTGATTTTGATGAAAGTAGAAATTTATGATTGAGCAAGTAGAATGATAGTTTATCTGGTTAAACAGAAAAATACGGGGGTGCTTGTTTTTTTGAAGTATATAATATTTATATATGGTAAATGAAAGTCGTACACACACCTCACCTTTGGTCATGTTGGAATCCTTGACCTCTAGAAAGGTTGGGTTACCGGATACGGCTGGGCCAAAGGCCCTTTGGTTGGGAATCGAAATGGAAATCATTAATGCTGTCAATTTTGATGTAATAGTTAGGGTCATTACCAGAAACTGGGTAATGAAGCATTCTCAACAAACTGCGCGGAATGGAACTCATTCCCATTTCCGTTCCCTGAAACCAACAAAGCGCCCCCTAAATCTCATATAACTGATCATGATCTTTAGGGAGTGTTGGAAAATGGACAAGAAGTAGCTGTGAAGAAACTTTCAGAAACTTCTCAACAGGGGTACGAGGAGTTCTACAATGAAGTTGTTTGTGTTGCCAGACTTCAACATCGGAATCTTGTGAAGCTTCTTGGATACTGCATGGATGGAGATGAAAGGATCCTGATTTATGAATACTTGGCTAACAAAAGCTTGGACTTATATCTATTTGGTTCGACTTTTTCATCATGCTTCTACTGTGTATTGTATATTATTGCTATTCAAGTATATCATTTACCTTCTATTTTCATCCCTCATTTTGAGGGTCTCATCTCAATCTTGGATGCACAATCACATCTTCATTTTTCTTTCTGGTGTATAAAACTAATGAAAATGTTGAAGGTTGAACGACGGTCATTGACACTACAGATTTCCATCTTTTCTTATATGGCACAAGAAAAAGAGATGATTGTGGGTCTCATTGACCAGATTGTGAACGATCACAATGGGGGAAGAAGTGAAGAATGATATATTTGGCAAATCATGTTAACAATGGGGAAATAGTTTGTTATCTAAATCTATATAGTAATGTTATGTTGGCAGATGAAACCAAAAGCTCCATGCTCAAATGGCCTCTGCGCTTTGATATTATCCATGGGATTGCTAAAGGTATTCTTTATCTCCATCAAGATTCCCGCCATCGAATCATCCATAGAGATCTGAAGGCAAGCAATATTCTGCTGGATCGCGACATGAACCCAAAAATATCAGACTTTGGTCTTGCTAGAGAGTTTGGGGGAGACCAGATTGCAGCTAAGACGGTGAAAGTGGTTGGAACATAGTAAGTATTTCTTAACTAAGGACGATGTAATTCATTTATGACACTTATTTGTCATCATTTTTGGTTTTGTGCAGTGGTTATATTTCACCCGAGTATGCAATTCATGGGCGTATCTCTGTAAAATCGGATGTGTTCAGTTTTGGTGTTTTAGTTCTGGAGATGGTGAGTGGGAAGAAAAATAGAGGATTCTCCCATGAAAATGTCGGTGATAACCTTCTAGGACATGTAAGTAAATATCTTTATGGCTTAGCTATATTTTGAAAAGCATTTGTTTTGTATGGTCAAACCATACGAACGGTATTTCTTTTTATTAAATCTTGTATCTGGTTCAAAAGTAAGGTATCTTTACCGAAAAGTAAAATATAGTATTATTTGGGACAATGCGGAAAACTATCCCATTCTCTTATCACTTATAATCGTGGATTTCGATTTCATTCAGGCATGGAGACTCTATAGAGAAGGCAAGTCTCTGGAGCTCATGAGTCCTTGTTTACGCGACTCATGCATTGTCTCTGAGGTGGAACGAACGATACATGTTGGTTTATTGTGCGTGCAGAATCTTGCAGAAGATAGGCCAACCATGTCGTCTGTGGTTATGATGTTGGATGATGAGGGTGCATTGCCTCCACCCAAAGAACCTGCTTTCTTCGTTGGAGAAGGCTTGCCTAATTCGACCCCCTTTTTAGCAGGAGTCGATGAAGCCACTATAACGTTGTTAGAGCCTCGATAGGAAGTGTGTATTCCAATGCAACACTAAATTTATTTTATGTGTGATATGTATCGTTAGTTTTGTTGTATCATATTGGAGTTTCAGTTCTCCTTCCTTCCAGGCTAAGCAATATTTGAGTGCTTATTTGAGGTCCATTCATATAAATTAACAAATATTGTAATTAGTTGTAATTTTTTGGGTTTCTTTTTGTCTTTTGATTTTCATAGTTACGATTAAACAGTTATATCAGAGACTTTTGTTATTATTGTAATTTCAATGGATATATGGTTGCACCTAACAAAATAATATGATTACACCTTTTGCAACTCTATTTTTTTTATACTACGATGGAAGAACAAGGTAGTAACCCGTGCCACCATATACTAATATCAATATATTGTTTTTAAATTTATGTGAGATATTTGATTTAATATTTTATTCAAATATAAAAACATTATTTTTTTCTTTTATCAAAACCATATAAAACAATGTTATAATATTAATAGATACAAAAAAATAAGACGAAACATTAAAATCAAAATATATCATATTACATTACACGATTACCTTTTAATTTTAATAAACATATTTTTGATTGCCCAAATATTAAATATGTCGGATTAAAAAAAACAACGTTATCTTTTAACGTGCCATGCCATGTGTATGTTTTCTATTAGAAGAATATAATTATAATAAACAAATTCAAAAAAATCTCCATAATAAAAGTGATGGATGTGTTGTTTTAATAAAATCATTTGTTTTTTTTTTTTTTTGAATGTGAGGTGTTTGATTCTTTATCCTGATATTTATTTTAAAACATAATAATAAAATTAAAATTAAAAGTTAAAGACTAATAAAATGATACAATTTCGAACTCATACCTAAACGGGTAAAAAATCTTACAAACCAATTATATCACGAGAAACTTTTGTTATTATTATAATTTCAAGAAATACATGGTTGCACCTAACAAAAAATGTGATTACAACTTTCACGACCCTATTTTTTATACTACGATGGAAGAACAAAGTAGTAATTGTGCCACTGCATGCACCATATTGGACCGATTGATCCGCACAAAAAAACCGTATTCCAAATCCTCACGTTTTATTCTTGTCTACAGACCATATAAATACACATCATCAGAGAGAAAATGTAAACTTGAATAAAATAAATCTAAAATATATAAAAATTTAACCTGTCTTAATTTTATCCAACAAAGACCATTATATTCAGATTTATCTATCAAAAATTCTTACGTCAATGTTTTTAGATCTTATTATCTCGGCTTAACAAATCAAAAGATACAGTGTAAAACTAAAAATTTGGTTCATGTTGTTTGTCGAAGATAATGCTTTTGTATCTATATTTTTAATATTATAAAAAAAATTATTGTGATTGCAAAAAGGTTTGAATTTGATCTCTTCATTAATGGTCGTTTTTAAAATATTCTGTTAAATAAGAGACGTTTTCGTATTGTTACTGATTTTTTTGCTTTTTACCCAATCAAAATTATGATTTTGGTCCTTTAGTTTTGTTATCAAATAGAAAACAAGAAAATGGGAAAAGAAAATGAAAATGCCATTCATTTAACAGAGTTTTTAACGACCGTTAAAAAAAAACCAAATCTAGATGTCCTTGCAAAACCACGATAGTCATTTGTAATTTCATAACTATAAGGACTAAAATCGTTACTTTTGAAAAACCACAGGGACCAATTTTGTAGTTAACTCAAAAATATAATAATTCTTCCAAGATTCCGAGAAATAGGGATTTTTTTTTTTTGCATTTATTTGGAGACGAAAGGTAGGAGGATACATTCCAGGAACCACCAGTCGGAGGTATGATTCATTGAACGTCTGCCTCTCCTCAGAAATCGTCAAAATTCGAGAGATATTTGAATTCGCGTATGTTCTTTTTGGTTGTTGTTATTAATTTTACTGCTGTTCTTGGGATGTGAATTCGAATAGGGTTTTGATTGGTACGCTAATAAGAAATAGGGTTAATCTTATAACGCATTTCATTTTGTTGATGCAATGATCAAGGTATATGTGATTTAATCTAGTTCTGAAGTTGAATCTTGAGTTTCAGGTTACCAGCATAAAAAGTAGCAGACAGTCACAGTGGACAAATAATTTATATAATCAGCAACAGGGCATTTTTTATATAAGAAGTCAGTTACAGAACAGATGGAAATTAATTCTAAAAGGGAAAGGGGTAACCGTTGAAGTCATTAAATTTCCAAGTTGGTTTCTTGAGTACAACTAAATTTTATTTTTCAAAGTCTTTGTTTCGTCAGAATGACATCACAATCACAATCAGAATCACAATTACAATTATTTTATCCTACCTCCCATCTCATCCTCAACTTGAAGAAAAAACAATTTAGTTTTCATAAGTTTGTTTTTCCTACCTTCCATGGATGGCTTTTTCACAAGTTTATTGATTTCCATTGCTTTATTCTTGCTGCTTTTTTCACCTTCTGTTGCAGTAGACAGCATAGCTGCAAATCAAGTAATCAAAGATGGTGAAACCATTGTTTCAGCTGGAGAAATGTATGAAATGGGATTCTTTAGCCCTGCTAACTCCAGGAATCGTTACTTGGGGATATGGTACAAGAAGGTGGCAACGGGTACAGTGGTATGGGTTGCTAACAGAGAATTACCCTTATCCAATAGATCAGGCACCTTCAAAGTCAATAGTCAGGGACGCCTGCTGATTTCCTGCTGTGGTGATACCGTAATCTGGTCATCCACTTCTTCAGCATTTGTCAGATATATTAATCCAGTGGCTAAACTTCTGGATACTGGAAATTTTGTTGTGAAGGATGGGAACAGTACTGATGAGACAAATTTCATTTGGCAAAGTTTTGATTATCCTGGTGACACCTTACTACCTGGAATGAAACTTGGGAAGGACTTTGTAACAGGAACTAACAGGAACTTAACATCATGGAAGAGTCCCAATGACCCTTCTCTAGGTCAGTATGTAAATTATGTAGACACAAATGGATATCCACAAGTGTTCATACTCGGGCAAGGTTTACTCAAACGCATAAGGTATGGACCATGGAATGGCATTAGGTTTAGTGGTCTGCCTAATGAGATGCCAAATCCAATTTACTCAGTTGACTTTGTTGTTAACCAGAAGGAAGTATATTATAAATCCGAGCTTAAGAGTTCAACTGTTCAGATGATGCGGTTGATGTGGGACGGCAGCATGGTAATATTGCGTTGGAACAATCGAAGCGGTGAATGGATTGTTTTTGCTAATAGTCTACTGGATATGTGTAATGGCTATGGACTATGTGGTCCTTATGGAAGCTGTGACATCAGCAAGACTCCTTCTTGTACTTGTATGGATGGTTTTGAACCAAAACGTCCGGATGAATGGAACATGGCAGGTTGGTCGAGTGGGTGCCAACGCAAAGTTCCTTTAGATTGTGATGTCACGGAAGACTTTTGGAAAATCAAAGGAATGAAATTTCCTGACACACAAAAATCTTGGTACAATAAGAGCATGACCCTTGGCGAGTGTGAGATGGCCTGCAGGAAAAATTGCTCTTGCACGGCTTATGCAAATTTAGATATCAGAAGAGGAGGGAGTGGATGCTTATTATGGTTTGGCGAACTGTTGGATTTTAAAGTTTGTGATGAGAGTCAAGATCTTTATATAAGAATGCCGGCCTCTCTTCTAAAAGGTAAACACATTTCTCAATCCAGATTTTGTGGAAGTTCATGAATGAACTTGTGTCCAGAACAACCTTTTTCCTTTTAATTGTTGCATTTTTTTCATTTCCATATAAAAAATAGCAACTTCCTTTATGGACCTTTTGAGCTTACAAAGGGTCAAGATTTATATGCGCATATAGATAATAAAAACCGTTTAATTGCCCATTATCTTATCTAGACTGTGTTATATATCTCAGATTCTATATGTCTCCATTGTTGTAAAGATATGGAGTATCCTGTTTATAAATCTGTTTGTTGCTCCAACTTCTGCTTTTGCAGCGTTGGTAAATAAAGAAATGAGATTAATATGATTTAGCAAAGGAAGCAGATTGTACAGAGTTCAGGTTCAACTGGTAGCTGAACTTTTTGCATTTTGTAGATGATGGTCTTACGATCTCCCAATCTGGCATCAAAATGATTCGAGTACTCACCATCACCTTGTCAATTTTGTTGGTTTTGCTGGGCTTGTCCTTAGCAGTGTATGTTTATAAGAAGAAAAGGAGAAGGTCTCACACGAAAGGACGAGGTAATGCAAATGAGTCACTTCCATATTTTAACAAATGAAAAATGTAAAACAAGAAGAAGAGTATACAACTTTCTCGCTCTTGTTTATCATAGTTCTACATATTATCTTGTAGGTCGCAGGGTACATGCCCTTGATAAAAAGTACTCGGATGTAGAGAAGGATGATCTAGACCTGAATTTTATTAGCTTATCTAAAATAGTTAAGGCTACAAATAACTTTTCCATTGACAATAAGCTCGGAGAAGGTGGCTTCGGTCCAGTTTACAAGGTAACTTCTTGCATGCACATCTATGGTTAAAAAGCAAAGCTTGTAACATGAAGACAATGTATAACATTAATATATAATTCCTGTGTCACAAAATAAATGCAACGTCTGACTTGCCACTTACCAAAGCCTACCTTCGTGTGGTTTTGGTTTGGTTTTGACTTGCCACTTAGTTCAACAAGAGTGGTTTTAATAAAAATAGAAATTTATGATTGGCCAAGTAGAATTATTGTTGTTTATCCGGTTCAACACAAAAATACGGGGGTGCTGGTTGTGGTGGGGAATGGAAACGGAAATCATTAATGATGTCTGGTTTGATGCAATAATTTGGGTCATTACTAGATACTGGATAATGAAGCATTTCTCAACAAACTGGGGGGGTGGGGTGGGTTGAAACTCATTCCCATTTCCATTCCCCGAAACGAACTAAGTGCCCCCTTAAAGCTCATATGACGGACCATAATTTGCAGGGAGTGTTGGAAAGCGGACAAGAAATAGCTGTGAAGAAACTTTCAGAAACTTCTGAGCAGGGGTACGATGAGTTCTACAATGAAGTTGTTTGTGTTGCCAGACTTCAGCATCGGAATCTTGTGAAGCTTCTTGGATACTGCATGGATGAAGATGAAAGGATCCTGATTTATGAATACCTGCCTAACAAAAGCTTGGACTTATATCTATTTGGTTCGACTCTTTCATTATGTTTCTACTGCGCATTGAATAGTAATGCTATTCAAGTATTTAGTTATTTACCTTCGTTTTTCATCCTGCATTTTGTGTGTCCTATCTCAATCGTTGATGAACAATCGCATCTTTATTTTTCCTTAATCTTTATAAAGCAAAATGAAAATGTTGAACGTTGAATGACGGTCATTGACACTACACTTTTCCATCTTGTTTTATATGATACAAGGATAGAGATGATTGTGGGTCTTATTGACTTGATTGTGAAGAATGGCAATGGGGAATGAAATGAAGAATGATATAGAGTCAACTCATGCAAGCATATAGTTTTTTTTTTAATCTAAATCTATATAGTAATGTTATATTAGCAGATGAAACCAAAAGTTCTATGCTGGAATGGCCTCTGCGCTTTGATATTATCCGTGGGATTGCTAAAGGTATTCTCTATCTCCATCAAGATTCTCGCCATCGAATCATCCACAGAGATCTCAAAGCAAGCAATATTCTGCTGGATCGTGACATGAACCCAAAAATATCAGATTTTGGGCTTGCTAGAGAGTTTGGAGGAGACCAGATTACAGACAAGACAAAGAAAGTGGTTGGAACATAGTAAGTATTTATAAACTATGGACGATGTAATTCATTTATGACGCCTATTTGTCATTCTTTTTGGTTTTGTTGCAGTGGTTATATTTCACCCGAGTATGCAATTCATGGGCGTTACTCTGTGAAATCGGATGTTTTCAGTTTTGGTGTTTTGGTACTGGAGATGGTGAGTGGGAGGAAAAACAGAGAATTCTCTCATGAAGATGTCAATGATAACCTTCTTGGACATGTAAGTAAATATCTTATAGCTTAACTTTATCTTGATAAGAATATTTTTGCATAGTCAAACTGCCAAACCATTACCATGCGATCACAGTATATCCCACTCAAAAGAAGGGTACATGTATTTGTTTTGCCCAAGCGTTATATAGTGAATAAATTTTTAACGATTTTATTATTAAATTTGTATCGGTCACTAATGAGTAATTTTGATTGAAAATTCACCTAAAAGGAAAATATTGTATTTATTTTAGGACAGAGGAAAACCACCCCCATTCTCTCACTTTTGATCATGGATTTCGGTTTCAATCAGGCATGGAGACTTTATAGAGAAGGCAAGTGTCCTGAGCTCATGAGTCCTTGTTTACGCAACTCTTGCATTGTCTCAGAAGTGGAACGAACAATACATGTTGGTCTATTGTGTGTGCAAAATCTTGCACCGGATAGACCAACAATGTCGTCAGTGGTTAGGATGTTGAGTAGTGACGGTGCATTGCCTCCACCTAAACAACCTGCTTTCTTTGTTGGAGAAAGCTCGTCTAATCCCAAACCCTCTTCCGGAGGGGTCGATAGAGCAACTATAACGGTGTTAGAGGCTCGGTAGGAATGTATTCTTTGTGTGCTATGTGTATCATAGAGTTGCATCCATTTGTGCAGCTGTATCATACTCAAGAGCATGCAGTTTTTCTTTCATGATGTTACACAAACACACAAGTATGTATACATACATACATGTATATACATATGTTAGCATATTTTTTATGGAGACTTTGCATTTTTCCACGTAATTAAATATAATATATGGCTTGATCATAATATATCAAGTTGGATAAAATGATTATTGAATAATAATTAGCAATTAATAAAACAGTAAATATGATAAAAAGGAAAAGGTTACGTGGAAATAATATAAAAGATGATGTTGAAATTTGATGATTTCACATAACCAGACACTCACGAAGCCGCCACATCGCTTTCTAATGACATACCTCTCGTTGTCCAAATAACTTAGATTTGATTATATGTCGGATTCCATGTAATGCAGTATTTTTTCTTTATATGTTTTTTTAGGTCAAATTATAAAAAAAATTAACTTTGGGGTCGTTTACTAAACACTTACAAGTAAGTGTTTAACGTATAAATTTTCTCATCGGATGAACATGAGAAGAGTCAAGAATCTTAGCGGGTAAGAGCGATGAGAAAAATAGAGAGTCTTACTCGATAAGTGAGGATGACGACTCTTACCCAGTAAATTGTTGCATTTGATATGTTTTGATATACTAAAATCTTATGCATCAAAATAAATTATAATGTTGACTCATATTGGTAAACACTTACCAGGTAAGCATTTGGGTAAACGGTCCTTTAATTTGCTTATAGAAGAAAGTAAAAACCTCTATTATAAGGATATTCTATAAATAAACAAAGTCATAAAATAAAACAGAAAACTATATTAATACATGGATGTAAAGCATAATTTACTCTAATATATATATATATATATAGAGAGAGAGAGGGGTTGGTTATTATACAACCCTTGATATTTGTGCAACCAATACAATCCAATCTCAATCGTCCATTTCATTTGATTAATATATGATTTCATAGAAGTTTTGATTGTTTTCTAATATAAAGTATTAATCATAATTAATGAACCATATTCCCTTGATATTTGTGCAACCAATACAACTCAATCTCAATCGTCCATTTCATTTGATTAATATATGATTTCATAGAAGTTTTGATTGTTTCCTAATATAAAGTATTGATCATAATTAATGAATCATATTCATCTTCCATAAATATTCAAATTATAATAAATGAACTCTCATCAATTTCATAAATATCTCAATTTATTGTGTTGCGTTGGTTGTACAAATGCAACGAGTTGTATTTGAAACAAACTCTCTCTCTCTCTCTCTCTCTCTCTATATATATATATATATGTATGTATAGAGGCACGTTTAAATGAAAACCGTGCAATTCTTAGAAACCGTGTAAACTAATTTCGATCGATAGGAATATTCCAATTTTTTATAATTAAATTTAATCATTAAGGGTATATTAGTTATTTGCATTGTTTTCTATTAAATATGGAAGTTATTAATAAATCTTAATTAAGGTAATATAATAAAAGAAATTTTATAAATATTAACTTTTAAATATTTAATTAAATTATAATATTAAAAATTGGATTTTSTTATATTGTGTCTCGGTTTATTATTACCAAGATTCATGAAAATCGTAAGTTATTAGATTAATAAATCAATGAAATCAGTAATAGAAAAAAATATATTCATGAAACCGGTTTCATACATGATGAAATTGGTGCATGGAATAAATGAAAATGATTATGAAATTGGTGCATGATAAATAGGGTGCATGATGATATGGGTGTGTGAACAATCTCATTGGACAAGTGAAACAGAGTGCATGATTAATAGGGTGAGGAATTTACCATAATATGTTTCATGATGAATAAGGTGCATGATGAAGATGTGGTTGGATTTACCATCTTGCCCTTCTCGCTATTATAGAATAAATTTTTTAATATATATATTTTTTTAATTTCTTAAAATAAACTAAACTAATCTTGACCATTGATCAAGAAAATGAATTGATGAGATTGGTTTACATAGTTTACACAAATAAAGACAATTTTCATTTGATTACTCCTCTGTACACATACATATATATATATATATATATATGTATATGATTAGGTTCAAAAGAAAATTCTGAATAAATGAAAAATCGGATGAAAAAAAATTAACAAGAAAACATGATTGTTTTTTTTGTATGTAATTTGTTTCGATTGAATTTTGATCATATTTCGTATTTTTTTTCAATTTAAAAAATAGGGGGTGTGAGATTTTTCAATCTAAAAGTATAGATATAATGAATTAATCAAATGATTGATGGAGTGTTTTTCATTTTCCCGAGATATTCCCTTGAACTTCCCCCCTCTCTCTCTATATATATATTATATTAAAAAGTATTTGACGAAAACTCTTAAAAACTATTTTTTATACATGAATTATTGTATAATAATGCATATTATTTAAAATTCAAGATTACAAGTAAATTATATATAAGTACAACTTATTAAAGCTTTATGTTTGAATTCGTGTAACTAATTTCGGATAAACATAATCAAATAGAGGATAAACATATCATTTTAAAATATAAAAAATCTAAAATATAATTAGAATAATTATCGAGTTCTAACAAAATAATTAATTATTATCTTTATAAGAAAATTATAGAGTTAAATGCATGAAATAACAACCTACTTTTATAAAACTTTTTATTATAGCATTCTACTTTTGTTTTTCTTTATTACAGCAACGTACTTTCAAATTACTTTTTATTAAGGCATCGTACTTTAAAAAATGTACTCATTATAGCAATGGATAACCTATTAACTTTTAAACCGGTTAATCCTTTGACTTTTTTTATTTGTGTGGCTTTAATGAGGTGATGTGGATGAATAATTTTGATGACTTAACTAAAATAAAAATAAAAACTTATTTTAAATTATTATTAATAATTTTTATTTTTCATTGCTATGATCTAAAAAACATTTTTTTTTTTTTTACTTTTTCTTATTAAGTTGCATGCAAATTAAATATTCTTAGATTAAAATATTTATTAAATAAATATGAAAACATTATTTTCGAGATATATTTTGTTTGTAAAAAAGGTAACTCTTTTTATTTTATGTTATTCAAATAAATACATATCTTTTAAAGTTCTCTCTAAAATGTTAACGAAATAAATTGTGCTCTATCATTTTTTAATATTTTTATATTAATAAATAATTCAAAAAAATTTAATTAATTTAATATATTTATACATCAAATAAATTTTTTTAAATAAATATAATATATTCTTAAAAGATAATATTTTTTGGTAAAAAATAAACAATTTTTATTTTCCTTTTTTTCAAAAAACACATATTTTTTAAAAATATTAGCGAGATAAGTTGTGTTCTACTAGTTTTATTGATATTGGTATATTAATGAATAATTTAGATTTTTTTAAGTCATTTAATATATTTATTAAATAACATGTAAAATATCTAAATATTAAAATGAAAAATATAGTGTTTAATAATAACTAGTAGATGATATAATAAAATAATTTTAAAAGTACAATGATGTAGCAAGAAAGTCACATCACTATAGTACATGTGGACAACCTACGTGGACAATGAGGTAGCATGGAAGCATGATATAATGAGTAAATTTAAATCAAAAGGTTATCCAATGTTATAATGGGTAAATTTTTCAAAATACGATATCCTAATAAAAAATAGTTTGAGAGTAAATTCCTGTAATAAGAAAAACTGAAACTACAATGCTATAATAAAGAAATTTATGAAAATAGATTGTTATTTTGTGCATTTTGCCCAATGTTATATTATTAAACCAAATATAAATTACTTTGTTATTAAACCTAAATTAAATTATAATAAAAAAATTTGAATTAAAAAATTACACAAAAAATATGAATTTTAAATAATTAATTTGATACTAATAT
>NC_037528.1:5606044-5607244 GCF_001531365.2 Cynara cardunculus var. scolymus
ATATATATATATATATATATATATATCCTTATATACAAGTTTTACTTCCCTGTATAAAAAAATAAGTTTAATATTTTTATAATTTGACCCGCAAAACACCTGGTACTCTAATTTATACTTAATCTATTAAGAATAACTTTTTTATGGCAGTGTTTTTAAATAGAGTGACTTATATAAATTGTTTCTCATGTTTGTTAAAACTCTTAACAATTCTAATTATTTTTCTGTAAGTTTAAATTTACTTTTACTATTTTTCTGTAATTTATTAAATATTATAATAAAAGTAGATATTTTTCATAACAAAATAAATTGAAATAAAACATTTACAAAGAATAATAAAATAGTATATTGAGAGGTTTAACATTAATTTTTGTCATGTTGTTTTAAGGGAAAATTTATACTATTAGACTTGTATATTTGAAGAAGTTGGAAGAGTCAACATTCTAGAAGAATCGAAATTGAATACTTAAAGCATTTATTGTTGATAGTGGAGAGAGAAGCAATCCACCAATGGGGTATCAATCAAATAAATGGACCTTAAGATAACATATGATAGTTTAATCAGAAACAGTTAGCTGATTGAAGTTCATACAGTTTCATTAAAATAGTAGGACGTCCATTCTTGTGCTGTTGGAGTTCTAGCGTACAGCTTCTTAGCACATGTGGCGTCCTTGATGTCTAATTACGTCATGACAAGTTTTTCCGATTCCGATTCTTTTGCTCTCTGTAACAACCCTCACATCTCAAATACATATAATCCACATCATCATACTCATAATACTAAAATAGTATTATTACAAAATATGAACTATCAAAATGTATTTTTAATACATAAGCATAACAAGCTAATATCAACAATTAGACTTTTCCCTTGCCTTTATCTTTCAGAGCACGCTGTCCTGCAAAACAGGTTAATTCAACATTTGAGCGTTAGACCAAAAGGTCTAGTGAGTGTATAATCTTATACAACGATATATATATTCCAAGCATTCAGTTTAGAATCAAACATGTTCCGAAACATAAGTATATTTATGTTTCTCGCGGATTACACCGCCATCTCATTCTCATATCTCTTTCTCACTCGCKGATACACCATATCACTCTTGCGGTTACACCGCCATCTCACACGCAGCTAACACTGCTCATATCACTCTCGCGGTTACACCGCCATCTCACACGCAGTTAACACTGCTCATATCA
>NC_037528.1:5609079-5617278 GCF_001531365.2 Cynara cardunculus var. scolymus
ATAAACCTCTCAAGGCTTATCCGGTTTAAATATCCGGATTTCAATCCGGACACTAGTTGGCCGGTATACACAAATATCATCATTAAAAATGCCTCCAAACACATAATAATCAGTTGAAATGCTTTTTAATTTGTATAAAGCAATTCATATTCAAAGCTCAAATACACTCACAAAGAAATTGAGAGGCGGCTTATTTAGCCGACCCCTCTCCCTTCTTCCTTTATTTAATTACTCCTACACACACATATATACATAACATATATACATATATCACATATATATATATATATATTTATAAATAAATATATATACATAACAAAAATAATAACCAGACTATTACACTCTCCCTCCTCGATGACGAATAAATAAAATCAAATGATTTGTTTATGACGAAAAGAACTTGAAAAACAAGAGTATTCCACACGTTCCTTTTTAAGACTTAAAGGCCAACTCTAAACAGACGGCAAAAATTAGGTTTTTACCGGTGATGAAACGCTTTTCACACGTCATATAATCAAAAGTTTTGCCGGCTAGAAAAAGTTGAAAGAAATAAATGTTAAATTTGATGTCACCCTCTTGACACCACAAATAGGTTGGTCCACTTCTATTTTTTTTTTACTTTTACTTGTTTAGATTTTTTAAATATTATTTATTCTTTTAACATTTATTTTGAATTGAGTTTATACTCAAAATTAAATTATAAATAAAAAATAAAAATAGCATTAAAGAAAATTGACAATAATTAAAAATATATAATACTAAAAATTAAATAACATCAACTAATACATAAAAGGATTAATAATAATGAAATATATATTTTATATATGTCTATTAATTTGGTGTTTTTTTGTGTGTTTGGAGTTGAATTTATTTTTGATGTTAAAAGGCCCCACTAGTTTTAATGTTTTTGATGTTCACTGTTGTGAGTTGAAGTTGGCCTAAGAGGCCGTTTACTAAACGCTTACTTGGTAAGATAAATTTGCTCATCGGATGAACATGAGAAATGCCAAGAGTCTTACCGGGTAAGAGTGACGAGAAGGAATGGATATTCTTATCCGGTAAGTGAGGATGTTGACTCTTACCCAGTAAATTGTTGCATTCGATATGTTTTGATGTACTAAATTCTTACGCATCAAAATAAATGATAGTGTTGGTTCATATCAATAAGCGCTCACCGATTAAGCATTTGGGTAAACGGCCCCGAAGTAACTAAGTGAGAGACAATATGGGATTGAACTGTTTTTCAACAACTTGATTTATAACTATTGGACTAAAAGTTGTCTGATTTTTTTCCTCATGAAGTCATGTATAAATAAAGTTGTCTTTTGGATTAATCTGTTTGTATAGATTGGTTTTTTTTTTATTTGGAAGAGTTTTTTATAGATGAAAGAAACATGTTTTTAACAGGGAGTGACATGTTAAAAAATAAAACTCTCTATAATAGTTTATTGAATAAACCATTTTTATATCATTGAACTACTACCAAACATTCATATATAACCGATTGAATAAGTTTTAAGATATAATTTTGGAGATATTTGATTTACGATATGGTTTTTTTTTTTGTCGTTGTTAAGGTTGATTTTACTTTATTATTAATGTTCTCGAAATATGGATTTGTGTTTGATTGCTGATCTAACAAAAAAGTATGGTTAATCCTCTAGCGCATTTTATTTCCTTACCCGTATTTCGTTGATGCTATGACTAGATGAGAATACGAGTAAGAGTTAAATGCATGAAATAGCAATTTACTTTCATAAATTTTCTTATTATAGCATTCTACTTTTGTTTTTCTTTATTACATCAATGTACTTTCAAATTATTTTTTATTAAGGTATCGTACTTTAAAAAATCTACCCATAATAGCAATGAGTAACTTGTTACCTTTTAAACCGGTTAACCCCTTCACTTTTTTTGCTTGTATGACTCTAGTGATGTGATGTGGATGACACATCATTTTGATGACTTAACTAAAATAAAAATAAAAATATATTTCAGATTATTATTAGTGATTTTCATTTTTCATTGCTATGATCTAAAAAACATTTAATTTATTTGACTTTTTCTTATTAAGTTGCATGCAAATTAAATAATATAGAGTAAAATATTTCTTAAATAAATATGAAATATTATTTTTGAGATGTTTTTTTTTGTGGTAAAAAAGGTAAACTTCTTATTTTATGTTGTTCAAATAAATACATATCTTTTAAAATTTTATTTAAAATATTAACGAATTAAATTGTGATCTACAATTTTTTAATATTATTATATTAATAAATAATTCAAAAAAATATAATTAATTTAATATATTTATACGTCAAGTAAATTTTTTTGAGCAAATATAATATATTCTTTAAAAAATAATATTTTTTTCTTAGTAAAAAAGGCTAAGAAAAAAAGGAACGATTCTCATTTTCTTTTTTTCAAAAAACACATATCTTTTATAAAAATATTACCGAGATAAGTTGTGTTCTACTAGTTTTATTGATATTGGTATATTAATGAATAATTTATAATTTTTTAATTAATTTACTATATTTATTAAATAACATGTAAAATATCTAAAAATTAAAATTAAAATTATAATGTTTAATAAGAACTAGTATATGTTATAATAAAATAATTTTGAAAGTACAATGATGTAGTAAGAAAGTCACATCACTATAGTGCATGTAGATAACTTACGTGAACAATGAGGTGATATGAAAATTTGGTATAATATGTAAATTTAAATCAAAAGGTTACCCAATGTTCTAATGGGTAGATTTTTCAAAGTACAATGTCCTAATAAAAAATAGTTTGAAAGTACATTGTTGTAATAAGAAAAATGGAAGTACAATGCTATAATAAAGAAATTTACGAAAATATATTGTTATTTTGTGCATTTTGTCCTTGACTTTTTTATTTTTAATATAATTTTAAGTATAATTGAATTCAAAATAAATTTTTAAAAAAGTAATAATTTTAAAAGAAAAAATCTAAAACGTAAGAAATACTCCATGATTTTTCCGTATGAACATGAAATCATCATATTTGAAGCTTTTTCTTTCTCCCTTGTTTGACGGGCAAAACTTTTTGAGGATATGAAGAAAAAATTAGGTTTTGGCGTGTGATTGGTGTTGCTCTAGATGACCTTAAATCTTGGGTTTCATGTTACAGTCACAAGTAAGTTGTATAATTAGCAGTAGTGTATGTCTTCTTAATGATTCAGTCACTGCTTTTACTATCACTGGTGCAATAAGTCTGTTTATAAAATACTAATTTTGTCAATGGAAGACCTTTTCACAAGTCTATTGATTTCAACGGCTTTATTCTTGCTGCTCTTTTCACCTTCTGTTGCAGTAGACAATATAGCTGCTAATCAAGTAATCAAAGATGGTGAAACCATTGTTTCAGCTGGAGAAATGTATGAAATGGGATTCTTTAGCCCTGCTAACTCCAATAATCGTTATTTGGGGATATGGTTCAAGAAGACAGCAATGGGTACAGTGGTATGGGTTGCTAACAGAGACTTGCCGATATCAGATACATCAGGCACCTTCAAAGTCAGTAGTGAGGGACTCCTGCTGCTTTCCTACTGCGATGATACCGTAATCTGGTCATCCACTTGTTCGACATTTGTCAGGTATATTAATCCAGTGGCACAACTTTTAGATACTGGAAATTTTGTTGTCAAGGATGGAAACAGTACTGATCAGACCGATCTCATTTGGCAAAGTTTTGATTATCCTGGTGACACGTGGCTACCCGGAATGAAATTTGGTAAGGACTTCGTAGCAGGTGTTAACAGGAACTTGACATCATGGAAGAGTACCAATGATCCTTCGGTAGGTCAGTATGTAAATTATGTGGATACAAATGGATATCCGCAAATGCTATTGAGGCAAGGTTTAGTCGTACGCCTAAGGGTTGGACCATGGAATGGGATGAGGTTTAGTGGTCTGCCTGATGAGATACCAAATCCAATTTACTCCATTGACTATGCTATTAACCAAAAGGAAATATATTATAAATACGATCTCACGAGTTCTTCAGTTGTTCAGATGGTACATTTGACGTGGGATGGCATCATTGAAATGATGCACTGGAACAATCGGAGCCAGGATTGGTTTGTGTATGCAACTGGTCCAGTAGATACTTGTGGTCGCTATGGAATCTGTGGTCCTTATGGCAGTTGTGACATCAACAAAAATCCTCCTTGTAGTTGTATGGATGGTTTTGAACCAAAACGCCCAGATGAATGGAGCATGGCAGATTGGTCGAGTGGATGCCGATTCAGAACTCCTTTAGATTGTCAGGCCCCAGAAGTGTTTTGGAAAATCAGAGGAATGAAATTTCCCGACACACGACAATCATGGTACGATCATAGCATGACCCTAGGTGAATGTGAGATAGCCTGTAGGAAAAATTGCTCTTGTACGGCTTATGCAAATATAGATGTCAGGAGAGGGGGGAGTGGATGCTTATTATGGTTTGGTGCACTGATGGATCTCAAGGTTTGCGGAGAGAGTCAATATCTTTACATACGAATGCCTGCCTCTCTACTTAAAGGTTATCAAGATTGTGTTATATATCTCAGATTTTGCGATCTCTTCATTGTTGTAACGATATATCATCTTTTTAATTCTGTTTTTGCAGCGTTGGAAAAATATAGAAATGAGATTATTTGAAGTCAGTGAAGCAGATTGTAGTTTCAACTATTTGCTAAACTTGTTGCGTTTTGTAGATGATGGTCTTACGATCTCCCAATCTGGCTTCAACAAAAAGATTCGAGTACTCACCGTCACCTTGTCCATTTCATTGGTCTTGCTGGGCATGTCCTTAGCTGCGTATGTTTGTAACAAGAAAAAGAAAAGGTCTTCCACACAAGGACGAGGTAAGGCAAATGAGTCACGACAAATGAAAATTGTAAAACAAGCATAATAATTCTACATATCACTTTGTAGGTCACAGGGTATACGCCTTTGATAAACGGGACTCCAATGTAGTGAAGGAAGATATAGAGCTGAATTTTATCAGCTTATCTAAAGTAGTTAAGGCTACCAATAACTTCTCCATTGACAATAAGCTTGGACAAGGTGGCTTCGGTCCGGTTTACAAGGTAACTTATTGCTTGCACATCTATGGTGTCTCGTTTGATGCAATAGAATGAGTCATTACCCGATAATGAAGCATTTATCAACAAACTGAGGGGAATGGAACCCTTTCTCATTCCCCATCATTTTCATTCCTATTTCCATTTTCTGAGACGAACTAAGCGCCTTTTAATGTATCATACTCTGTAGGGAGTTTTGGAAAGCGGAGAAGAAATAGCTGTGAAGAAACTTTCAGAAACTTCTGAACAAGGGTATGGCGAGTTCTACAATGAAGTTGTTTGTGTTGCCAGACTTCAGCATCGGAATCTGGTGAAGCTTCTTGGATACTGCATGGATGGAAATGAAAGGATCCTGATTTATGAATACTTGTCTAACAAAAGCTTGGACTTGCATCTATTTGGTTCGACTCTTTCATCATGCTTCTACCGTGCATTGTATAGTATTATCATTTACGTTCGTTTTTCCTCGTGGGTCCCATCTCGATCTTGGATGCACAATCACATCTTTATCATTCCTTACGCAGTATAAAACAAAATGAAAATGTTGAGTGTTGAACGATGACTAGTCATCGACACTATACATTTCCATCTTGTTTTTATATGATGCAAGAAAAAGCGATGATTGTGGGTCTCATTGAGAAGAATTGAAATGGGGGAATGAAATGAATCATGATATTTGGCAAATCAAATCATGTAAACAAATAGTTTGTTATCTAAATTTATATAGTAATGTTACATTGGCAGATGAAACCAAAAGTTCTATGTTAGAATGGCCTCTGCGCTTGGATATTATCCGCGGGATTGCTAAAGGTATTCTTTATCTCCATCAAGACTCCCGCCATCGAATCATCCACAGAGATCTCAAGGCAAGCAATATTCTGCTGGATCACGACATGAACCCAAAAATATCAGACTTTGGGCTTGCTAGAGAGTTTGGAGGAGACCAGATGACAGCCAAGACAAAGAAAGTGGTTGGAACACAGTAAGTATTTATAAACTATAGACCATGTGATTCATTGATGACACTTATTTGTCATTCATACTTTTTCGTTTTGTCACAGTGGTTATATTTCACCCGAGTATGCAATTCACGGCCGTTTCTCTGTAAAATCGGACGTCTTCAGCTTTGGTGTTTTGGTGTTGGAGATGGTGAGTGGGAAGAAAAACCGAGAATTCTCCCATGAAGATGTGAATGATAACCTTCTTGGACATGTAAGTGAATTTGATGATAAAACCTCGTATTTAATATGATGATAACCTTCTGTGTGTGAAAACTTATTTTCTAGTGAGCAACTTAGATTGAAATTTTACCTAAAAAGAAAAATATTGTGTTTATTTTGAGACAGTGCTGAAATTTAAGTACCTATTCTCTCACGTACTTTTGATCATGGATTTCGGTGTCGTTCAGACATGGAGACTCTATACAGAAAGCAAGTACGTCGAGCTCATGTGTCCATCTTTCCGTAACTCATGCATTGTCTCAGAGGTGAAACGGACGATACATGTTGGTCTACTATGCGTGCAAAATCTTGCACAAGATAGGCCAACGATGTCGTATGTGGTTAGGATGTTGAGTGGTAACAGTGCATTGCCTCCACCAAAACAACCTGCTTTCTTTGTTGGAGAAGACTTGCCTAATCCCGGCCTCTTTTCAGCAGGAGTCGATGAAGCCTCTATAACGACGTTAGAGCCTCGATAGGAAGTGAATGGATTAGTTGTGCTATGTTTTAAATACTAAAATTGATTAAAATAAAACATTTAAGATTTTAAAATAATGAAATAGTAAATTGAGAGGATTAACGTTAATTGGGTTGGAGATGTGCCCTGAGGGAATTTGGAGTAGATGTTTGATGTTTATTCATATAATAATATATTATAGAATATTTATACTTATTATTTATATAATACGTTTGAGTTTTATAAAACTAACTTATAATTAACTGATAAACATGTTCAATATAATATAAACGTTGAACTCTACTGATATAGCAAAATACTCTATAAAACTTATAATTACGTGTGGTAAACCCTTCTTCAGATTTGGGATATTGTTTTCCATTGATTTAGGTTTTGTCCTTCTTTTGTTTGGTACTTTATTCTTTTTGATTTAATAAAACAATACATTTTTGATAAAGAATTAATATATGAAAAACTTGTATCATTTTGTTATTCTTTATAATAAAATGATTAAATATTTTCATACAGTTTGTTTTTTTTCTTCTTCATATTTTGGATCATGATTATATGATGTCTTTTTCGGATATGACATTTTCAAAAGAAAATTTTTACAATAAGTTTTTTATGACATTTCTGAAAAATTACATTTTTATATGACGCTTTTTGCCTTGCATTTGAACGATTTTAGTGGCATAAATCGAACACACAAAAAACTAAAATTATAAGGACCAAATAAAAAAAACTAATTGTATTAAAAATATTTAAATATTTTTTCATAAATAATATACAAATAATATAATTTTTTTTTATCAAAAAGATTAAAATACTAAAAAATGTATTTAATAAACTAAAAATAAATCAAGAGACTAAAACACCCATAAATTAGTGGATGGTTTTTAAAGCATCTCTAATCATTCGACAAATCCAAGGATATGTCAGTTTCACCCCTCAAACCCAATTACAATTATTGTTATTAAAAAAAGTAAATAATGTGAGGTCCACAAATCTGATGTTTTTTAAGTACGGTTGGAGTTGAGTTTTTTTGTTAATTGACCCACCAGATTTGTTATTTTTGGTGTTCTTTTTAATGTTAAGATTGAAAATGGTCTTAATATATGTAATTTTAGGGACAAAAACACCAACAAATTATAAAAGTATAGGAACCAAAATCATAATTTTAAAATCAAAAGTACAAAAATTACAATATTTCTCAAATTATAGGGACCAAAATTGTAGTTTACTCAACAATAAATAAAGATTGTCACAAATAATATAAAGAAAGGGGGGTGCTAATGGCACCCCTTATAGGGGTGTATTGATTGTGTTGGAAATTGTGTTGAGTTTAAAATTTAGAAAACATCAAATCAATTTTAAAAATATATTATATTTAATTATTATTAGTATTTAATATATATATATATATATAT
>NC_037528.1:5619718-5627302 GCF_001531365.2 Cynara cardunculus var. scolymus
ATAAATAAAACAGGAAATTAAATAAATAATATATATTAATTTAAATTTTCTTTAATTAATAATAAAATAAAAAGTAATCATCACAAAAAAACAAAAAAACACAAAAATTTATAAAATGCAAATGATTGAAACCTAMTTAGGGRTGGCATTAGCACATAATAGGGGTGCCATTAGCCACCCCCTAAAGAAATATTAAGTTAAAATTTGATAACATAAGTGAAGGGATATCGAGTGGGTCATGATGCATTTTATTAACATATCTTTGGTTATCCAATTTAGATTTCATCACATGTCAAGATTCTATATAAAACAATGCTTACCTTTTCATTTCTTATCCATATGAGATCAAATTGTAACCATCAGAATGATATCTTATTGGTTTAAGTTTGATTCTAAATGTAAAAAATATCTGAATGTCTCAAGTTTAAATTCAAGAAGAAATAAAAATTCTCTTATAACCACAGATGTTCAAATACGGTGCCTCTAGACTATCCGCAAAGCATATGACATTCCTGAAATTAGTCGGTTCGTATAACGGGTTGAATATTCATGTTAACAATTTGTTTTTGGAAGGAAATAAAATGGAATTAAACCTGTATTATAAATATATTTTTCAGTAAATGAAATCAAGAAATAAAAAGAGGAAGATGGAAGTTTTGCTAGAAATCCAAAATTGGTTACGAACCCACAATATCGTCCATAGCACGCCACATATTATCTTCGTGATGAATATTTATCATGAATAACACATTTATTCATAATAAATAGGTAAGTGATATTAATCATAAATCATACATTGATGATAAATGTGACGTGTCATTCATCATAAATCATACATTTATAAAAAATAAAACACAACTATATTCCTGATAAATATATAATGCATCAGGTTGTGGATGATAACTCATTTTAGGTTCGTATCGGAACCATGCCAGGACGAAGACCTTATTATTAAGGGGGTGTTTGAGATTACTTATGAAAACAACTTATTGACTTATTCTGGTGTGACACCGGTAATAAGCATTTTTGAGTGTTTGGATAAACAGTTTATACCGGTGCCAAATCGGTAATAAGAAGTTTTTGAAGAAGTTAGATAATTATAACTTATAATAAGTTGATAAACATTTTTATAAAAAAAAATTGTTTCAAATAATCAATCCCAAACACCCCCTAAATCAAGAGTAAATTATGATTTTAATCCATGTGGTTTGTTAAAGAATTATGTTTTTCATCCTTGTGGTTAAGAAATTGCATTTTTCGTCTTTATGATTTGCAGTTGCTACTATTTTCGTCTTTAGACTAAATTCTATCTTTAAATATAAGGGGCTAAAACGACGAAACAATAATATGTAAATCACGAGGATGAAAATAACAACGAATTACAAACCATACGAACAAAAATCACAATTCTCAATCACGGGAACGGAAATTGCAACTTGTAACAAACCACAAGGACAAAAAATGTAATTTACTCTTCAATAAAAATTAATTTTGTTTGCATTTATCTGAAAGACGACAGTGTTGACGTTGAGTAAGACGCAGGAACCAGTCGAAGGTATTAAACGTCCGTCTCTTTCTAGAAATCGTCAAAATTCGGTAGATATTTGAATTGTAATTTTGTTTTCTTTATCTTCGTTGTTGTTAATTTTACTTTGTTACTGATGTTCTGGGATGTGAATTTGAATTCGAGTTTGATTTTGATGGTTAAGCTAATAGAAAAAATTAGGGTTAATCCTCTAGGGCATTTCATTTCGTTACCCCTATTTTGTTGATCGAATTTAGAACAACGGATCATAGCTTTCTAGCACATGTTTACGATGCGGGTTCTACAAGCTACATGGAAATACTAATTTTGGTTCATGAAACCCGGTAGATGTTTACTTTTCAAGTTTTGAAGTCATTAAATTTCCAAGTCGCTTTCTGTAATGCAAATCCACTTAATAGTTGGATGTCTTTGTTGCATTGAAATGACATCACTATCACAATTATTTGAAGTCTTTCCTCCCATCCTGGGCTTTCTTTTTCTTGAAGAAAAAACAGTTTAGTTATCAAAAGTGAGTATCCCGTCGATGAAAGACCCTTTCACAAGTTCATTGATTTCCGTTGCTTTATTCTTGCTTCTGTCACCTTCTGCTGCAGTAGACAGCATAGCTGCTAATCAAGTAATCAAAGATGGTGAGACCATTGTTTCAGCTGGAGAAATGTATGAAATGGGATTCTTTAGCCCTGCTAACTCCAACAATCGTTACTTGGGGATATGGTACAAGAAGATAGCAACGGGTACAGTGGTGTGGGTTGCTAACAGAGACTTGCCATTATCCAATACATCAGGCGCCTTCAAAGTCACTAGTGAGGGACTCCTGCTGCTTTCTTGCTGTGGTGATACCATAATCTGGTCATCCACTTCTGCGGCATTTGTCAGGTATATTAATCCAATGGCACAACTCTTAGATACTGGTAATTTTGTTGTCAAGGATGGAAACAATTCTGATGAGACAAATTTCATTTGGCAAAGTTTTGATTATCCTGGTGACACCTTTCTACCCGGAATGAAATTTGGTAAGGATTTTGTAACAGGCATTAACAGGAACTTGACATCATGGAAGAGTCCCAACGATCCTTCTCCAGGTCGGTATGTAGAATATATGGATACACATGGATATCCACAAATACTTATGAAGCAAGGTTCAGTCTTACAGTTAAGGTTTGGACCATGGAATGGTATCAGGTTTAGTGGTCTGCCTAATGAGATTTCAAATCCAATTTACTCCACTGAATATGTTTTTAACCAGAAAGAAATATATTATAAATACGAGCTTATTAGTTCAGTTGTTCAGATGATATATTTGAAGTGGGATGGCAGCATAGAAATATTGAATTGGAGCAATCGTAGCCAGGATTGGTTTGTGTATGCAACTGGTCTAGTAGATTCTTGCGGTCGCTATGGAATCTGTGGTCCTTATGGAACCTGTGACATCAACAAAAATCCTCCTTGTAGTTGTATGGATGGTTTTGAACCAAAACGCCCAGATGAATGGACCATGGCAGATTGGTCTAGTGGATGTCAATTCAAAACTCCTTTCGATTGTCAGGCCCCAGAAGTCTTTTTGCAAATCAGAGGAATGAAATTTCCTGACACACGACAATCATGGTACAATCATAGCATGACTCTCCGTGAGTGTGAGATAGCCTGCAGGGAAAATTGCTCTTGCACCGCTTACGCAAATTTAGATATCAGAAATGGAGGGAGTGGATGCTTATTATGGTTTGGTGAACTGATGGATCTTATGGTTTGTGTAGAGAGTCAAGATCTTTACATAAGAATGCCCACCTCTCTACTAAAAGGTAAACACATTTCTTCACAAAAAGTTCATTCTAATCTTGATTTTTTGCAAGTTAATCGATGAACTTGAGTCCGTAAAAACCACTTGTTTCTCTTTAATTGTGTTCATATGTTCATTTCCATGTACTCCACAAATAGCAATTTTCTTTATGGACCTTTTGAGCATACAAAGGATCAAGATTGATACACTGTTTTTATAGCCCACATCTTATCAAGATTGTGTTGTATATATCTCAGATTCTATGTTGCAAAGGCATATCATGTTTTTAAATCTGTTTGTCGCTCCAACTCTGGTATTTGTAGCTTTGCTAAAATATAGAAATGACATTAGTAAATTTTAACAAGGGAAGCAGATTGTCCCAAAGTTCAGTTTCAGCTTACTGCTAAACTTGTTGCAGATGAAGTCCATATGGTCTCCCAAACTGGTTTCAACAAGAAGATTGGAGTCCTCGCCATCACCTTGTCAATTTTCTTTGTCTTGCTGGGCGTGTCGTTAACAGCATATGTATGTAACATGAAAACGAAAAGGTCTTTCGCTAAAGGAAGAGGTAAGGCAAATGACTCACTTCCAGGTTTTAACAAATAAATCATGTAAATCAAGCAGATGAGTATACAGTTACCTAACTTGTGTTTATAATAGTTCTACATATCACTTTGTAGGTCGTAGGGTACACACCTTTGATACACGACACTTCGATGTAGAGAAGGATGGTCTAGATCTGAACTTTATTAGCTTATCTGAAATAATTAAAGCCACCAATAACTTCTCCATTGACAATAAGCTCGGTGAAGGTGGCTTCGGTCCAGTTTACAAGGTAACTTGTTGCATGCACATCTATGTTAAAAAGCAAAGTTGTATCATGAAGACAATGTATAACATTGAGAAAATATTTCCTCTGTCTCAAAATAAATGCATTGTTGACTTGCCACTTACCCACACCCACCTTTGGGTGGGATATACCGAGTCTGTTTGGGTTGGTTTGATTTGGACTTGCCACCTAGTTTAACATGAGTGGTATTGATAAATTGAGTAAGTAGAAATATAGTTCATCCGGTTCAACAGAAAAATACGAGGGTTGCGGCTAGGGAATGGAAACGAAAATCTTTAATGGTGTCTGGTTTGATGCAAAAGAATGCATTACCAGATACTGGGTAGTGAAGCTTTCTCAACAAACTTTAGGGGTGCTCGGGATTTCGTAGGATTTTATGAAATAAGGTTTTAAAAATTGTTTAACATTTTTTTGCAATAATCGATTAATAAAAATGTAACTTAATTATTTTTATAATTATTCATAATTTATTTTATAAATAATGGAATCCAATTCCATTACAAATTCTACAAATCAAACACCCCAATGATTTCAAATTCATTCCAATCCAAATCCCTCCATGAAATCCAAATCGTCTGTCTGGTTTGCAGGAATGGAATGGATTGGGGGGATTTGGATTTCAAATCCATTCCAATCCAGTGTTTGGTTTGCAGGATTGTCCGGATTTGAAATCCTAGGATTTTATTGAAATCCCTCAAACATAGGATTTTGAAATCCCACGGGGATTTCATGGGATTTCGTAGGATTTGTATATAATAATGTTTAAAAACAATTGTTTTCTAATAATCAATTAATAAAAAGGTAATTTAATTATTTTTATAATTATTTATAATTTGTTTTAATAAACTATTTATAAAGAATGAAATTCAATTCCATTCCAAATCCTACAAACCAAACACACCAAAGATTTTAAATCCTTCCATGAAACCACAAATCTCTCAAAACCATTCCATCAAACCAAACGCTCCTTGGGGAATGAAACCCATTCACATTCCAATTTCCCATCATTCTAATTCCTAATTCCACTGTCTGAAATGAACCAAGCACCCCCTAAAGCTCATATGACAGATCATAATCTTTAGGGAGTTTTGGAAAGCGGGCAAGAAATAGCTGTGAAGAAACTTTCAGCAACTTCTGAACAGGGGTACGGCGAGTTCTACAATGAAGTAGTTTGTGCTGCCAGACTTCAGCATCGGAATCTTGTGAAGCTTATTGGATACTGCATGGATGAAGATGAAAGGATCCTGATTTATGAATACCTGCCTAACAAAAGTTTGGACTTATATCTATTTGGTTCGACTCTTTCATCATGTTTCTAATGCGCATTGAATAGTAATGCTATTCAAGTATTTAGTTATTTACCTTCGTTTTTCATCCCGCATTTTGTGTGTCCTATCTCAATTGTTATATTGGCAGATGAAACCAAAAGTTCTATGCTCGAATGGCCTCTGCGCTTCCACATTATCCATGGAATTGCTAAAGGTATTCTTTATCTACATCAAGATTCCCGCCATCGAATCATCCACAGAGATCTCAAGGCAAGCAATATTTTGCTGGATGGCAACATGAACCCAAAAATATCAGATTTTGGGCTTGCTAGAGAGTTTGGAGGAGACCAGATTACAGCCAAGACAAAGAAAGTGGTTGGAACATAGTAAGTAATTTATGAACTATATAACATGTGATTATTTATGGTGCTTATCTGTCATCCTTTTTTGTTTTGTCAGCGGATATATTTCACCCGAGTATGCAGTTCATGGGCGTATCTCTGTAAAATCGGATGTGTTCAGTTTTGGTGTTTTGGTGCTGGAGATGGTGAGTGGGAAGAAAAACAGAGAATTTTACTGTGAAGATGTGAATGATAACCTTCTTGGACATGTAAGTAAATTTGATGGCTTAGTTATTAAATCTGTTGAGTTATCGCTAATGTGTTAAAAAATAAACTTAGATTGAAAATTTCCCGAAAGGAAAATATTTCATTTATTTAGACAATGCAGAAAACTACACTTTTAATCATAGATATCGGTTTCATTCAGGCATGGAGACTCCATACAGAAGGCAAGTGCCTTGAGCTTATGTGTCCATCTTTAAGCAACTCGTGCATAGTCTCAGAGGTAGAACGAACAATACATGTTGGTCTATTGTGCGTGCAGAATCTTGCACAAGATAGACCAACAATGTCGTCAGTGGTTACGATGTTGAGTGGTGATGGTGCATTACATCCACCTAAACAACCTGCTTTCTTTGTTGGAGAAGGCTTGCCTAATCCCAACCCCCCCTTTTTAGCAGAGGTCGATGAAGCCACTATAACGATGTTAGAGCCTCGATAGGAAGTGTGTATTCCAGTGCAAAATTAATATGTATCGTAGAGTTTCATGCTCTTTAATTCATTAACTTTTTGAGATTAGTAAATATTAATTTATTAATTGTGTTTGCATTTACGGAGTATTTGACAACGGGAGGAGGATATTGGTGCCGAGTAAGGGGCTGTTGGTGGTTGCTGAATAATTTGGTGCAGAGTTATCAAAAGTAGAATGAAAAATTGTTGTTTGGTAAATAATTAGAATGAAAAAGAATGGAGTAAAAAGCTAAGGGGGTGCTCTTAAACGTTATGTAAAATTAGACTAAAACATAAAATGAGAAGGATTTGCCCTCCATCTCCATTGAACGCCACCGCCACCTCCAACCGTCGTGTACAACCGATCTCCTCCCATCAATCTCCTTCCTACGCTGTCATCTCTCTCCATCTCTTCACACTTGACCTATCTTCTTCAACCCTCTTACTCGATCTTCTTGGTTTTAATCGATTTCCAACCGTTGTGTTTTCTTGGTTTATTTTTTTTTATTTTTTTTGCAGGGACGGTGTCGTCAATCGATTTTCAACCTCCAACTCGATCTTCTTGGTGATCATTAAAAGTAGACAAGAATTGAGAGTCTTATCCGGTAAGTGAGGACGATGGCTATTACCATGGTTAGCACTTGCCGGGATAAATTGTTGCATACGTTGTGTTTTAGCGAATAAAATCATACCCGGAAGTAAGCGATAATGTTGAATTTTATCGGTAATTGTTTACCGGGCAAGTGTTTAGGTAAACGACCCCTGTATATTGTATAATACCTAGTATTGTTATTCCAGTATATCATTTATCTTCCTTTTTTTGTCTACATTTTGTGGGTCTCATCTCAAGATTGGATGCACGATCACATCTTAATTCTCACAGGATACCAAACAAATTGAAAATTTTGAACGTTGAGAGACAGTCATTGACATTATATATTTCCTTCTTGTTTTATATGAGGCAAGAAAACGCGTTGATTGTGGGTCTCATTGACTTGATGCGAGAAGAACTATATGTAATGTTAAAATTTACTTTTTTTTTTTTTTTTTTTTTTTTTTTTTTTTTTTTTTTT
>NC_037528.1:5627307-5628689 GCF_001531365.2 Cynara cardunculus var. scolymus
TTTTTTTTTTTGTTATTTTACCATTTTCAACTAGCTTACGGCCTAATTTTTCTCAAATGTAATTAATTCATCAACTAGTTCTCGACAAACCTGAATCATCGTTCATACCATTTGCGTTATATTGATAAAACCAACTACTAACATCAACCGTTAAAGTTTTTTATTCCAACTAGTAATAATTTTGGTAAGTACAAAACACGAAAACAAGATCACAAATATGATATTTGTTTCGTAACATTGTTGTAACATGTTTGTAATTGTCACGACATGTTCGTAAAAAGATTACTTGACTTGAAAACTCTATATCAACAATTCAAAATTTGATAGAAAAAACAAGTGGTCGTCCTAAGATTAATCGGTTTACATAATGGGTTAGATATACAGGTTAATAAAAAAAAGACTTTTTTCTTTACGTACCAATATGTTCAATTTCCATGCATTGAAGTTGAAATTATTTGGTCATCTACCTCTTCATGAATATTGTCGTCTTGAGGAAGAAAAAAGTATACTTATCACGTCCATGCATGGTTGATTATAGTTAAGTATTTTCCTAAAGTTCAGTAATTATCTTAATTATATTTTAGAATCTTTATATTTAAAATGAGACGTTTATCCCGTAGTTAATTATATATATATATATATATATATATACACTAGCAATATACCCGTGCAATGCACAGAATAAGCAGACTTGGAAGTTATTTTAAATGGAAAATGAAAAGCTCTTGGAGGTCTACAATAGATTCTCTAAAATTAAGAAAATAGAGATTTTGAATCATTTTTATGCTCCAACAGATTTCCTAAAACAATCTCTAAAATGGAGAAAATAGGAAAAGAATAATATTTTTTTTTTCCAAATATGAACACCACAAAAATGATTATCATGTGAGAGAAATATTTTTTTAATATATCCCACCATTAGAAAACTTTAAAAATAAATATTTAGAGAGATAAATAATATTCTAATAGATAAATGAAATATTTTAAAATTATAATCAATATTGGATTCTACAAAATACGGAAGCTGTGGAGATAAATATAAATTTTTTTAGAGACTTTAATTTTTGTTTCCATTTTGGGAATCTGTCGGAGATGMTCTTAGTCGTGTTGCTCAGTTGACAAAGAAATGTAATGACTTTGTTTAAATACACAACTGTTTAAAGTTAAAATCCCGTTGGAAATAGGCTCGAGTCCTTCTGCTAAAAATACATTATTCTTTTTGGAATATTTTATGTTAAAAATTAACTATTTACTCGTTTCTCTTCATTACAAACAAAAAGATTATGTTGATTTTTGGTCCATAATATTACTATATATAATCTGAGTTACAAGGTACCTTGGATATCTATTAGTGTATATGAAGTCAAACTTTCACTTAAGTA
>NC_037528.1:5629434-5635284 GCF_001531365.2 Cynara cardunculus var. scolymus
GCCTGCTAGTTAATTCTTCAATCAGAGTTGCAAGGAAAAAACAAGGAACACTTGGATATTTTTAGGCATTTGGATGGGTTCTTTATAAAAATAACAATACTGCCTATCAAAAAAGATGCAGACTCAAAGTTGTGAAAACACACAAAAGGTTTAAGTTTCACACGTAAAAATCTAAAGAAATADGATCAAGGAAAGCAAGAGAAAGAAAAKGTATTWCCTCAAGAGACCACCATCGTTAAATTTTTGATATATTATATATAATAAAGTCTAGACTTCAGATATCATAGTGAACTGAAATGGTCGAYAATCATGCACATCATCATGAAACACATGACAAAGACTATGAATAGTACGTAGACTTTACTTTGACCAACTGAAGCTAAACCTTTTTGCTTGAAACTGTAAGAATCGTAACAAACTTTTACCATCAAATGTTCATAGCTCGAGCCTCTGCCTTGAAACTTCCATGGTTAGCATCAGTGCCTCTTTGAAAGGAGGTGCAAAGAAGTCCATCTYAGGTTTAGACACCTACTAATGAAAGCAAAACAAAATRACTGATAAAAAAGAGGGAAACCTCCACACCTTCAAATTGAAAACCATGTTAAGTTGAWTTATTTCGGAGTTGAGAATTGAAAACACATCATATTGGCCTATCTTGTGGCTAGGGTTTTGGAGAACCATGTTTAGGAGAGGGACAATGGAAGTAGAAAAGGAAGAACCTTGAGAGCATAAATCACTGCTTGGTATGGCTTGACAGTACTAATCTTGAGAATTTGAATTTTAAATTTGGGGTGGGTTGGAGATTTATCATATTGGTTTGAATTCGTAGAAAAAGACAGAGAGTGCAGAAGAGGTGAGACATGAAATAGGGAAGAAGAAARTTGTGGAGAAGAAAGCAAGGGTCTGAAATGACCATTTTGGGAGGTGGTGTGGAATGTAACCATGCATGAAAACTAGTTCAAAACAGAAACATCAAAAAAGTAAGTTGGGAACTTAATCTTGATAAAAGTTATTTGAAGAGTTACCATGAATAGAATTAATGGCATCAAGAAGGCTCCATGCATAAAAAGGTTGTACCATATGCTTTATGACTTGTCTTTAAGAGATTTTTGAATTTTGTGCATAAAACCATTGTATCATATGCTTAGTAACTTGTATTTAAGACAATGATCTAAATGGTTATATATGTAGTATAGATATATATATATATATATATATATATATATCATTTTGTTATATGAATTCAAACATATGGCTTTAAAACGTTATACTCATGCATATTTACTTGTAATCTTAAATTTTAAGTAATATGCATCATTAAACAGTACGTACTTGATGCATTAAAAATGGTTTTTAAATGTTTAACCTAAATACTTTATAATATATAGTATAGATACCATACATAAATTAAAGAGGTTTATATATTTTAGGACAAACAAAATAAAAGTAAGACTAAAAAGCCCTTAATAAGTAATATAATTAAGCTAACATTAACAAATCCAAATATCCTCAAGAGGCCATATTAATTAGACATTAGCAATTAATGGCATGTTTGTTTTGGTGGTTTAATAAGTTTAGTAGGGCTCATAGCTTATTCGGTCGCTATACATAATTGTTTGAAAATGGTTTAATAATGATATAGAAATTGACTTTATCAGTAAGTTTCTAAGAGAACTTTATGCAAAAACACTCATTCCATCTATGAAAAAACCGTTCCAAACAAAAAAAATCTCAATCTATATAAAAAGCTTAATCTACACAGGACAGACTTAATGAAAAAACGAATCAAACAACCCATATATCTGAAGGAGAAACTAGACTCTCAATGTACTGCACGCCTTTTTTGAAAATAATCTCAGGACTTGTGAAACCTTTTATCCTCTTATACGTTCCTTTTGATGGGTCGCAGATGATGAACCTCTGCAACCGATCAATCACAACAATTCTTCCGTCTTCTAAAATACAAACAGTCTGGAGCAACCCATACACATCTTCAAAAGCTAATCTGACCGAAAACTCTTTCGACCACGAGTTCTCGACACCTTGTTCCTTCATAACCCACACATCGAACCCGTTGCCAAGAACGATGTCTTTAATCGTGCAAAGGCGTCCGTGTAGTATACCCAAAGCAGACGATAGATGAAAATATTGATTAGGCATATGCATCGTAGAAGCTACCATCTCCTCAACATCAAGAGCCACAAGATTTTCCTTGACACCACCGACGAAAGAAATATAAACCCAATACAAAAATCCATTTAGAAACACACCCACATCATCTTTATAGGTAAGAGATGGAAGGATGTTTTCTAAAGTGCTCCATGAACCCGTTTTAAGACTATAGACGTCGCAATTATTCCAATTGCGATTAGAATCATAGTCACTTGAGTACAACTTACCACGCCCAATGATGATCTTTAAGTCATCCGGGGTGGCACCATAGCCGAACCCGTATATATCGTCGGAGTGCTGACGTCGAGCCCACGGTGGAATGGGAAGTATCTTGGATACAGAGGTGAATGGATTGTATAGAACCATCTTCTTAACAAAACTAAAGTTTGTAAGGACCAATAGAACTATGCCATTGAATGTTCCAACGATGGTAAATCGATGGTATTCGAGAGGAGGATCAAGAAGATTGACAACCAAAGGAGCATCATCGTCGACTGGTAGTTTGTTTAAAGCATAAAGCTGATCAGGTGGCTTGGGAAGAAGGATCATTGGACGTGATCTGGATTTCAGAAAATAGGGATCGGAAATTAGATGATTCCAATGAGTGGATACACATCTGAAGCGTAGTAAGGATTTTGCAGGAAGTCGAGTAAGGATGTTGTGAAGAAGAAGATCGGGTATATGGATGTCTGCCATCTTTGCAACACAAAACCCTAATTAATGGAAGAAGGAAGATACGTACGGTTTATAAAGCATGCGGAAACCTAGCGACATTAGGAAACTCAATCAAAAATCTAATTTTAATTTTTATTATCTATATATATGTATATATTGTATTACAAACTATTTGACAAAAAAATTTAAAAATTATTTTTTATATATGAAATATTGTTTATTAATATATATTATTTAAAATTCAAGATTACAAGTAATTTTACATAAATACAACTAATTAAAACTCTATTTTTAAATTTATGTAAATAGATACAGATAAGTATAATTAAATATGTAGGATAAACATCCATTTTAAATATAGAAAATTTAAAATATAATTAAGATAATCATTGAGTTTTAACAAAATAGTTATTATCTTTATAAAAAATTATATTATTATACAAAAAAAAGAAATTTTAAATAGTTAGTTTGATACTAATATAATTTTTTTTTATGATATATATTCATGTTTATATTTTGTTCAAAAATAAAAACATTGTCATTTTTTCAAAACCACATAAAACTGTATTGTAACATCGATTGAGACAAAAAAAAATGTAACATTAAAATCGAAATGTATCTTGCTACATTGCACGAGTATCATTCTAGTAATCAAATATAGAAGGATGAATATTTTAGTTTAAATATTAAATATAATTGATATTTAATTAAAAAAATTTAACAAATAACATTGTATTACTTTTTTATTTAACTAGAAGGGTACTCGCATAATGCAGCGAGATACATCTTGATTATAATATTTCGTTTTATATTTTGGGTCTACCAATATTATGATGCTATATGGTTATGAGAAAAAGAAAAAAAATTTATTTTTTATTGAAATATAAATTTGAAGATATCATAAAATTTTGAAAAAAAAAGTGATACTAATATTAAATTAACTATAAGTTCTCGTTTTTATGTAGTTTCTTTGATTCAAACTTTTATTATAGTTTAATTAAAATTTAAAAACGAATTAANTTTAAAAACGAATTAAGTTATATTTGGTTTAATAATAATTTTTTTATAAATATAATAATTAATTATTTTGTTAGAACTCAATAATTATCCTAATTATATTTTAAATTTTTTATATTTTAAAATACGATGTTTATCCTTTATTTGATTATGTTTATCCGCAGTTAGTTACACGAATTTAAACATGGAGCTTTAATAAGTTGTACTTATATATAATTTCCTTGTAATTTTAATTTTAAGTAATATGCATCAATAAACAATACTTCACGAAGAAAAAACGGTTTTTAAGAGTTTTTGCCAAATGATTTATAATATTTTAATTTAATAATGTTTTATTCCACATTTCTTTTTTACAAAAAATATTTTCTTATTATAATATATGTAGTTATTAATAAATAAATTTTAAATCGATATCTATACTATATTATAAAGCATTTGATAAAAACTCTTAAAAACCATTCTTTATACATGAAGTACCATTTATTAATGTATATTACTTAAAATTTAATATTACAAGTAATTGTGCGTAAATACAACTTATTAAAGCTCAATTTTTGAATTCGTATAATTAATTGCAGATAAACATAATCAAATACAAGATAAACATCTCATATTAAATATAAAAAATCTAAAATATAATTAGGATAATCATTAAGTTCTAACAGAATCATTATCTTTATAAAAATTATATTGTTAAGCCAAAAATAAACTTCGTTATTAGACCTAAATTAGATTATCTTAAAATTTTGAATTAAAGACAGTTGTACAAAAAACACAAACTTTTAAATAGTTAATTTGATATTAATATCGATATATTTTTTCAAAATTTTATAATATCTTCAAATTTATTTTTATTCAAAAGTAAAAATATTATCTTTCTCAAAACTATATAAACTCGTATTATATTAACAGAGATAAAAAAATAAAACGAAACACTAAAATAAAGATATATCTCTCGCTACATTACGCGAGTATCCTTCTAGTTTCAAATAATACATACGCACAGTGGTGGAATAAAAGAAATTCTGAACAAATATATACCTTTAAAATTGTTTGAAAAGTCCTAATTTGATTCGGGAAAAATTCACTGTGTTAATTTGATACAAGTATATTTTTATAAATGCAATCGACTTTGACTTTTTGAACAAAACATAAAACTACATCTTACATTCGACTAGTTTTTATGTCGAATTCCACCTTTACGAAGATCTTTTTTGATTTTTTGGTTTATTTCGTGATGGACAGTTGAACAACAAAATATAATTTTATCAATTTCTTATATAAACATGTTTGACAACATCGCATGTATATTCGAGTTGTTCATGGCGGTATAGCCAGCTAGAACTTAGAAAAGCGGGTTTGAATAACCATTTTAAAAATATGGACGAGCTTGGGCAGGACCGTTCGAATTAATGGACGTGTTCGAACAATGAGAAAGGAGATTTGAACAGGCTCGACCAGTACCCCGGTATATAATTATAATCAATTAACTTTTTTATATAATTAATATTTTAATAAAAATAAGTTTAGAAGTGATTTAGGTTGGACTCTTCTATTGAGTATCAAGTACGTATCAACCACCTCCCAAATATATCCATATATGTGATATGTTTTATAGTACGTCTCGAATCTCGATCTTGAGATATTAGGTGATTAAATATTTTGTTGTTAAAGAATCCAAATTTCAAAGGGTGATAATTATTGAAGAAGAAAAGTCGAACTCCATGTTATATGAAAAATATATCTTTTACATTGTGTAGGTAGTATATAATTGATTATATATGTATAACTATAATTTGCTTCTATCTTTTATACCCGTTATCGTATTGGTTGTAATCAGGTTTTAGTTATATGTTGATTCTAATTTTAATTTTATATATTTGATTGTCATAATTTTCTATTTTATGTATTATAATATATCATATGTTAATTTTAATAATTATTTTATATATGTGTTATATTTATTTATTTTAATTAATTTCCTAA
>NC_037528.1:5635424-5663621 GCF_001531365.2 Cynara cardunculus var. scolymus
ATTATGTACATTGATTATAATCTTATTTATATATTAATTTTAATTTCATTTATATCTATATATTGATTTTAACTGATTAGTAAGTTTTTTTTAGTTTTATATATTGATATAAATTTTGTATATTAATTCTAATATGACATATTTTATTTTACTTGAAAATAGTAAAAGTCAATATGTAATGCGTACAAAACAAAAATAATTGAAACTTGTATGATCAATCATTTAATAAATATATTGTTTTCTAAATAATATAATATATATATACATGTTAAGAATAAATCAAGTGATGGAGAGATTGAAAAAAGTTTGTCTGAAAAAAGACTTTGTTGAATAATAATGGTTTGTAAAATAAAGAATACTTCAAATGATAGAGAAAAAGAAAAAGAGATTTATTGATGGACAAATCATAGAGGAGCACATGGAAGGGTTGGGAGGTTTCACCTCCAAGAATGAAGATGAAAAGGTTGTAGGTTAAAATTTTTAAAATTACCAAAAGAACCTTATCCTAATGAATTTCATGTTTTAACTATAGGGATGGAAAAGTCTTTTACATATATCAAATATTTTAAAAATCAAAAATCTAAGAAAAAATAATGAGAGGTTTTTAATGTTTAGAGGACGACACCTTATTATGTTTGGTTTCTTCTTTAAGAAGTAAAAATATTTGAAAATAATTTTTAAGCCCATTGCTAAAGAAGGAAAAAATCGCAATAGACCGATCAAAATCGATGTCTTAAAAACCATATGAAAGATTACCGATCTTAAAAAATCATAAACCATCTTTCTTGATACACTTTTTTAGCATCAATGCAAAAATATTCTAGCTTAATGTTTATCAAGTTCATGGATAAACAAACAAAAAAATACTTATTTTTATGTTCTACATATGCTTAAAAAATGTTACCTTATTTCATCAATGATTCATATGTCACTTTATCCACACACAAAAATGATTCATATGCTTGCATAATTCCAATTTTAGTGTGAATGTCTCCAATTAAAAGACGAAGTACTATACTTACATCAACAAAAACCCATATCATATATGTCTTTTTGAATGACGCATCAAATCAACAAAAATGCAAATCATCTCCACAAAAACTGAATAGATGAAGAAGTGAGAAATTAAGAGAGATTGTTATGCTTAAACAATGTTATCTTATTTCATCAAGGATTCATATGTCACTTTATCCACACACAAAATATTCATATGTCTACATAATTTCAGCTTTAGTGTGAATGTCTCCGATTAAAAGACGAAATACTATACTTACATAAACAAAAACTCATACCGATTTGTCTTATTGAATGACGTCTCAAATCAACAAAAATATACATCGCCTCCACAAAATTATAACTGAATAAAGAGGAAGAATTGAGAGATTAATAGATAGATTATCATAGAGGTATACCATGAAGAGAAGATGGAAAATTATAACTGAAAAGAAAAAATTAATGAGAGTTAAAAATCAATTATTAGAGGGAACATGAATAGGTTGAAGTAATTAATGAATATCAAAAATCAAAAATAAATATTGAAGTGAGAAAAGCTTGAGAAAAGAAGATAAATGATAAAACATTTTCTAGCTTTGAGAAGATGTCACGTCATTGTACGTAGTTTCTTCTTTAATATATATATATATATATATATATATATATATTACACTTTTGATCATTGTGATTGTCATTTTGTTTCATTTTTGATTGCTAATACTAACTTTTATTAAATAGGTTTGTTAACTTAGGAATATTTTCATGTTTTTATATTTTTTTCGTTCTTTATTAAATAAATAAACATTATTATTATTATGTAAAAAAATGTGTTTTTTTGACAAGTCTATGAACAAATTACAAAGATATCAAGTAATTTTGGTGAACTCCGGTACCCCCTCTCCCTTTGCTGGCAGCCCTTCTTCTTCTCTCCGTTGAGAAGATTCGGCGTATCAGCTCCGTTATCTCTCTCTCCCGACATGAACATCTCCTTCACGGTATCTCTCTCCCCGGCAGATCTGGTCTATAACTTCTTCATGGTCTCTCTCTCTCTCTCTCTCTCCCGACGTGAACACCTGCATTCCTTGTTTCATCTCAAAGGCGACCTACATCTCAAATTTGGGTTTGAATCGATTTTTGTTTTTGTTTTATTAGGGTTTTCATTTAGGGTTTTGATCTAGTTTTTTATTTAAGGTCTGATTTAGTTTCTGATTTGTGTTGGATTTAGTTTTTTATTTTTATTTTAGAATTTGTGTTTGTTTTGAACGTGGGTTTGTGATTAGGGTTCCCAGATGAAATTGGGTTTGAGGCCGGAGATGTCACCTATATATATATATATATATCATCTGCTGATACCCGGCCAATTAATGTTTTGCAGGTAAGGAGGCGATAAAGGTGTGGGTTTTAATTATAGGGGGCAGTAGGTTTTTTCTCCCACTGTTCATCCTCTTTCTCCTTGGGTATGGGTTTATTTTGAAATACGCAGTTGGGACAGAGATCGAATAGAGGGTATGCACTGGTGAGTATTTTCTCCCACTCTTCATCTTCTTCCTCCTTGTTTCAATCGTTTTAAGCAGTGCATTACTGCTTTTGTTTTCATATATATTTTGGTTTGATTTAGTTTGATGTGGGTTTTGATTTAGTTTTTGAGTTGGGTTTTGATACAGGGTTCTAATTTGGGTTTTGATTTTGATTTTTTATTTGGGTTTGCCGGAAAGAGAGATGGGTTGCTATGACCGGAGGGATAGTGCCGATCGATCATTCACCGAATTGGGAGGTAGGGGTCCTGAGACTTGCACCAGGCAAAAATGGTTGTACACATGTTAAAGAATTTGCACATTGAAACTCATTTAAAAATATAGCAAAAGGAAAAAAAATATAAAAAAAGTAAAAAAATACGAAAATACCCTTTATCTTAACCGAGTTTTTTTTAACAGAGTGAACAAGATGGGCCAAATCCGAAACCATAAGGACCAAAAATGTAATTTTGGTCCTTAGTACAAAAGAGGAACGAAAGTTAATAGTAGGCGACAACTATATGGACTAAAAAAGGAAAAAGACAAAAATGTACAAGGACAATTATATCCTTAATTTAAGTTGGGGTTGTTTGGTTGGTTTTCTGTTAAGTTCTATATGAATAAAATTGTCTGTGTAGATTAATTTGTCTGTATGAATTGATAAGGTTTTTGTTCAGAGTGTTTTTCGTAGATAAAAATAGCATGTTTTTTTTTATTTAGGAGAGACATGTCTGGAAAATATTGGCTTTCTGCATGAAGGTCTTCCCAAGGACTCACAGAATAAGCCACTTTTTATATCATTAAGCTACTACCAGACGATCATATATAACTGACTGAATAAGTTGTGAGTCTCATTAAGCTGCTAACAAACAAACTTTTACCTTTTTAACTAAAGTTAATCAGAGGAATCAAAAGTAAAACAAAATAACTAAAAATATAATTAGTTTAAGATAAGGACCAAGCTTAATAGTGAGTAACAACTAAAGGGACCAAAAATGTAATTTACCAAAAACATTATCGGAAGACCAAAAAGGGGAGAAAAGCGAGGATGAAATAAACCAAGTCCTTGACAAGATCTTAGAAAATTGAAGCAATTTACACTCTGGGGGCATTACTGTAATTTTCAGTGAGGGCATTCAATTGCAAACGGATTCTACCCGTTTTCTCCTGGGTTTCCTCTAAAACCCGAGATTTTGTGTTTCTAATAACATCTCCAAGTAAGCTTATTAGATAATTTTTTAAATGGGTAATTGACAAGATAAACAGCTCCAACACAGAACCATAATTCCAGCATCACTCTGTGTAGCATAAGCCATAAATCTGCAAATAACTCAACAAAGAACCACTAATTTTTCTTACCTTTTTTTGAGATCGAGAAGCAGAAGAAGAGATCGAGAGGGAAGATGAGATGTGGGTTCTCAGAGATGGAGAGGCAGAAGAAGACCCATTATCTTTCTTGAGAGATCGAGAGGCAGATCGAGAGCTGAGAGCGAGACCTTGAAATTGAGAGCTGTTGAAATCGAGAGCTGAGAGCGAGACCTTGAAAATCGAAAGCTGTTGAAATCGAGAGTTGAAAGCGAGACCTTGAAATCGAGAGCTAAAGAGAGCTGAGAGCGAAATGGAAATGGGAGGAGGTTCTAAATTGATTCCAGACATAGGATTCCCACTTAAAATTAAGAGGACGGTAAGAGGTAAAAAAAACTCTTAATTTAAAAAAAACAAACGGTGTGAAATCACTTATTTCTGACCGATGAAGAGTTAAGAGGTAATTAAGTGGAGAATTATAAAAAACAAACAACCCCCAATAACCGGTTGAAGTTGTATCTTTTTCAAATATATTTTCATTTTTCATTAATTATTAATTATTAAATACTAAATATAAAAAGTTTTTGAAAAGGTTGGTTTTAAAGATAAGTTTTTGTTAAATAAAGTTAATAAAAATATGAATAAAAAGTCAATATAAGACTTACGCATTTGTGGATACTCCTAACGGATTTGCATTCACTGATTGAAGGCTGTTTACCAAATGCTTACGCAGTAAAATTAACACCATCATTTACTTATCGGGTAAGATTTTTAATTTTGCCTTGGTTTTTTGTCATTGTTATAGGCTTATATGGATTTGGGTCTCCCTTCACTTGGTCTAAAACTGAACAAATGCAATTTAGTTATTTGTATGGTACAAGTAATCATAGTAGCCCACAAAATTGACTTCAGACGTTGTTGTTGCTTCAAAACACAAAATACCCCTTTTAACTGTAAATTAAAGCCAAAAAGATTGATCAGATTGTATGTATGGGAGCATCTCAAAATGAGTTGCTTCTACTCCTTTGTTCTACTCTTCATCCTGATCACAGCTAGTGGTGCAATTGCAATAGACACCATTTATTCAAATCAGACCCTCAAAGATGGTGGCAGTGACACCATTCTTTCACCAACTCAAATCTTTCAACTGGGCTTCTTCAGCCTTGGGAATTCAAGTTTACGCTACTTGGGGATACGATATAACACCATATCAACAGGTACTGTTGTGTGGGTTGCTAATAGAGAGGTTCCACTTAATGATCCCACAGGTATGCTCAAAGTCAATGACGATGGGACCCTACAGCTTCTAACCGTTGACAATACCTTAATTTGGTCATCTCGATCTTCTAAACTAGCCATAAATGCAAGTAATCCGGTGGCACAGCTTTTGGATGATGGAAATCTTGTCCTCAAAGATCAGATTAGTGGCAACCTCATTTGGCAAAGCTTTGATCATCCTGGAGACACCTTGCTACCAGGAATGAAACTGGGTGTGGACCTTGTAACGGGTACACACAGGAACTTGGCATCATGGAAGAGTTCTAATGATCCTTCACTAGGTTTTTATACAGTTTGGACGGACATCAATGGATATCCACAATTACTCAACAAGAAAGAAGATTCGCATTTGGTACAAAGGCTTGGATCTTGGAACGGTCTGGGATTTTCTGGGATGCGTGGTTTGGGACAAAGCAGCTTCTATGCATTTGAGTTATTTTTGAATCAGGAGGAGATTTACTACAGATATACACTAGTAAACAATTCATCCTATACAAGGATGAGATTAGATCCACAAGGCACCTTTTATCATTTAGTTTGGAGTGATCAAAGCCAATCATGGGTATCATCTATGATGCCTTTCTTGCACCGTTGCCGTTATGATTCATGTGGTCCTTATGGAAGCTGTAACATTAATAACTCCCCAGAATGTGGGTGTTTACAAGGATTTGAACCCAAGGTGCCTGAAGACTGGTCTATTGGAGATTGGTCAAATGGGTGTAAGCATGTAAATTTTATGACTACTGAAAATAGGCATAACTTCAAGAAGTTTTCAAATCTGAAATTGCCCGACTCACAGTATTCGTGGTTCAATCTTACCATGTCTCTTGGTGAATGTGAGAACGTTTGCGTAAGTAATGTTTCTTGTACAGCTTATGCAAATAGTGATATTAGAGGCGGCGGAAGTGGATGTTTATTGTGGTTCAGTGAGCTGCTTGGCATCAGAGAGGCTCCTCCGGGAGATGGTTCAGGACAAGAAATTTACATAAAATTTCTTGACCCAAATATTATTAGTAAGTGCATTCTGATTCCTTTTTGTGTCCACAAGTCCTATTCTTATGGTTTCTCAAACCTTATGATAGTACCAGTTATTGCATGCCAATGTGCCAACACGAAAGAAAAACACCCAACATCTAACTTTTGTTACAAAAACAATTAATGTACATGGTTGGACTATCATTTAGTACTGGAAATAGAATTAGAATTAGGATAGAATTGGGTTTTGGTTAGGTTTCATATGATTGTCGGTCAAAGGCCAAAGGAACGATCTCGTGTGCTACATACACGTCATACTTGGAAATCTGAACATTCACATGGTATCATAGCTTTTAAGGTTAATACTTGGTACAACCACAGGAGGGTTTTATTTCCTCGCCTCCAGCACTTTAGCCGTAGGAAGAGATATAGCTCATATCACGACCTCATTGCAGCTTCTGTGGATTTAATGCATGGCCTTCATTGTCGCCAATTTGTGCCTTGACATCCTCCAAAACCTCTGCCTCAAGGCCCTGATCTGTTGCATCAAGTCTAGTCTCCTTGGAGCCTGTTTGGCGTTCGTGGCCTAGGCTCTGAGACCTTCTGTCTGACGTCTGAATGCCTTTTGAAGCTTCATCAAAAAAAGATTACAATGACAGTATGATGTGATAACTCGTCCCACATTGATGGAAGTGGGATTATCACCTCATGAGTGGACTCCATCCTTTGACTTGTTGGTTAACTGTGAATCGGTTGACAATTTGGCTTCATGAGTGGACTTCTCTGTTTTGACTTGATCAAATTGCTTCTGTTGTTTAGGATACTTGGGTCTCTCATGGATTATAGTTGGTTTGCTTTTGCTTGTGTAGCTTAGGATACTTGGTTCACTCTTTCACTATATTAATTTTGCTTGGCTAGATCGATTGGATGTTCAGGTCTGCTCATGTTAGTTCGCATTAACTTGGATGCTTGATTTTGTGTAGATCAAACAAGGTAAATAAGGCACATACGATATATAGTCAAATACTATGGAAGTACTATGCTATTTCTTCGCCATACCCATCTTCAAACAAACAGGATCACACTTAGTCAGAAACTTGGCAAGATGGACACCTTAACGAACTGAAACTAGCTTTGATAGATAAGGGATCTCTATATGTGCCAAACATGTTTATTGTTCCCTAACAAACGGAAACTAGCATTGATAGATAGAGGATCTCTATATGTGCAAACCATTTTCCCAGCCATAGGTGTGGAATTAGTAGGGAAATTTGAAATAGTCATTCACACGCTTTTGCTGCAAGTAACCTACTGGAGCTGCCAGCAGAGGTAACCAGTGCCTATATGGAGGAGTAGTGTACTTATTTGTAATATAGTCAAATACTATAAAATGTAAATGTAAATTCATCGTAAAGTTATAGCCTAGTATTAATGAGAAGTACGACCACTAACATTTTATATGGTGAAAAGGAGACAAGAAGACAAAGAAGAAATCACAGCTTAAAGTGATCTTGTCAACAATATTGCCGGTGGTTCTGCTCAGCTTTGCACTGATATTATATGCTTGGAGAACTAAGAAGAAATCACATCTTAAAGGTGAGGCTAAGTTAAACAGGTACTTTTCCTTGCAAGCTTGAAGCTCTCACTTGATAAACAAGGAAAACATCCTCATATATATATATATATATCTATATATATACATACATATATATTATCTTTGTATATATTTAGTCTACAACTAAGTAAGTCATATCATTCGTGTTTTCACATTTTATAAGCATTCGTAAACGAGGACCAGAACAAAGATTTGGAGCTACCATTGTTCAGCTTCGATAAGATAGTTAAGGCCACCAGTAACTTTTCAATCAATAATAAGTTGGGGCAAGGAGGTTTTGGTGCAGTTTATAAGGTAAATACTCCCAATGGAATTCCTTATCGAAAGAATAACTAAAGAGCCATGTACTCACAGATCTTGGTGCTACTCATGTTAACTATTTACGTCTTTATATTCACATAAAAGTGCCACAGAAAATGAAAACTAATCTGAGAGAGCATTATCAGAGTATCATCCAATCATATATAATTGAACATAGTTAGCAAAGATTAACAATGAGTATGTTAACTTACGGAGAAAAAATGATCTTCAGGGTGTGCTTGAAGGAGGAGAAATTGCTGTCAAGCGGCTGTCAAAAACGTCAATGCAGGGACTCATTGAGTTCCAGAATGAAGTTAGATGTATTGCTAAGCTTCAGCATCGTAATCTTGTGAAGCTTTTGGGATACTGCGTTCAAGGAGAGGAAAAGATTTTGATTTATGACTACATGCCCAACAAAAGCTTGGACTCTTTTTTATTTGGTTGGAAGCCCTCAAGACTATATAAAAGCACACACCTGATTAAATACTTAAACCCTGTAATACAAACTAACAATCAGTTCAAACTGGTGGCAGATGAAAACAACTCCGCGTCACTTGACTGGCCTCAACGCTACCACATTATCAACGGGATTGCTCGAGGACTTCTTTATCTCCATCAAGATTCCAGACATAGAATAATCCATAGAGATCTCAAAGCTAGTAATATCTTGCTTGATTCCAACATGAACCCAAAAATATCGGACTTTGGCTTGGCTAGAATGTTCAAAGAATATGAGACCGAAGCCAAAACAAAGAAAGTTGTTGGTACATTGTAAGAATCTATTAGTCACACTGTTCATTATAGCTTAACATGTCTTCTGTACCATTTCACTTGGATGCAAATGTACTGTAGGGGTTACATTTCTCCAGAGTATGCAGCAAATGGGGTTTTCTCAGTAAAATCAGATGTATTTAGCTTTGGTGTTTTGGTGTTAGAGATTGTGAGTGGGGCGAAAAACAGAGGATTCTCTCATCAAGATCACCACAATAACCTTCTTGGGCATGTAAGTTGGGTAAAAAAAAACAGTCTCATTCTCATGAATTTGGTTAGTACTAACCTCATCTTACAGATCTTTAAATTGGTTTAGGCATGGAGACTCTACAGGGAAGCCAAGCCCCTGGAACTGGTTGATGTAGCTTTAGGGGGCTCGTGGAATGTTTCTGAAGTGCTTCAATCAATACATGTTGGTTTATCATGTGTGCAACAACATGCAGAAGATAGACCAAGCATGTGGTCCGTGATTCACATGTTGGGTGGTGAGGGTGCACCACCTCCCCCAAAACAACCTGGATTTTTCACGGAGTCTACCTTAAGCATGCCAGAAGTGCCGGTTTCCATCAATGAAGTCACAATTACACAATTAGATGCTAGGTAATTACATAAAGGCATATAGAGCCATGACCAATCACACCACACATGTCATCAATTGTTCAATCAAGAGTTTTTATGTGTTTGAGAGCCATAGAATAGGCTCTCACAAAAAAGATGTCCAAGGGCGCATAGGTGTTTACTATGGGTTTTTTTTTCTTCTTCTTCTTTCGGTGAATCGCTTGAAGTCAAATATCTTGTTTCACCTTGTCTTATAGGGTGAGTGTTGAACACATCTGTTCCACATAAAAATCATGTCAAATATGAAACGGTGATCCATGTTTTATTTTATTCAATCCATCCATGTTTTACCAAATGCACCAAAGTTTTGTTTAATTTTTCTCTTTTATCTCCTCGTGCGATAATGAATGTATGCGCTTTTCTGATTTCTCTCTTGGAATGTATGTTTGGTTTTGTTAAACGTGTGATTATGTGTAGATTTTCAAATTCTGTTTTTAGTTTGAAAGATGATCTAGTCGAAGTTTCAAGTAAACTGATTGAAATCAAATAAATAATTCCCAATTTTGTTCCCCAAATTATTTTTTTGTCAAGATTTATTCACTTACGGTTGGTAGTTAACTCAACAATTATCCATAAAGTACTTTCGAATGTTCTAGATAGGTAAGTGAGACAAATTTTGTGTAAATTTCGATTTACTTTTTGTTTTTGTTGTGGATTCTCTCCCTCCCTCTCTCTCTCAATTTGTAATTTTATAAGAAAATACATTAAAAATAAGGACACATTTTTTAAGCATCTCAATTCCAATTTCCATTTTTTTTCTTCTCAAATTTTGCTTTTTATTGATCTAATTATTATCAAAATATTAAATAATTAGACTATTCATCTTCGTTAGTTACATTTGAATTTATTTATTATTTTTATTTTACATGACTCTAATTTTTTATTCATATAATAACTAATGAATATATATAATCAATATATTTAAAAACTCATTTATATAAACGAAATTAAAATTAATATGATCATCAACTATTTATCTTCAATTTTTTTAAACTATCGTCACGTACAACACAGTTTCAAACGCTAGTTTATGTTAATATTACTACTTGGAACTCTTTCTACATCAATTTGAAGCTTTAAAATGTTAATAAACATGTATTAATTAGCTAATTTTAAAATCTCAAAATCACATGTTATCAAAGACTATTGAATTTTACCCATTTTGCTCATTTGAGTAGCATTTGAGTAGCGCTACTCAAATGCTTCACTGATGCTATATTACAAAGCTTCAAAGCTCTCAAGCTTAAGGTCCGTCATTGATTCTGCACCGGCTTAGGTTAGTTGTGTGGGCGGGGTGGGCTGCCCACCTTCGAATGGTGTTGAGCAGACAACTGTCTTATTTATCCACCTAGCTTTTCCCCGTGGTATAGCGATTCGGGTGGTTGGTGGCCCCTTCTAGAAACAACTTGGGAGAAATTTTTGAGAAATTTCAACGAAAGACAAATTTTTGAGAAATTTCAACGAAAGACAAATTTTTGAGAAATTTCAACGAAAGACTTTGTTGTGGTTGCAAGGCTTAACACTACAGACTTTAATGCTTCAAGACACAAATATATTCAAGGACTAAGGAGACTGCTAAATATCAACTGTAAACTAAGCCAAGATCGACCAGATTGTATGCAGCACCTCAAAATGACTTGCTGCAACTACTCCTTTGTTCTACTGCTCTTCATCCTGATCACAACTAATGGTGCAATTGCAATAGACACCATTTATTCAAATCATACCCTCAAAGATGGCGACACCCTTGTTTCAGCAAGTGAAATCTTTGAATTGGGGTTCTTCAGCCTTGGGAATTCAAGTTCACGGTACCTGGGGATACGATATAAGAACATATCAACAGATAATATTGTATGGGTTGCTAATAGAGAGGTTCCACTTAATGATCCCAGAGGTATGCTTAAAGTCAGTGACGACGGAACCCTACAGCTTCGGAGTGTTAGCAATAACTTAATTTGGTCATCCCAGTCATCAAAACCAGTCACAAATACTGGTAGTAATCTGGCGGCACAGCTTTTGGATTCCGGAAATTTTGTCCTCAGAGATGATACGAGCGGCGAATTCATTTGGCAAAGTTTTGATCATCCTGGCAACACGTTGCTACCGGGAATGAAAATTGGCATGAACCTTGTAACGGGCATAAAGACGAACTTGACATCATGGAAGAGTTCTGATGATCCTTCAACAGGTTCTTATACACTTTGGATGGACATCAGTGGGTATCCACAATTATATATTATGAAGGACGAATCAAGTTTCCAACAAAGGCTTGGATCTTGGAATGGTTTGGGTTTTTCTGGGGTGTCTGGTAGCTCATCACACAGACCCTACATGTTTGATTTTGTTTCAACTGACGACGAGATTTACTTAAGATACACATCAGTAAATACTTCACTAGTCACGAAGATGATATTGGATCAACAAGGTTCCTTTAACGTGTTTTTTTTAAATACTCTAACACAATCATTGTATTTGTATACATTGACAATCCGCGATGGTTGTGATCGTTACGGTATATGTGGTCCTTATGGAAGCTGTAACATTGATCATGCCCCACCATGTGCGTGTTTAGAAGGATTTGAACCCAAGCTGCCTGAAGAATGGTCTCGTGGAAAATGGTCAAATTGGTGTAAGCATGAAACTCTTATGACTAGTGAAAATGGGCATAACATCAAGAAGCTTTCAAACCTGAAATTGCCCGACTCACGGGATTCGTGGTTTAATAAAACCATGTCTCTTGGGGAATGTGAGAATGTTTGCGCTCGTAACGTCTCTTGTACAGCTTATGCAAATACTGATATAAAAGGTGGTGGAAATGGTTGTTTATTGTGGTTCACTGAGTTGATCGACGTCAGAGAGGCTTCGACCAGAGACAATTCAGGGCAAGACATATACATAAGCATGCGCAATCCAAATACAATTCGTAAGTGCATTTCTGATTCATTCATAGTTGACAAACAGTCCTTGCTAAATTTTGAAGTTAAAAAACCCAAAAGTGGCTTCTGTTCCGAGTGGAGTATAGTTTGTGTAAATCAAACAAGTTAAATAAGAGTGAAACTTCCAAACAATGAAGTACATACGTTATTAAGTATACATAAAGTAGGCCCATGGACCTACACTGGTACACAAAAACGGAGCCTACTACTTGTTACAAGTACCATGCAATTTCTTTGTCACACCCATCTTCAAACAAATAGAATCAAGCTTAGTTAGAAATTTTGCAAGATGGACGCCTTAACAAACCAAAACTAGCTTTGATAGATAGGGGATCTCTATATGTGCCAACCATTTTCCCAGGCATGGTGGGGGATTAGGGGAGAAGTTCAAAATAATCCTTCACAGACTTATGCTGCAAGCTAGTGACCAACTGGGCAACTGGCAGTGCCTATATAGAGGAGTGATGTACCTTTTTTTTTATTAACCTGGATATCCAACCCGCTATGCGAGCCGACTAATCCCAAGACGACCACCTGCTTGGTAACTTGGTAAAATACCTAGGGATGTGAATGTAGTTTCCCTGCTAAGTTATAGTATTAACTACAACTACCATCACTGACATTTCGTATGGGTGAAAAGGAGAGGAGGAGAAGAAGAAGAAGAAATTACCGCTTCAAGTGATCTTGTCGACGGTAATTCCAGTGCTTCTGCTAGGCTTCGCACTGATATTATATGCTTGGAGAAATATGAAGAAATCACATCTTAAATTTGAGGGTAAGTTAAAAAGGTACTTTTCCTTGCAACTTGCAATTTTGAAGCTCTTACCTTGATAAACAAGGAAAACATAGCTATATATATATATATATATATATATAAAATATTCTTTGTATATATTTCATCTACAACGTAATAAGTTGTACTATTCTTGTTTTCACATTTCAAAGCATTCGTAGATGAGGACCAGAAACAAGATTTGGAGCTGCCATTGTTCAGCTTGAGTAAGATAGTTAAGGCCACGAGTAACTTTTCAATCAATAATAAGTTGGGGCAAGGAGGTTTTGGTGCAGTTTACAAGGTAAATATTCCCGATGAAATTCCTTACTGAAGGAACAAATAAAAATCATGTACTTACAGATCTTGTCTCTATCGTCTTTAACTATTTACATTTTTATATTCACATAAAAGCATGACAAAAATGAAAAAAAAATCCAAGAAAACATGATAGTAGCATGCAATCAAATATATGTGTACATAGTCAGCAATGATGAACAATAAGTGCATATTTAACTTAGGGACAAAAATGATCTTCAGGGTATGCTAGAAGGAGGAAGAGAAATTGCTGTCAAGCGGCTGTCAAAAACATCAAGGCAAGGACTCATTGAGTTCCAGAATGAAGTTATATGTATTGCAAAGCTTCAGCATCGTAACCTTGTGAAGCTTTTGGGATATTGCGTTCAAGGAGAGGAAAAGATTTTGATTTATGAATATATGCCCAATAAAAGCTTGGACTCTTTTTTATTTGGTTGGACACCCTCAACTCTCAAGATTATATAAGATCACACTCTTGATAAAACCCTTAAACCCTGTAATACAAACTAACAATGAATTTGAATTTGTGGCAGATGAAAACAACTCCTTGTTACTTGACTGGCCTCAACGCTGCCACATTATCAATGGGATTGCTCGAGGACTTCTTTATCTCCATCAAGATTCTAGACATAGAATAATCCATAGAGATCTAAAAGCTAGCAATATTTTGCTTGATTCAGACATGAACCCAAAAATATCAGACTTTGGCTTGGCTAGAATGTTCAGAGAATATGAGACTGAAGCTAATACAAAGAAAGTTGTTGGTACACTGTAAGAATCTATCAATCACATTGTTCACTGTACCTTAACATATCTTCTATAGCATTTCACTTGGATTCAAATGTGTTGTAGGGGTTATATTTCACCAGAGTATGCAGCAAATGGGGTTTTCTCAGTAAAATCGGATGTATTTAGCTTTGGTGTTTTGGTCTTAGAGATTGTGAGTGGGAAGAAAAACAGAGGATTCTCTCATCAAGATCACCACAATAACCTTCTTGGGCATGTAAGTTGGGTAAAGAAGAAGTTACTCACCGGAAATTTGATCACTACTAACCTGATCTTACTGATATTTTATGTTGGTTTAGGCATGGAGACTCTACAAGGAAGCCAATCCCCTTGAACTGGTTGATGAAGCTTTAGGTGGCTCATGGAATGTTTCTGAAGTGCTTCAATCAATACATGTTGGTTTATCATGTGTGCAACAACATGCAGAAGATAGACCAAGCATGTCGTCTGTGATTCACATGTTGGGTGGTGAGGGTGCACTACCTCCACCAAAACAACCTGGCTTTTTTACAGAAGCGACCAAGTCTGAATCTGAGTCTACCTTAATCATGCCACAAGTGCTGGTTTCCATCAATGAAGTCACAATTACGCAATTAGATGCTAGATAATTATATAAAGGCATATAGACCCATGACCAAGTACCTAATCTGTGTTAGGTGATTTGGCTACACACGAAGTGCCTTCTTTTTCCTTTTTTTTCTCAGTGAATTTTGTACGAGAGATCTGGATTCTACTTCAAACCTCCCCACGCCCCCAATTCATGTTCAAGTCCATGGAATGTCAATGATAATTATTAGATGCTCTAGATGAATAAAGCATTAACCTTGTAACTTACAATCATTTGGAATTATGAGTTCATTATAGTCGGGCAGAATAGTAGCATCTTTCTTGTGTATCCAGATGGCCAGACCGCAGTATGCTACTCCATAGAACTAAGTTTCATTTCAAACAGTATCAACCCACTGTGCATGTAGTAAGTGATCACGATATAAAACATCGGAAACGATGGTCGATAAACCTAGCGCTGTCAGCAATGGAAATTCATACACAGCCCCAATTGTTCAACAAGGTCCTTTGATTTGTCTGTAGGCTCTCACATACCATGTGTCCAAGCATATAAGGGTGTGCCAGTGTTCTTTTTTGAATCATTTATGCCAATAGAAGTTATCTTGGTTAAGTGGCTTAAATTCTGGTGGCTAGAAAATGGGGAAAGATGCTATAACCGTAGGAACTACTAAATCCAATTCTATGGTCTAATAAACTACATATATTCTTTGTGAACTTTCTACAAACATGTTGTGGGCAATGAGGGTTACAAGCTACATTTTGGAATCTAATCAAGATTGTAAAATCGAAGACCATGGAGTGTGATGATTCAGAGATTACTTTACTATCACAACCCTCAAGCAAATCCTGCCATTTTACAAGCTCCATCACGGCCGACGATCAAGACCTGGTCAGTTGTCACGGAGGACAAATGCATGAATTTAATAGTCAAACCTCCGTTTCACTTTCGGCCTGATTTTTTTTTGAAGAAACCATATAAAATTAGTTTTTGGGATGGTTGTTCTACCAACAATAGTTTAACATAACCGACAAGTCTTCATCCCTTAAACCCAATCAAGACTCTAAATCCTGTTTGAAAGCAGAACGCCCAATCTATTTTGGTCATTGTTCAACCCAATTAGTTGTATCACCGACTTGATCATAATTTAAAATTGTTAAACCCACATAAAAAGAATACCATTTTGTAATTAGGACATTGTATTTGCTGCTAATCAAACCATTATAATGATAACCATCGCCATAGCCTTTTCTTTGGGATGTTAAAAGCATCTCAAACAGTTTTTCTAAAATAGAAAAAATCAACTTTTTGTTATCTACAGTGCTACAAGAGCTTTCCTATCTCATACTCTAAAATATAGAATCATGAAGAAAACTATGGATGTAGAGAATTCGTTAGAACTCTAAAGAAAAGAGAGAGATGTTTTTTTTGTTCATCCACTCAATAAGGGTTGAATTAATATAATTTTATATAAAGTTTTTTTAGAAATGCATTGAGATAATAAAATTATAGGATATTTAAATAATATAATTAATGATAAAATAGAGAATTTATTGGAGTTGAATGTAATTTATTTTAAATATTTTGACTTTTGGACCTCCATTTTAAAAAAAATTACAGGAGGAAGTGTTTTCCTGTATATGTAAAGTGCCACCACAGTTGTAGAAAGGGCAATACTTACGGCAGATAGAGCTCGAGTTCTGGCACCACAATCTCGAAAGCCAAGCCCAACCTTGGATAGAAGATTGGATTATATCATTGGATAACTGCAACAGCTATGGCATGTGTGGCCCACATGGAGGCTCTAACAACCTCACTTCTCCTTACAGTGGGTGTTTGAAAGGGTTCAAACCAGCAGAGGAATGGCGTCCCCATAACTAGGCTAGTGGATGTGAAAGGAGCGTAGCTCTGGATTGCAAGCCTGAAGAAGGCTTTCTAAAGTTTCCTGGTGTAAAACTACCAGACAAACAAGGTGCCTGGTTTGACGAGCACATGACTCTGGACTCTGGAGGATTGTGAAGTAGCGTGCAAGAATAATTGCTCTTGTACAGCTTATGCACATCCATACATCACAGCGGCCAGAACTGGATGTTTGCGATGGTTTGGTAATTTGATTGATATAAGAGTATATCCACAAAGAGGGCAAGATCTTTATGTTATAATGGATGCCTCTGAGCTATCATGCAAGTCCTCTTTTTGTAAAACCGAAGCATTTTTAGTTGATTAACTTGCCCTTCACCATGCTCGATCTATGTCTCTATCTCATAATGCCTATACTTGATCATGAATCACCCTCAACTTGACAGTATTTTGCTTATCTCAGGTCTCCAATCTGGCTCCAACAGAAAGAAACGAATGCTAATCAAAGTTATCTTGTTAACATCAGCAGCACTGGTTGTGTTAGGTATCGTCTTGGCGCTGTATGCTTGGACTTGGAGTAAGCAAAAGAGATTAAATGTAGAAGGCAAGTGAAAGGATGCCAAACCGTGACTTTTAGTTCTTTAAAATAAAAAGGCTCTTGTATACAAAGAGAAGTACTACTACTGCCATAAAGCTTATAAAAATAAGTAAAAGAAAACCATTACCAAAGCAGATCATCTGAGGCGTATGCCTCAACACCGCCTCACCCCTCACTGAACCGCCTCACTAAACCAAGGAATAAGCCTCATCCATGGTCCAAGAGGTGTTGCCTCAAGTGCGGTTTTTGGCCATTACACCTCGAGGTGTAAGCCTTGAACAAGTTTTAAAACCATGGGTACAACCATTGCTATATTAAAAATTTGTTCTACATAGAAAGAGGGGCACGAAAAGGAGCTATATCACAAGAGATGCAGGAAAGTATTCAGGATATGAGCATCTTAACTAATTAAATTACACTAATGACATTCTTCAACAAAATCATCAAACATGAAATCTCCAGTACGTTAGCCATGAGCCTATGATGTCTGGAAACAAAGTATCATGTATAAGCATCGACGCCCTAGTTCTGATCACTGCAGCCACTATAACTGAACTGGCGGCATATGAATGATCAAACAAATTGTGAAATTAACCTCTAATTCGCAAGTTTGATTTCCAATCAATTCCTCACACTTCAAATAACAAACCAGGCCCTAACAAGTATTAGATTACTCTAATGGAGATATCACGAACATTAATATTAAATTTTTAACATCTAACCGTAAATCGTGGACCAAAAACAACCCTAGCAAATGGGAATTTAATTGAAATAGAATATTGACGTCCTAATTCCTAAATGAATAATCGATACTTCAAAACTTAACTAAAGTTATATATAGCATATGTTTACTTACATAGTTACATGAGTAGATGCGAAATCGAAGTCCCATCCCCCCCCCCCCCCCGGGGGGGCCCAACAGAAGACGAATGGTACTGGAAACCACAGTTACCAGGGATGACGAAGAGAGGTGGTCACAGTCTGACAATCTCACAAAATCCGACGCCGATCGACCTCAGGTTTAGGCGAGCCCTACTGGCCGGTAGTACTGGAGACCGGAGAACGGAAGAAGTACATAGCAGTGAGGCTTTCCGAATTAGGCAGGTACGCAGAAGTAATGACAGGCAGGAGAAGAGGGTACCGGACCGGATCGGACAAGATCAGGCATAATAGTAGTACGTTTTTGTTTGGTAGGAACAGGACCGGACATAACAGAACTAGATAAGCTATTTTAAAAATTATTTAATAATTTTAAATATTATATAATAGTTATAATTAATATAAATAAATTATATAATTTAATTTATAAATATTTGTATATAATTTTCATATTTGTATCAAATTTGAATGAAAAATTTGATAGTGATTGTGTTGGTTATAGTGGAGGTGAGGTGGTAATGAATGGTGGTGGTCGTGGAGGAGGTTGTTGTAGTAGAGGAGGAGTTGAAGGTGGCTAACGGCAGTAGTGGTGGTGGCAATGGATGGTGATGGTCGACTATGGTAGAGGTGGCAATGGACTTGGTGGATGGTGGTTGTGGAGGCGGTGGAAGATGTTGTAGTGAAAGTGGAGGTGGAGGTGGAGGTGGCCGCCGATGACCGCCGGTATTGGTGGCGGCGGCCGAAACTAGCGGTGATGGTCATTAAAACAAATATTATATTAAGATTATATATCAAACTAGGGTAAATTAGTAATATTTTAGTTTCTGTGTCATTATTGTCCCATCTTGTTTCACATATTTTGGTGGAACAAGAAAAAACATTTTTTGTTTCATGTTGTCTCATCTTGTCCCAGTTTTTGTGTCGCGCCAAACGTATGACAGTGAGTTCTTGTTCTGTCCCATGTTGTGCCAAACATAGGACAGTGAGTTTTGTCCCTTTCCATATACCAAACGCAGCCTTAAAGATCGAAGAGTATTTGTATTTAACATAAAAAAAATGCTTTGAAAATAAATCTTGTCCCAGTTTTTGTCCCGTCTCATATACCAAACATGGGACAGTGAGTTTTGTCCCGTCCCATATACCAAATCTTGTCCCAGTTTTTGTGTCGCGCCAAACGTATGACAGTGAGTTCTTGTTCTGTCCCATATTGCGCCAAACATAGGACAGTGAGTTTTGTCCCGTCCCATATATCAAACGCAACCTTAAAGATCGAAGAGTATTTGTATTTAACATAAAAAAATGCTGTGAAAATAGATACACTATCTAACAATAAAAATATTTTGCAATATATGATATGTAAATACCTTTCATAAAATAAATATTATAATTTTTTTTTGTATTATTACCAATTTATGTAAATCCGAATTTATCATGATACATTTTTTTATTTAATAATTAATATAATCAACATTAGCAGTCAAAAATCCATTTGTAAATTGTTTGATTTTGGTTATTATGTGTTTGAAAACAACGTTATTGTTTCGACAAACAATATTCAATTTTTGGTAGCTTTATCGTATCCTCAAAATTGATCTTAAAATTTGGGTCGGTTAAACAATTATATATTGTTCCTCGTTATTTTATTTTTAATGTGTAATATTTCGGTTTAATTTTTACGTGTGGAGACTCTACATAATATAAAAGTCACATGATTTGGTTGATGAGTTTTTAGGGAAACATGGAGTGTTCATGAAGTGACACGGTCAAGGTCAAAATTGATTGGTGTGTTACACGTGCAACAACGAGCAGAGTCGTCAGTGCTCTTTATGTTGGATGGTGAGGGTGCAATACCACCACCAAAGCAGACATGGTTTCTTTACCGAAGAGAGTGGGTGCATATCTAATATTCCATCACAATAATTCATCTATGAACCGACAATAACATATATAAATGTTAGATAAAAATGGTTGTGGAATACTAAACAGGGGGTAATACCCAACACTTACATGTATATTAACAAGTGCATCTAACTTTATACTTGATAAGCTTTATCGTATATTTTAATGCTGATGCTTCTGGTATCGATAGACATACCGCTTATTTGTTTGACAAACAATGGTCAAACAATATATATTTCGTTCAATTGTCCTTCTGACGTATTTTTATATTCCAATTTTTAAGATTTAATAGTTTAAATATTTCCATATAACTTTTTCAAAATATACATTTTTCACACTATAATATCTTAAATAAATATTTTGAAACTATAAAATATTTTGACAAAAAACATGTTTTTGCAAAATAAAAATACAATTTCTTCTTATCTGAATGCTAAGAGACCAGCCCAAAGCTGAAGCAGGAGGCCCAATTCTAACATACTAATTCTTTAATTTTGATCTCTAATTTCAATATTATTTTCGTTAATTTATAAAATAAATAAAATATTATATAATTTTCTAATAAAGAAATATCAACCAAAGAAAAACTTATCATTCATTATCATTTAGTAAAAACACGTGCATGATTAACATTATATATAATTATATGTTAAAGATAAATAATATATTGTTGTATCATATCAAAACAAGACGAGTGATCGTGTAAAAAGGAAAGTTATAGTGAGAAACGTAAGAAGAAATCTGAATTCTTGATCACTTTTGTTTTCATGTCTACCTATAAATTGAGTTTTAGATGGGAGTTCATTTTGTGCATCTTGATGCACTTTATTAATGTTGACATTCAATTAGAATTGATGCAAGGGTGAAGATCTATTCTTACGTTTCTCACTATAACTTTTCTTCTCACAGAAACCAAATCCGTCAAAATAATGCATTATAAATGCATAAGAGTATAGTTTTGTGGATAATCATGTTTTTTATTCGTAATTTTAATGTATGAGTTTAGACGATCAATTTACAAAATACAAATTCAATCATCAGGCAAATGATCGTGTGAGAATAAAAGTTGTAGTGAGAATATATCTGAACCTTTGATCATTTTTAATCGCATGTTCATCCATGACTTAAGTTTTAGAAAGTAATTGATTCGGTGCATCTCGGTGCACTTTATTAGTATTAACATTCAATTAGGATTGATCTAAAGGTATATATTTCTTTTTACGCTTCTCACCATAACTTTTTCTCTCACCGAAACTCAACCATTCATCATCATCATATATATATACTTGAATGAAGCAACACCCAACTACGGGGCCGTTTACCAAACATTTATCCGGCTGAGCTTTTATCAAGTCACGTTACCTTACCGAATGAATGTAGTAAGGACCAATAATTTTACACGGTAAGAGTGATGCAAGAACCAAGAGTATTACTCGGTAAGTGAGGGCGGATTCTTACCATATTTTGCGTCTACCGGGTAAATTATTGCATATGACGCCGTTTTTGTTAATTAGAATTTTACCCGGTAAATAAATGATAGTGTTGAATTTTACCAATAAGCATTTATCAGATAAATTTTTGGTAAACTTCTCCTATATCGAATTGAAACCCTTCGTTTCACAAAACAATGAAAGATTGATAATTACCACTAGACGAATCCTTAGAAAAAATTGGCATAATTATTTTTTTAGGCCCTTATTTTTATTAATAAAAGAAAATACCAATGATTTGAAAAACGTAGGAAAATTATGGAAATTGAATTTATTAGAAATAAAAAATAAAATATATTTACAATAAATTTATTTAAATTACAATAAACTAAATCTATTGTAAATGGTCGCATTTACTTTCACATGAGTTCTTTTTAAAACTCATGAATTTATAATAATTCTGAGAATTAATGTATTAAGTTTTATTTCATATGATTTTTTCAATTTAAACTTAGCTTTTAATGTATTGATGTACATATATTTGTTTCAATTTGACTTCGGTTTCACATGTATTGTTTAACAATGTAAATCTTTTTATTTTGTTTATGAAATAAAAGTTACACGTAAAAAAGTTTCACATTATGAACCACACACATATATATATACATGAAACAAACACATTGTGAAACAAATATATGTTCATCAGTACATTAAATGTTATTCTTAGATGATAAAAAATTCATATGAAACTATATCTTAAAATAAAAGTTATCATAGTTATCACAATTATAAAGTTCTCAAATGATTAAACTCTTATTTACACACACATATACACATATATGTGTGCATGTGTTAACCACACGAGGGGTGTGTCATGACACAAAACAAGTGAATAAAATGTCGTTTTGCAATGCGTTGAATGAAAAAGAGTGAGCACTCACTCTTTGTTAACTTTATGGGTAGAACCGCAACTATTAGAAGTAAATGCTCGATTACAATAGAGACATCTAACCGGTTTTACTGATTGAAACGTGTTATCGTCTTATAATTTATTCAGAAACTTACATGTAATATATATAAAATATTTGAATAGAAATTAGTTTTGTTATAAAATAAATTATAAGATGTAAAGCAACAAAAAGAATGAAGCTTATCTTTAAAAATTGAATTGACAATCAAATTGCTTTTATGTTTTTTAAATGATTTGACACAAAGAGAATTGCTTTTTCACTTACCTTTTTGTTGCTCCCCATTTATTATGTTTTACAAGACAAAGACAAGATTGTTATTTTTCTTTTCTCATTAATTTACAATTTTAGTCCCTCACTTGTTTTTCATTTTGCATTTTAAGTCCATTCTTTTATTTTCATTTTCATTTAAAATAGTAATTTGTTAACATTTCAGTCAAGTCTCCATTCAACGTTTGTCATTTAAAAAAAAAGATTTGTTTCTAAATTACCCCTTTAAAATTAAAATTAAAATGTGGAAAATATTTATTTTTTGATTAAATTTAATGTAAATATGTAAAATAAAAAATAGAAAAGAAAATGGGAATGCAATTATTCATTTCATTGGTACCACAAAGTGTGGTCTATTCTCAATTTGTCGGGCTCTTGATGCTATTTTTGTACACATTGTCTTCCAAATATGAAGCACATCAAACCTATGAAATATTTGCTTTACACAACCAATTTTTCTTTACGTTTTTAAACCTTTCAATTTATAAGAATAAATAATATTTAATGCATATATGATAAATAATAATATTTATATATTATGGTTGTGAGTCGTGATAAACTGATAATCCTACAAAAAAAAAACTGGATTGTCATCGGTTATAAAAGAAATAGATGTTGATTGGTGAACCTGATGATTCTTGACAGTTCACGCTAACAAGCCGTAAGATATGACGACATGTTTATTGATTTTATCGGCTGACATGATGTACGTATTGGGTGGAGTATAGTTTGCAGAAGCACCCCCATCGGCTTGATTTTGACATGTTTTTTTTGGCATATCGAATCTTGAACGAAAAGTCAGAAGTCCATGGTAATAGGCTATTGCAATAACTTAGTGGGAGTTACTCGTACCACACAATTAATGCTTGTAAGAAGCTCACAAGTCTCAACCATTATCGATATTGAATAATTTGTCACAAACTTTTCTTTTTTAAAATTTTCACATCCTCGTAATACCTACACACAGTTCTCTTTCATTTATTAGGGATGTAAGATCTGTATACGGTGTAAGGAACATCTCCCATATAGAGATTTTCGTTATCGATGTGGTTTGCCCTACCATTCTGGCAACACAACAATATGTTCTGATATCATTTGTAACATCCCAATTGAATATTTATTATATGAAATTCAATAACTCAATTTGTGTTATATTGCATAATTAATTGATAACAATTACATTTTCTTAGCTAAAATACGCAGCCAGACTGTTTAAAGTCATTCATAACATATTCAAGTGTTTACAACCTCTTAATGTATTGTATTAAAGTAATTAGATGTTTATTTTAATAACAATTTTTATAATCATGATTAATATATTAATTATTTATTAGAACTAGAATACAAAGACTAAAAAATGTGTTTTTACCTGTCCCAAAATAAAACTACCTATTTTTTTACTTGTCAGTTAACTCGTTCAATTAGTTCATTTCGCCACATAAGCAAGTAAATCATTATGCAAATTAAGTAACAGGTGTTATACAAATAAAATAATTTTTTACAACTTTTAAGGTTACTTGTACATTATCAGTTTTTACTATCTCTGTCGATTTGTCTGCAATAAAAACAAGATTTATTCATCTTTTAAGTATGCAAAACAATCGATGAGAACACATATTTTTGTTAAAAAAAAAAAAAGTGGAATACGATGATTAAAAAATGTATAAATAAGACATGATTTGATGATAAAGTCCCATGTTTGGTGGTTGATGATTCAATTTGAGATTTCGTGATGAGTTTTATGTCAAATCATAAGTAAAAGTTTTATTCTTTTTTCCATAATTTTGACCAAAACATGTTTGAATGAGTTGAACATCGCTTTTGTAATTTCGCAATCAATCTTTCCATTTTCAATACTTTGACCACTTTGTTTTTTTAAATGATTAATATTATTTAATTTTACTTTTTATAAACTTATAATAATTGTAGAAACTAAAAAAAAAGTTTGAAATTTGTATAAATTCATTACTATTTATTTAAAATGCAACAATATGTTAAAAAAAGAGAGGAGAACAAATATAGAGAAGAAAACAATACAAATGTATGCAAGAAGCAGTACCGACTGAAGGTAAAACAGACAACAAAACAATAAAACCCAAAAAAACAAGACGATTCAAGAAAGTGCCAACAAAACCCCAAAGCCTATGCCATCGGGAGGGACTCAAGGCGAGCCGTGGAAAGCATCAACGTAAACAACCCTAAAAAAAGACCTGAAAACAAAAACAAGTCTGCCTTGAAAACAAAAAGGCACAAAAACGAAAAGCCGAAAAAAGAACACCGAATCACAACCCCATGATCCGACAACCGAAAATGTGTACCCATCAAAAGCATACCCTCCACACCACAATGGCCAAGAGAAAGAGAAATCCTTACAATGCATTGAGATCCACTTATACGATTATAGCTGAATGTCAAAACGATGATCGATAGAAATGTTATTTTCCGAGGAGAAAACCAAAGAGTCACGAAAATGCCAAATTAAGTATAGAGCAATCTACAAATAGATTAATAAGAACCCACTTGGTTCATTTTAAGAGAATGAAAATAAGAACAAGTATTATAAAAATATGACTGAGTTGAGAAATGAAAATTCGTTCTTTCCAATTTACCGGTTATACATAATTATTTATTTTTAAATAATTACAATTTATTGCATTATATTGGATCAAACACCATTTTATTCTTATATTTCTACTTCCGTACCTTCTAATACTCATAAGTCCAAACCAAACACCCCCAAAATGGCTCAAGAATCGAACTGTTCAGGATTATCGTCCATAGATAACCAAGTCCTAATGTGCATACAATGATATGGTCGCCATTTATCTATTTTTTATAAACATTTTATGTATTAGATATATAATAAATAAAAACATATGAAAATGAATCAAGTAAATAGTTGCTTTTTGTCTCAAGTCTCGGTCATGGAGTTTTTTTTAACTGTATTAAGAAATCCCTAATCTATTTTATTTTGGACTTTGACTTCACATTTTTGCACTTTTAAAAGACTTAGAGAAAATATAATCATTAATAAAGTAGAATAAAATCCAAAATTTTCTTTTTATAATCAAACCCATTTTTATTTAAAAAAGAAAATTAAAAGATATATTTGGGTTTTAATTACTCAATTTATATGGGTCGGATTATCTACCGTTTTTCTTAAAGATTGGAAATAAAAGTAAGTTTTAATTTTAGTCCTTGTGATTCTTATTTTGTTTTGGAAACGGTTTCTAGTCACTAACTCCGGTAATAATTTTTGTTAAAATGAAAACGGTTCAGTCTTTCTACCTATTTTCTTAAATTTCTTCTAAACAAATATAATATATAATCTATATATTGTTTCTTATATTATAGTTTTTTAAATTGATGTATCATTTCTCAAATAATATATTGTATTTTCTTAATTTATATATTGTTTCTCAAATTTATATATTAAAAAAATATAAACTTATATATTGAAATAAATTTAAAAAAAATATACTATATAATTTAAGAAATAATATATAGTATTTTTCTAAAAAATATTTAAGAAAACATGTAAAAAGACTAAACAACTCCTAATCTTATGGGATTGTTAACGGAGTTAGTGATCATGGACTATTTTCAAAGCAAAATGAGAACTATAAGAACGAATTTTAGACTTATCAAAATTCAGATTTCACTTTCAAAAATTTCACTAAACCTCAAGGACCAAAGTTAGACTTTACTATTCAAATAATTATAATTAAAGATTTTTAGAGTAAACTACAATTTTTGTCCCTGTGGTTAGTTGAAAATAACACTTTTAGTCCCTACTTTGCAAAAACATTAAAATTGGGTACCTCATTTTAACCGTTGTTAAAAAATTCCAGTAAATATGAGACATTTTCGTCTTTTACAAGATCAAAATCGATTTTTATGATTTTGATCCATATGGTTTATAATTGGCTAAAAGATAAAAAAAAATCAATAAAAGAACTAAAATGTTTCTTATTTAACCAAATTTTTTTAACGATTGTTAAATAAATAGATCAAATTTGGTCGTCTTTACAAATCATAATTATTATCTTGTAATTTTGAAATTATAAGAACGAAAAGTAGGTTATTTTTAACAAACTATAGGTACCAAAATTCACTCAAAAATTCGTAGAGTGAAAAATTGAAAATGGAAATTTCTTGAAGCACATAATATAAGATCTAGATAAGTACAATACCGGAAAAACCCTAGTCGCATCATACATGCAAGTGCAGAATTTTGGAAGCTATTGAAACCAACACATGACATATATTTTTACTAAACATTTAATTTTTTTATTTTAAAAACTATTAATTTTTTAAAATATAACTCTATTAAAGTGTTAATTATAAAATAAATATTGCATATAAAATCTTTTAATTTTGTAATATTCTTATTTTGTCCATTTCTTTCGATACACGATTTACCCATTTTTTAAACAATAAAAACAAAATCCTGAATAATTTTTGGAAACTCGTACTGTCCTTTCCAAATGAACATATCAAGTTTTGATGCAAGATGAGGATGACGATAACAATTTTTGAGTCTTTTGATTAGTTCACTGTTTATTATGATTTCATCTACTTCAACTGCATTCAAATTCATTCATCTATTTTCAACTACGTACATTTGTCTTCTTTTACATTCATTTTCATGTTCACGTACTTTTAGTTTTCTATTTATTACTTGCATATGCATGAATTTTGTTAAAGTTTTGATCACGATGATTTAAAAAAATAGGTTATACGTAGATAAAGATAATTGAAGTTAAATTAATATATTTGAAGGTTTTGTTCACACGTTTTCACCATAACTCTTGTTCTCGTCGAAATCCATATATATATATATACACAGATAGATCAAATGAGAAGATGACTGGCCACAGAGCGGAGGACCTTTCCCACGATCCTTGGTCCCACATTTTTTGACATGTTATATCACATATGATCGATTTCCCTTTGTAATCACATGTGATGTTATAATTTCTCGCCTTTTCGTTTAATAACATCGTAATCTCTCTCTATATAATATGGAGCAACAAATCCCTCATGGGCATCATGATGAAGTGAGCATCATGATGATGAGACAAAGGTTGAGAAATTGGTGCCAAAAGTTAAGGAACGCGAACTTAAAACAATGATTTGTTTAAATAACTTTTTGACAAATTTAAGAAAATTATTAATTAGTCAAGTCTTTCAATTAATAAATAAAATCTTTAAAAAATTAATAACGTTTGTAAATGGGATATCGTCTATCGTTTTATATACTTGTTAACCTTTTTTAATTTATTTTATAAAGAAACATTATCTATCTATATTATAAAGTATTTGACAACAAACTTTTAAAAACTATTTTTTATGCATGAAATACTGTTTATTGATGTATATTACTTAAAATTTATAATCTCAAGTAATTATGCGTAAGTACAACTTATTAAAGCTTTATTTTTAAATTCGTGTAATTAACTGCAGATAAATACAATCAAATACATGATAAACATCAATTTTAAATATAGAAAATCTAAAATATATTTATTAAGTTTTAACATAATG
>NC_037528.1:5666392-5670314 GCF_001531365.2 Cynara cardunculus var. scolymus
TATTTTGGCAAAACCTCTAAAATGTGGTTATTTTGTGGCAAAGGGTTGTGTAAACCGGTTATTTTTATAAATTTCCCCAAAAATAAAGGGTGAGGAAACATAGGGGTAGACAAGAATACCTCACAAAAACTGACTACCTTGTTGTATTGGTGTCAACCCTAATATATTCTTCCCACTTTTTCTCAGCAAAAGATTCCCATCTTGATTTTGACCCTTCACTCCCTTTCTTTTTCTTAATCATCTCTCTCTCTCTCTACCATCTTACCTAGAGAGAGAAGGGGTTTATCATGGGCTAGGTTAACCGCACCGTTCTACGATGTTAAATGCATCCCTACGTAACGGTTTACTTCTCACACGTATTAATGTCAAGACTCACTTTTTCATAGTCGCTTAATCCGTCGCCGATCAGCATTACCTGCGAGTTTGTAACGGATGGTCTATTAGAGACAGATCAACAATGGTTTCGGCATACACAAAGGTTGATGACCATATGTATCATGTTACAATAAGATGCACAGACGAATTGGAACATATAACTAAGATATAAGCATGTTTACATGACATTTCTTGAAGAGTGTCATTTGAAGGCGTCTTAAAACTAAGTTTTGTTACACTGAAATATATACATGTGTATTTAGAATGATCATGCTAAAAAGTACCAAACTAGACTAGGATGGTCCAAATGAGACACTTATCCAACCCTGCGACAGACACATACAAAAGGCTTTGCATATCAGATGAGCAATATTATGTGGTCCTAACAGTCCTTAGTGGCATATGCAGATGCGAACGTTGAGGGTACAAGTCATGGGGCCTTGTAACTAAATCGGAAAGAGAGATGGAAATACAGAGGAAAACATCACTCTGATCTACATATTAATCGAAGGTAAACAAATGTTAATTGTATCACACTTTCAACATTATTTTTACTTACACTTAAATTAACATCTTAACAGATTTAATCTATTTCAGTAAGTGTTGGCCCTTTCATTGAAAACGAGTTCTTTTAACATCATCAACCTCAATCAAAATATTGAATTTATTTTTAAAATCTATTACCAGAGAAATACCTATGTGGTTCGTTGGATATGTATCACACATGCATATGTTTATCAAAGATATACATATATATATATATATATGTGTGTGTGTGTGTGTGTATTATATACATGTGTGTGTTTGTGTAAAGAGAGAGAGAGAGAGTCAGGTTCATACGAAATTATGTGTAAAATCACATGTGATTCATGTAACTTTGGCTGCCTATTGAGATGCGGGTCAGGTCGCTTGCAAACATTTTTGTTAACAGTTAGTATAAAATCACATATGATTTTTTGTATATAATTTGATCATTTTTATGTTTACTTAGGAGGTGTTCAAGATTGCTTATAAAAACAACTTATTGACTTACTCTGATGTGACACCGGTAATAAACATTTTTGAGTATTTGAATAAACAACTTATACCGGTGTCAAACCGATAATAAGAAAATTTTAAAAAAGTTAAAACATTCTAAGTTATAATAAGTTAATAAACACTTTTATAGAGAAGCATAAGTTGTTTCAAATAAGCAATCCCGAACACCCTCTTACTTAGTTACTTTTTAATTTGAACACCCATCCGTCTCTATACATGTGTGTGCACGCTTAAAGCATTTAAAATAACTTTAACGTTTTGTACTTGATATGATTTTACGTATTTGTTTTATTTGGCTTATATTTATAAAATAGTAAGTAAAATTTGAAAATAATGAATAAATTCTTTTCGAATATGAAAATGCCTTTAATTTGGATGCACGTGGACGTGGGTACCAAGTGCATTTTCAAGGAATTAAGCAAGCAATCTCTTCGTTTATATACAATATGAGAATAATAGAAATTTCAGGTTTAGTTCAAAAAACTTAACGTTTAACTTGATTTTTTGGTTAAGATCAAGTCTTATATTAATGTTAATAGTCGAGTTTGATGTCTGTTCAAAATAATAAAATAAAAAAGCTTATCAAGACACATAAAATTAAGATCTCTTTGTATATATCAGAATGAACACAACGACTATTGTAATGACCACCATCGCATAACCGTTGTCTCCACAATCTCGTATCGTTATGTAGCTGTTTTGATGACATAGCCATTGTGGCAGTTCATTGTAACTTATTATGATCATTATTTGTCGTCGAAGTTGTAATTCAAGAAAGATATAGGTCGAAATGATTTAAGTATTATGTTATGATTTAGAAAGGAAGCTCAATTGGCTCGTTTATGAGCCCAAGCTCAATTCCAAAGTCATACGATAAACCTGTTTTCAACTAATAAAATGATCTAATGTATGTATATATATATATATATACACACACACCCATGTGTGTGTGCATTATTTAACTTCTTAACTTTAATTATTTTATTTGAATATTTGAATGTGTTCAAGTTTTATTCCTTACAATTAAAACCTTTAAACATCACATGTTTATTTGAAAACTCAAGTAATTACTCAAAATTTGAACATAATCGCAGATTTTCATAAATGTAACTTGAAGTTGGTACAAAATATGTACTAACTAAAAAAGTTGGTGCCATTTAAGTTGGTACAATGAAAGTACAGTTAGTTGGCATGCGGTAAAAGAATTTGCATACCAGATATAATTGGTTGACACAAGATATTGAAGAAAAACTCTTGGTATCATACTAAGTCCACCTCTGTCCCAGTTAGTTGCTTATATGTTTTGATAACTATATGTATTAGTTTGTGGCAAAACATTATTAATGACTGTTAATGTGGTCGAGATCCGTTAAGTTGATCCACATACAAAATGTAAGTTTGGGCATATGGATACACACAAAGACAAAGATTCGATATGCACACATGGTCCAAATGTAGTTTTAAGTAAGTACAATAATTACGTGCAACGAAAATAAGTTCGGTAACGTACTAAGTCCACCTCTATTCCAACATGTTTGATTAGTTTGTGGCAAAATATTATTAGCAACAACTGAAAGCAGTCAAGATCCTTAAATCGATCCAAATACAAAACTTGAGGTGTGGGCATATGTATAATGTATCCACACAAAGACAAGTTATGCACACATGGTCCAAATGTAATTCTTAGAATGTACAAGAATTATGTGAATTAGGTCACATTCAGAATGTACTGTTATAAAATAAAATAAAATATTTTAGATTTAATTTTATGAGATAATATGAACATATTTTGTTTTTTCTTAAAACTTAATACACCCATATAATGTATATTAAGTTTTATAAATTCTAAAAATTGTAATAAAATGATAAAACAAGAAAATAAATATTATAACTTTATTAAATATAAGTTTAACATCTTTTTTTTTTGTTTCTTAATAACGGATACTATTTTGTTTAATCTTAAATTATATAGTTTATTATAAAATATTATTGAATGTTTACGGTCCATAAATCTTTCTAATGTTACTAAAGATCATTTTTTATATGTTTGAGCATTCAGATATTTTAGCTACATATTGTAGGTGATCAAACACTAAATGTACTGAAACTGAACTGTCTTTAAAAATATATTTTTGGTTGCTGTTAAAAAAAATGAAATACGAGAATTAAAATCATACAAATTTATGTTCTATTTGGCAACCAAATATGAGCATAAAACTTATTATTTTGAGATTTTTTTTCTTTTGGTATTATCATATTAAATCATGTTGTTGTTTTAAAGAAAGAGTTTAATTGGATTTGATATAATTAAATTTGAACCCTACAGATTAATGGGTCAAGAACTAAACACCATGAAAATAAAATAAAAATCCATGTGATGATTATTATTGATAAAAGTATAATTTTATATTCAAAAGTTACCATAAAATTGCATTATTTTGAAATTCAAAAACTTGATTAAATTTATTATGTTTTATATAAAACAAAATCCATTAATATATTTATCTAT
>NC_037528.1:5670429-5680413 GCF_001531365.2 Cynara cardunculus var. scolymus
ATGAAATATAATTAAAGTTAAATAATCAATGCTTTATATTAAAAACAATTGATATATATTATAAAATCATATATTCATTAAACTAAATAAACGATTGAAATTGATTTTTAATTAAGGTTTGTATTTTATTTATCCTCATTGATAATATATCGGTACTTTTGTCTCTTTTTTTTAATTAACCTGGATATCCAACCCGTTATACGAGCCGACTAATCCCAAGGCAACCACATGTTTTGCAGATAGCCCGGAGTCACCATATTTGAACCTCCGTGGCCACAAGGGGATTTTTATTCCTCTTTGGATTTGAACCTGTGACCTCCTGGTATTTTTGATCTTGGGAGTCAAGCTCAAACCAATCAGACACCACCATATGGTTTCGGTACTTTTGTCTTGTAAACAATTTATCTATCGTTGTTATTCAGTGGCATATATCAAGATTTACAAGATCAATCCCTATTTACCTGAGGATATTTTTATAAAAAAATGATAAATAATCGTAGAACTTTTTTTTAAAGTAATCATATAACTTCTATGTTAAATAAAATCGTTATAATTTTTATAAAACCGCGTGAAAATGTATTATATTTAATGGGAGAAATGGTGTATCACTTTATGCAAATATATGTAAGGAGGGGGAAGGAATCAATATCTTCCAAACACTCCCAGACAAATGAGTTTCAGAAGAGAAAAGCAACCTTTCCTTTACAACCCCAGAAAAACAACAATAGTAGATTTGAAACCAGAACCACCATCCACCGGCCACCACCACCACCCACCACCACCCCCTCAGATGAGAGAGAGAGAGGGTTGGGCTGCCTCTCTCATCTACACTTTCTCTCTATATATATCCGTATCTACATATATATGCAGCATGCAAACTAATAAAGGGTGGATCTTTATTTGGTGAAACTTGAACCCCACATCTCCTTTCCTTCTATCTTCCTGTGTTTCAGCTTGAACACCAACTCTCTTTTGTTGTATCCATCCCACAATCTTTCTTCATCTTTTGAAGGCCTTATCATTGAATATATCATCTAAAGCTTCAATCTTGATTTCATCTTCTAAATCTCAGTTCACGAAGTCATACACATGCCACTCTATGGAGATTCATCTTCTTGGATGTTATCATATGCTTTCAAGGTTCATTTTTTGAGGTAAAATACATTTCAATACATGTAGATACATACACGGTGAGTGTAAGCATATGCCTGGCTCCCTGTATGCCATTTTCAGAGCCCATCGGTATCTCCAATGGCCTCCGTGGATGGCGTATGAGGAGCCAAGCATATTCCCCATCTTGTATGTTCTACTGCTACTATTTTCTTACATTTTCTATGCCTATCAAAGGCCATATTAGTCATTTTCCCATCTGTTTAGTCTTCTAAGAGTCTCACAACCTGGACTATTACAATTAAAAGGGACTTGCGATTAATTAACCATGGTGTATGTATAGTTGTATGAGAAATTTTGTAGAGGTTGAAGGGTAGCATTGTAAATTTATCAAAGATGCATGCCCAGTTAAATCTTTGCTCCCAATGGTGAATGAAACCACCAGGTAGAATTTCTTCAACTTTCTTGATCATCTTTGTCACCATTTCTATTTTAGAGTGTTCCTTCTTATTACATAAAATTAAATTGCTTTTTAAAATTTACTTTTCAATGATGTGATGTTTCTTTTCTTATATTTGGAAATGGGAAAAGATTCCAAGAACATTGACAGTAACACAACACAACCCCGGGTTAATTCCACAATCTTTTTTAATGACGTTTACACCCTTATGTTTTCTATCCCTCAACACACACAACTTCACTTCTATGCTTGTTTTGGAGCCATAAGGAACTCTTAAAAACACTCTCTTGGTCCTCAAGTTATAAAAACAGGTTAATTGGTTGAAACTTTATGGGCATAATTTAAAGGTTTCGAGTTCAAAAATGGTATAAACGTACTGTCCGGGCTAGGTAAATTGAAGATCAATAAAGGTTTCATTTCTCGAGTGTAGTGTTTCGATCCTGGTTTCTTTTTAAGCCCTTTTTCTTGATGAAAATGTGCTTCTGGAATTAGGGTTTCATGATATTAGATCAACAATATATATCATCAAACCCTAGCTAGGCGATTGATGTACAGTCGTTTCAATGTTATTTAACTACACAACTATGTCTTGTATATATCCCACACAACTTGTTTAATTAATTGGATGAAACTTTATGAGCACAATTGAAACTTTTTATGTTTATTTAAGGGTTAATGGGGTTACTTTTAAAGATAAAGAGTTCCACTTCATACATGTCCTATTTGCTGTTCCATTAGCACATCAATGGTGATGGAAAATGTGTTTATGGGGATTAGGGTTTCATAATATTTCATCAAAAATAAACCCTAATTCATCGATCCTGAAATCTGCTTAATGTCATCTACACCTCCCATGTTTTCTATCCCACAGTAAAAACACCACCACCACCTCTTAGTAACAAAAAGTGTCTGAAAGCACTTGGTGATTTTTTTTTTCGGAGCAATGCCTTCTATCCCAAAACACACCTTGTATGTGTGTTTTGGGGACATGAGGAACACCAAAACACACTTCTCTATGCACCGATTCAAGCATCAAAAAGACATGTATAAAATTCCTTTCTAGAAATATATAGGGTTTTATAAAACGTTGATTAATTAAAAGGAAAACCATATTTTACAAGTCTAGCGTGTATCATGATATAAGCATGTTCCGTTCTGCTTTCGGTTTTTATTAATTAGGAAGCCATTTACTTTATGAGTCGCGCGTATCATGACAACGTGTCCCATATGAATTGAAATATCGAGTAAATTAACTTGAGAGTTCTTAAAGTTATATATTATCGATTCCATCAAATTATCCTTATCTTTATAGTAATTAGCAATGTTGCATTTTTGTAATAGAAAGAATGGAATAGGGTATATGATAATGTTGTAAGATCGATTAAATTGAAGATGATCTGCTGTGATCATTTCTTCTAGGGTTTTCCCAAATTTTGTTGTCTCCTTTTATACATTTGACATAAAATATTGGATCCCAATAAAATGATCCCTAAAAAAGGAACCATCTTGTTCCGATCAATCAATAAATGTGTTTAATTTATGGTTGAAATATGAAGAAAAGAACTAAAAAGATTTTAATGGAAATGAAATACAATTATTAATTTTATTAATGTTTGACTGGTCAATAACCCTCAACTAAGGTAGGGGTAGCAGTGAAGAAAAAGATTGTCTCTAATAGCTAGGCATGTACAGGATAAACTGAAGCAGATGTATACTAATAGGAACATCTGCCATTGAAAGAGAGTGCTTTGCTTTTAAACTAGCTAGGGTTTTCATCCTTCTGCCATGGCTACCTTGTTTCACGTGCTCCCTCTCTCTCTCTAGGATACACACAGTCAAGGTGTAGTATGTGTTTTTCCTTTTTGATGTTAATAATGGGAGGGGAAGGGGAGTACTTATGATGAGAAATATGGATCCTGGTGAAAGTAAGGCTAACAGGGAATGTGTTTGAGCAGAAAGAGAAAAGCAGAAAGAGAATCTCTCTCTCTCTCTCTCTCTCCTTGTCACCCTCTCTATCCCTTTCATCTCTCATCCCTATAGGTTTGTAAGGTTGATTGTCACAAATCTTAAGGACCCAGATTCGTTATCTTATATATATACATCTATAAATTGTTTATACAACTCTTAATGACATGTCAAAAACCTGCATCAATTTCATCTCTTTCATGGAGAGATGAGAGAGAGAGTAATGTATGAAAGAGATGGTTGAATGGGAAGGGGAGAGAAGAGAAGAGAAAGGAAAGAAGGGAGCAGGTGGACCACTTCCACTTGTGATTAGGGTTTCTTTTTGCTTCTTGTTGAAGGACACTTGTGATGCGTTTTAGGCTATTTGCTTTGTAAATTCCATTTATGGGATAGTTTAGGTGAATTTTTTTCCTTATTTTTTTAAAAAATTTATTTTGTTAAAAATAAAAACAAGAAAACAAAACACCATATTTGAAATAGTAAAAAATCCGTATTCAAACGAACGGATTTGAACTTGACATTTTTGTAAAAAGTTTCTGACTCTATTTTCGAGTAAGACATAGCCGAGGTACGTTTGGTTTGGTTTGGTTTGATTTATTCATGAAAGAAGTTCTAATATTTTGATACGGTTTGTAATATTTTCAGAAATCGTAAGGTTAATTAGATTGATTCTATGTAAAATATTTCCTTTTCACAAACACTTATGTTTTGGTACATGTCGGATTCCTTTTACTGTATACATGATGTAAGTTAGTCGATTTGATATTATTTTGGTTATGATCGGTTTACTAAAAAGTTTATCAAACTATGAACTTCAAAGATGTCTATATATAAGATTAACCCCACAAAATGAAGTCGAATCCAAATTAAGTAAACAAGAATAAATAAACTTGAAAGGTTGGGTTCCAATGAGAATGATAGTTAAGGTGTGAAGCGTATGGAGTGATCCCCACTCTCGGATGCACATTAGGATGAGATGAATCAAGATGAGATGCACCGGATGAATCTCCGTATCAAGCGCAATTCATTGGTGGGTTTGAGATTAAAGGTGGTCAAAGATTCAAATCTTTTTTTATATTTCTCACTTTAACTCTGTTTCTCACATGATCATTTGCCTAAACTTGAAATTATCCGTAACGTGGAAGATGATAAACCTGAATTCTCAACTTAAGCTATAAACAAACCACAAAGCAAATAACATAATGGAAATGAAGTAAAGGGGAGAATGATAACATCAGATCTATATGGAATTGAAAACCTAAAACAGAAAAAACCATGGACAAAGGACACCGCCAAGAAGTCCAATATACTTGATGATGTTTACGGTCATTGGAAATATGGAGAAATCAATGGTGAATTACATATATTTGCTACTATATAGTATATATATCTACTCTATTTGTTGGGAGAGTTTTTCTATAATATTATGGAGAATACTCGGTAAGAGAATGACTCAAACTGACATTAAAATAGTCCAGAAGCCTTCACGCGACTTCCCTTGCTACTAAAGTCGCTTGTGAAGTTGCCCGCATCTACTTCGCTAACACCACAATGTGTTAGGTGAGTTTATATGCAGGCTGAGCAGCTTGCATAGAAACTCGTATGGAGCATTGTTCGTCTTTTGAAATATCGTCTATAAAAGTAGCTAGCTTCTGAGTCATATACTGCATGATTATATAATCGATGTAATCTCAAGAAAACCTAGACATCCATGGTTACACTAAAAAATGTGATTGTCATGGTTGAAAAATAGTTTAAAAACAGTTGATCAATTCGATTCCAAAATTAAAATCTCGGTAAATACAGTTCCATTCGTGAACTTTAAAAAACCAAACTAAACCAAACCGATTTGTTCATATATATTGTCTTTAATGCTATTAATCGAACTTGAAAATGAAAGTAATATTCATTCATAACTTAACCCTTAAACTAATTACTTCATTCGTCCTAAAATAAATGTCCATAGAGAAAAAGACATACAACTTTAGGAATATGCAATTAAAGGTAGTTTCATTTACAAACAGATCTCTTCCGATCAATTTATTGTAATGCATATCTGATTCAATGAATATCTCGATTGTTTCCTAATATAAAATGTTGATCATAAATAAATTTTGATAATCTTTCATAAATACCCAAATCATAATAAATAAACTCTCAGTATAGAGAGTTTTTACTAATGGTTGAGTTTGTAAATTAATGAAACCATTCTTATATAGTTATTACAATTTTTAGTTAATAACAGGACAATTTATTCTTACCTATGAATCGGATAAATTTTAGTTAATAAAAGAACAAATTAATTACCCTTAATTATAGAGAGACCAACTTATAATTAAGAATAAAATAAGAAAATATACATTCATTTTTAAAAATTGACACTTATTTTGGTACAAATTCTAATAGTACTTAGTGGGTTTTTGAGATTGCTTATTTGAAACAACTTATTCTTTTTCATAAAAGTTCTTATCAACTTATTATAAGTTAGAATGTTCTAACTTTTTCAAAAACTTCTTATTACCGGTTTGACACCGGTATAATTTGTTTATACAAACACTCAAAAGTGCTTATTACCGGTATCACGCCGGAATAAGTCAATAAGTTGTTTTTATAAACTATCTGAAACACCCCCTCAATTATATATACTTTTAAGGCATTTACACTTGCTTAAAAACATTTAGAATTATGAACTTTGGTGTTCAGAAAGATAGATATATGTAAATAAAACAATTAAAGTTCTAGACTTAAAACATGAAAAATCGTCTGAATCTGTTCTATTTTAAGTGTGAAGAAATTGACTCGATATGGATGTTCATCGTTTCCGATCTTTGTTAGTATTTACTTGTTCCAACATATTATTAAGTGTATACGTATACAGATAAAGATTCTACTTTTATAATAAGTATTATTTATAAAATAAAATTAATTATAATACAAATACAACATAAAGTAAAATAAGAGTTTTTTTTTTATAATTTCAACAATACAATTAAACTTTTTATGTTCCTTCATTGTTAATCATCAAAAATTCAAGTTTAGGATTTAATATGTTATTGTAGATGACATTTGTTTTCTAAGAGGTACTGAAGTCTGAAAGCTGAAATAATAACACTGTTTATTTTTGTAAACTGACAAACGTCTGAAGTTTGATATCTGAATCAATCGTTTGTTTTTGTAAAATTTGGTGCAAACATTTTGCAAAATTCTCTTGATTTTATTACAATATCTATTGCCGAAATTTATCTCAACAAACAAAGTCGTAGTCTTTTAGCTTTCCAATGAAGATGTCTTGTGATGGCACCCATGGAATCACACCGATGATACATTTAAAAGTCGTAATTTTTTGTTCTCACTACGTCACACGATTGAGCAGTGACATGGGACCCGTATAGACTTTACATAGATCCGTCCCTGCAAGCATCGACACAAAATCTGAATCATAACTCGATTTTGAACAAACTTTTCACTCGATCTTGAAGAATCGGACGGTTGGTTAGAATTAATGTTTCTCAAGATATAGAAGAAGATAAGATGGTGACGATACAGAATAATATTTACTTAGAGGAAAAAGGACATAAGGTCTAATTGTAAAATTACAGTTATACCCTTATGTGATTTTCATAATACAAATTAAAAAAAAAAAAAATCAACACTAGCTATTATAATTTAAATAGTAGAATATTGCAAAAGGACATTATTATCCCTGTTGCCAATAAAGCAAGTGTACACTCACCCAACCTTCAAGATACCCTGAAATGTCATTTGGATTAAGGGATTTTCTATATTTTGTATAAAACAATGAACCAATATATAGATATACAATTTTGTAAGCATAGTTTAAAGATGGGTAAACTAATAACTTATTTGTTCTTTGATCCTTTATGTGCGACAATATCTGTCCGTAAGTACATAATTTAATTTTAGCAGTTTTAAACTATCGTCAAGATCTGTATTTAACCAACAAACCTAAGTGGATTAAGCACGCGTCCAAGTAAATATATAAATTTCGTAATAATTGTGGGATTATGATAAATATATATATATATATATATATATTTTTAATAAATAAAAAAATAATATTAAAATGAATGGGTATATGTGCAAAAGTAGATTATATTCTGAAATGTGCTTTGGATTAGTGTTATATTCTTGTTCGTCCCCCTTTTTACAGGCTTTTTCAGTTTTTTTTCTTTTTTCTTTTTTGGTTTGATTTATTGAAAATTGTAGCAAACATTTGAATTTATTGTGCGTGGAGATATTGTATGTGGGTTTGTCTTGAAATTTGTATCCTTCAATTCTTATTGGTTCGTTTTTATTTTATGTTGTGGGTCCCCCAACAAAGTCTTTTCTTGGTATTTGTACTCCCTGTACCCATATCTTTATCACTTCTTCTCTTTGTTTTGGCATAATTACATCAATACGTTTTTTTTTTAAATTAATTCAAATAAATAACATATACAGATGTATATGGACAAAACAGTATTATTTTTTTTTTTAAGTTTTTGTTAAATGTTTTATAATATAGTATAGATTATTGAACAGTCTACGAACATTTTAATAAACATGGCGTTTTATTATTCATATGGGAATTTTCACATTAAATAGTACTTCAAAATGCACGCTTCTTTATTCCTTTTATCGTTTTCTGTCAACGACTAGTAGTTATATTTAAACCCCATGTTATTTACATGTAAAAATATAAACACTACATGATTATACCGGGTGCTATTAAAAGTTCGTTTAAAATGCAAAGAGTTGGGTTTCGGTGAGAAGAATGAGAAGAAATTTTCATCATTCGATTAATCCTAATTGAAGAGAAAAACTAGATCAACACTAATGAGATATACAAGATCAAATGTTCTTTTATAATGCAATTCATGGGTTGTTTTAGGATTTAAAGTGATCAAGGGGTCCAAATCCCTTCTTACATTTTTCTCAACTTAACTTCTATATTCACACGATCCTTCCTTAAAATGTGAAATAGTTGATTTTTTTTATCCTCACCGTTAAAAACTTATATTGAAATGTTAAAGAGGGGTATCTTGAATTACTTTTATGTATTTTAATAACAATTTTTAGATATTCCACTAACTTTTTTTCCGATTACGATATTATTTTTCTAAATTTTAATATATACTTAGAAAATGATTTTTTTTCCCTAATAATTGCTTGATCTTCAAGGAATCCATGATGATAATTCAAATTTTTTGTCTAGTAGTTCTTGTTAAATTTAGGAATATGTTGGAGTAAAAAACAAGTAAAGTTCGAGATTATAAGAACCTAGTAATATATGGAAGAATAGACAACCCAGGTATAAGATTAAAAAACCATCCTACATTTTGTTAAGACAGCAAATGTGAAAGGCCCAAAGGGTTTGTTATTTTTTCGGATTTTTATTGGGCCTCGAGTTGGGCTGAATATCGTGGGCCTAAAGTTGGGACAGTTTTCACAGTAGAGTGTAGACTAGTAAACGCAAACTCTTTTCTAGATCCATTAAGTCTTCGATATCCATATTCAAGTAGAACCGTACGATATCTATAATTTAGGGGTGCTAAAAAACCCGACCAACCCAATCTAACTCAATTCAACGTGAAATAATTTAACCTGATGTATAATCGAGTTGTAAAATTTTCAAACCGTAGGTATTAGGTTGATATTGGGTTACTATTATTTGAACTCAACCCAACCCGATGAACTCAATATCCTTTTATGTCTCATATTTAATATGATTGTTGAATTTATATTAATATATGCATTAGACAATAACACTATCACGTACGCTTTTCATATACACATCTTTCAATCTATTCGCATCTCTATATAACTCATTCATATATATGTTCAGTAATTGTAAACATATATATGTAAATTGAGAAAATTAACTGAATGTGATATACGCAAAGAAGTATGAATAAGTTATATCAAATGGTTGATGATGAAAAATAAATTATGAATAGAGAAATAACATATTCAAGGTTAGAAAAATATTTTAATGTACCAAAGTATCAATTTGACTAACCCGACCAACCTGGTTTGGGTTGGGTTGCACTTTCGTTTGGGTTGGGTTGGGTTAAAAAAATTCAAACCACAAGCATTGGGTTGGGTTGGGTTGATCAAATGTCTTCAACCCGATCAACCCAACCCATGAGCACCCCTAATCTATATGGTTGGATTCCGTGAGAATAATTTTTTTTAGTGAAGACATTCGAAACATATTAGAAGAGTACTTGTGCAATGCATCGAGACACATCTTGATTTCAATGTTTCGTTTTATTTCTTTTTTATGTCGATATAATACGTTTTTATGTGCTTTTGAGAATGCGATAATGTTTTTATTTTTGAATAAAATATAAATCTAAAAATATCATAATTTTTTTTTAAATAAATATCTATATCAGTATGAAATTAATCTTTTTAAAAGTTCTTTGTTTTGGTGTAATTTTTTAATT
>NC_037528.1:5680453-5699626 GCF_001531365.2 Cynara cardunculus var. scolymus
AAAGATAATAACTAAATATTCTGTTAGAACTCTATGATTATTCTAATTATATTTTAGATTTTTTATATTTAAAACGAGATCTTTATCCAATATTTGATTATGTTTATCTGCAATTAGTTACACGAATTCAAATATGAAACTTTACTAAGTTATACGTATGCATAATTTACTTGTAATCTTAAATTTTAAGTAATATGTATCAATAAACAGTACTTCGTGTATAAAAAATAGTTTTTAAGAGTTTTTGTCAAATGCTTTATAATACAGTGTATATATATATATGGGGTTGGTTTTCGATGACAAAAGACATTATGGTGAAGATGGCAAAAAGAGATTTTCATTATTTGATCAGTTTTAAATAAATACTAACACTAATAAGGTAAACCAAAATACATCAAAGTCACCGTATCTAAAAATAAATTAAAACATTAGATACGTTTTTTTACTTTATATTTTATTCATTTTTAAATTTTAAATAAATTTTTTAAACTTTTTGTTCATCATCTTCAAAATATTAATTTTATATGATTTTTATATTTTAATAATTTATTAAATATTAGGAGTGGTTTGGGATTGTTTATAAAAGCTGTTTTTTAACTTATTTCAGTCTGACCTCAATATAAGCTGTTTTCTAGTGTTTGGATAAGAAAAAAAAACTACTTATATATTTTTGATAAGTTAATTCTTTTTGACTTATAAAAATTATTTATTACCAATTAATAATTTTAACCTTGTTTATTTAACCATAAATCAATAAGCACTTTTACAAAATGGCGTTGTTCGAATGATCACGTACGTGGTTTCTTCGCGAACCAAATGGCGTCTTCTCTATCTACCAGACCTTTCGTTCGGAGCTTCATCCTCCGTTACCCCTTCATGCCTGAACTCCCTACGCCAATCAGATCTCCGCTCTGCAATCCTCCATATCTCAACGACGGTAAAAAGTGGGTGAGTCCCCATATTTGATGATCTCCCATATCGTTGTTATATATTTTCTGATCTTTTGCTGTTGCGGTGGATAATTAAAAAATGCGAATAAGACTGAGATTTCTAATCATAATTGCAATTTTTTGTTTTTTTTATTGCTTGTCAGTTGGTTCAATCTGTCTCTAAACGTGACATTGACAGAATTACGGTTTGGAAAGTTCATTTATAAACGAAATCAACGAATTAGTTTAGTGTATCTAGTTTTTTTCTGATTATCATTGAAAAGTGGAAGTTCTCATCAACTTTATTACATTAATCAAACGATGCGATGGTACTTTCGTCTTGATGCGTTTTGACGTTTTGTGAGCATATCAGGGGATTTAGGAGGATATGTTGAGCCATTTGAATCTCCATCAAAGACAGCCCTCATTGGGAGAGAGGGAGATCCATCGTATACTGTTAGGAGTAATCAATCGAAAGTAGAAATATGTGTATAGTAATGTAAAAAGTTCGCAGAAAATGGAAATATTCTTATACATATCGATGAAACGAACATAAAACAAGAACAATTGATAGAATTCGAGAATCTTACTCGTAATTTGCTGATTCTTGGTATAACGAACACGGATCGAGGCCTGCATCAACATAGTGTCAGCGAATTAAGATATGTTTGGTGATGGAATTTGGAGAGAAAAATGAGAGAAACCAAGAAAAGCCCACCGTGAACACCCACACACCAAGGTCCAAACTCTGATTCTTTTAGTGGTCAAGTGTTTGGTCCTGGGTACAATTTTCATGAGCCTCCTACGTGGGACAAAGTTTCTTGCATATAAGCCAAATTCCAACATGTACATACGTGGTTTAATTCGATGGACTCCACCACGCCCCCTCAAACTGATGCTAGGCTAGATTGTATTGAGTTTGTGAGTCCCTATAGGTGCTACGCCGGCTCATGTGAGGGTATGTGAAACTTTTTTGAATCTATCTGTAGTAACTTGGGCATTTCCTTGGAGGTGACAATGGATAAGCCCAACTCCTTATCACAGAAATTTTTAGGAAAATTCATGAGATATATATATTGAGAGAGAGATTCCATCTAACAGTATGGATTGTAGAAATTGATCTCTAGATACCAGAGATCATCAAGCTTATAAATTGAATCATATTGGACCCTCCTCTCAGGTGCTAATATCTTAGACTTAAGAGTTGTGGTTTTGAATGCCCTGTTCCTGCTTTGCTGATTAAGAAGGGCCTAAAAGTAAAAGGTTATCTTACGACCTGTTGCATTCCACAGTGTTGCCTGCTTCAAAACTTTTAACATACCACAGATTTTTACTTATCATACCAAGTTTTAACACTGATCATTTCCAGGCAATTGCACCAAAGTTCACATTCAGAAAAAACAGTGACAAATGCACACAACAAAATGTCATCCCACTTTGCTAGACTTAGATAAGAGTTTTAGCTCTATATGCTGCTTTACTACTTGCAACTTATGTTCATTACTATACCCTTAGAAACTGAACTTTGATATTTGAGTGTTTCACCTGATGATCTTTGACATTTGATCATCCACATTAAATCAAACAGCACCCATCATAAATACTCAGAATTGCTTACTCATGCATTTGTGACTCCAAGTACATCCCATTTTTTCTACAAAATTGATTAATATCTGAATCTCATGAGTGTCTGTCTTTTCACTTTAACACCAGAAACTGTGGTGATGAAATTTTAAGGCATGATCGATGAATAAATAATTTCCCTAAAATGCCATAAGAGACTGATGCTCAATAAGCTTGAACTCAGCTTGCCAGCTTTATATTTACCAAGTTTTATATCTTTAGAAAACAATTATACCTTATTTCTTCACAAAGGCTAATTTTTTGTTGTTGCTAACTTTGATCACAAAGCTGATTTCTTTAGAAAACAGTATTGGTTGGATCTGATACAGTGACTACTTATTTTCTTTCTAAAACTTGTGGCTGGATGTGTGCTTTTTTAAGTACATAATATATATATATATATATATATATAGGGCAAATAAAACTCACACACACTCCTCACATATTGGTTAGGTTTGAACCCTTTGACCTCTAGAAAGGTTGGGTTAGCGGATATACCAGATACCTTTAGGCCAATGGCCCTTTAGTAGTCTTCTGTGTTTGTGGTTGCTTTGCTTATCCATACTTTACAAATTCAGAATACATGCTGAAACTTCTTGACACCTTGCATTTACAGAGATACAGGCAGTCGGAAGTACATATGGAAATTACTTTTGTGTAAACAACATTTGGAGAATCTCATGGTGGAGGTGTTGGTTGTCTGATCGATGGGCGCCCCCCTTGAATTCCCCTCTCAGAGGCTGCTTTACAATTAGATCTGGACAGAAGGTACCATCTTACTTATCCCTGTGTGGCACTTGCTATAATTACAATTTAGATCATAGATATAAGAAATTCACTCTTCCCGCAATGGTCAAGATAAACTGTATAGAAATCTGTCTATGTAATACTAGGTAGGATCCATTCTGCCAATTAATGACGAATTAAGCAGCTTAACTTTAATCCCTTCATCCCAAATTACTTTAATGCTAATTGCATGTCTTTAACTCAAACCACTTTCCACCTCACCACACTTATTTATGGGAAGAAGTGTGCTTTTCGTGTAAGCCAACACTAGATGTCATTTGTCTTTAGCTTTTCCAGCAATATGTTATCTTGCAATAAAGCTGAACTCTTGTACAGGAGGCCAGGCCAGAGGGGGATTACCACACCTAGAAAGGAAACTGACACATGTTGCATATATTAAGGTGTTGCTGAAGGTTAGTTTGTCGTTAATATCTCCCTTAATATCATCCGGTTCTATGGTCATCTTCGTTAGAAGATTTTCCTATGCAATCTTATGAACTAGAGTGATGTTTTGTGCATTTGCTGCAGGATATACAACTGGATCTCCAATCATGATAAAAGTACCAAACACAGATCAGAGAGGAAAAGTGAGTACTCAATGCGGTGAATTGTGATGTCGATAGTGACAATATGGAGACTGTAATGGGTTACAAAAATATTCAGCACACTAGGGTATTATAAATTCACGATTGTTTAATATGATAATGATGGAGTATTCCAGAATCAATGATTATTTCAGTTGAATACTACAGTAGTATATGGTTAGCCATAACCATCTTTTTTTCATGAATTCTTGAATTAGCTTTTTGTAACATTCGTTTACATAAATGTGCTCATTGGGATTTACATAATTGCATGCTGTGATGTCTTCATCTCCATCATATTGGGGATTTTGGTTTTATATTTAGGACTTGTTGTCTAGTTGTTTTGCTTTACTCTCAAGTATTTTTGTCTCTTAATATATTTTTATATTGTTTAGAAATCCTAATACATTCTGATATGAGGATTCTGAGACAAACATGCTCATCATTTTGGTGTTCGTAAGATTGACAGTGTGTCTGTAATTGGAATTGCCAGGACTACATTGAAATGTCAATGGCTCATCGACCTTCTCATGCTGATGCGATTTATGATTTTAAGTATGGCACACGATCAGTAGAGGTACTTTCTTTTCTCAAATATAGACACGTATACAAATAAGGTTATGCTTTGTGATACTTAAATGTTCAGAGTTAAAACATGTTGATGAACATAGGGTGGTGGGCGATCATCCGCTAGAGAGACGATTCGGAGAGCTGCCTCTGGAGCTGTTGCGAAGGAGATTCTTAAGGCCTATTCAGGAACTGAGGTGTGTTTTATGATTGTGAATAGAGGGTTATTGTTGACTTCTCCATATTGTTTTCCCGATTAGGATTTTGCATGGAAAGATTGTTGCTTGCGCTTAACAGATGCACAATCAACATACATGTGTATACCTGTACGGATAGACATGCAGAGACTTGTTCGATGTTTTTCATGTTAATTTTAAGCAGACAGGGTTTGACTAAGAAATAGAATTGAATAAAGAATTATAAATCGGCTCTGAGCATTGAAGAAGTCTTTTAACATTTGGACCTGAGTGCCATAACATTTCGACTAACCTTCTATGGTTTTCTATTTATGTTTACAGATTCTTGCTTATGTCTCTCAAGCCCAAAAAGTTGTACTTCCAGTGGATCCAGTGGGTCACCAAACCTTGACACTTGATCAGGTTAACTATGAAATCTTCTTTTCCAGAGATAAGCATGAAAGAAAACTTACAGCTTGTGGTCGACACGATCCCTGTGTTGTCCCTAGAGGTTTGTCCTTTGTAGTAGGTTTTCAAAATCTAGGCTCGCGTAAAAACTGAAACAGATGCAATTCTAAAATTGGATAATAAAACGATAGTCTTAAACATGGGTCTTCATAAAAACAACCACTCTACTCCCTGGGTAGAGGATCCCAATCCCCTATACCCACCTTCGGGTGGGATATACAGGGTTCGTTTGTTTTGGTTTGTTGTCTATCATTCCATGCCTGGTTTACCTTTTGATGCGTGATTTTGTAGCGGTGCCCGTGGTTGAAGCAATGGTAGCATTGGTGCTCGTCAATCAGTTAATGGCTCAATACGCACAGTGTCAACTGTTTCCCATTAATCAACGAGTTCCAGGAACCGTTGCAGCTGCCAAAAATTCAACGAACTGCACTTTTCTAAAACGCTTCACAGAACTCGTAATCATCCTTACCTTGGAACAAAAGGTTAGTTGTTATACCATATTCAAAAGCATAAATATTATCTTGGACCGTTGGTTTGATTGGTCGATGAATTAATTTATATAAATTGATGTATATAAGCAAGAGTAAGGGTAAGGATAAGGTGTTCGGCCCGGACCAGAGCCCTATCAAGGTGTGGATTTGTTTGGGGAAAGCGGGTGTGGTGTGGTGTGGTTGATGAAGCTCTTTAAGAACCTTTAGGATAACCGTGATGCTTGAAGAGTGGAGGATTAATGTGGTGTCGTCATTATATAAAGGACAAAGGCAATACATAGAATTGTGCCAACTATTGCGGTATAAAACTACTTAGCCACCCCATGAAATGATGCGAGTGTGTGATCGAGGCCAAGATGTGGCGCAAAACTGAGGTGTTGGAGTATCAATTTAGCTTCATGCAAGGGGCGTTGGCAACCAACGCAATTTACTTCCTCAGACGCTTAAGTATAAAGAGCGCTACATATAGGTTCAATAACGAAGTAATTTATATTTGGTTTAATAATATAATTTTTTTATAAAAATAATAATTATTTATTTTGTTAGAATTCAGATAATTATCTTAATTATATTTTAGATTTTAAAATGAGATGTTTATCCTCTATTTGATTATTTTTATTCGTAGTTAGTTACACAAATTCAAACATGGAGCTTTTAATAAGTTGTACTTATGCATAATTTACTTGTAATCTTCAATTTTAAGTAATATACATCAATATACAGTACTTCATGCATAAAAAATGGTTTTTAAGAGTTTTTGTCAAATACTTCATAATATGGTATAGATATACATTTTTATTAATATTTTAAGTCATTTCTGACATTTAAATTGTTTATTCATGATAGCTATATATTCTTGGTTAAAAATTAAGGTTAAGAAGCCTTTTATTTTCATCATTGTGAGAAAAAAATGTGTTTACTTAACCCATGTTTTTTTATAGAGTCCAATCCAAAAAGAAATGGAAAAAAGCCCAACTTGTGGCCTAACTTTTGTGGACTTCATCAAGCCCAAATAGAGCCCACATCCTCTCCAATTTTGAATTGGCCTGATGCAGTTCGATTGAGGAGGCAGACGACTGCTGTTCGTGGGGGATCGAGGGAGCGAGTACGTGGGTTCGATTGGGAGAAGTCGTGGGATCGATTGGATTGGAGAGGGACGTGATCGAAGAAGTCGGAGGCTGGTTCGTTATAAGAGACGCGAGATGGAGACAGCGGGAAGGAGCTGTTCGACAGGAAAAGGGCTGTTCGAGAGGAAGCGGACAGCAGGCTGTTCGATTGGAGAAGAAAGGGGCTGTCCTATTGAAGGCGAGAGCGAGGACAGCAGGTGGTCTGTTCGATTGGAAAGGACAGAGACRGCAGGGGGCTGTTTGATTGAAGAAGTCGGAGACGAGAAAGAGACAACAGTGGGTTCCATTGGAGAAGACGGATGCGAGAGTGAAGACGGAAATCTTTCTCATCAATCTTTCTTGATCCTTTCGGTAAGTCCTAAACCCTTTAGAATCAGTAACCTAGTTTAGCCATGTCTTGCTAATTTGTTCATTCCAACATTGATTTAATTAGGTTTTGATTTATTATTGCTTTGAGATTTCATTGTAAACATGTTTGAACAAGCTTATTTGCTTGATTTCTGAACTTAATGTTAATTCTATTTGGGTTTTTAATTAGTTTAGCTAACTGATTGGAAATCTCTTATGGAATAGTTATTCAAAATTCTTAGATACGTAATCGTTTAGAATTTTGATAGAGTAACGCTAGTATTCATTTGGTTTCGATAAGGTTTCCGGATTGAATATTTGAAATCTTGCGATTAGAGCCTCGATAAGCCGAGCTTATGGCTTTGAATTGGTACTTTTTTCTAGTCCGGTAAAGCTAGTCGCACCTACGAGTTTAAGAGCTTATTTAAACTTGTATTTGCAGTTAAGGGTTGATTAGAGAGCTTATTTTAATCAACGATTATCTATGGAAAATGTGGGTCGCTAGAGCTTGTTAACGATTAAAGCCAATTCGGGCTTGTCCTTTCCGTTTACATTTTTAGAATCGATGATAGGCACTAACGTCTTAACCGGTATTAAATCGATGTTGGGACTTTAATCAATTGTTTTAGTTATATTTTCTCGCATTTTTAGAGTAATTTTATCATATATCTTGTTTTTCTACTTTTATATTATATATTTGGAAAAAAAATGTAGTAACGTTAAGTGGCGTGAGTGGAAAGTATGGAAAATATTCCTGAAGATAAACCCCAAGAATTGAGTTTTTGATTCAGACAACCACTCCATCCCAAAACTTAACACGACACGCAATGCATGTTTCGACATTCACCAATAATTTAAATAAACAAAAATATCGTAGAATTTTGTATAACTATTCCATAAACCAAATAAATTTAGGGATTGTTTATCAAACTTCAAACGTTTATCATGAGACATCACCCTTAGTTATATTATTGTGTAGCATTTTCGGTTATCAAAATGGATTGTTGATAAGAGTTTTTTCCCTTACTTACCGGTTAAAACTCTGAGCTTGTTATGCCTCTTACTGGGTGAGATTTTCAGTTCTCTTCATGCTCAATAGGTAATGTAAGTGATATCGGTAAACACTTAACTATCCCTTAGGGGTCGTTTGGTTTGATGGAATGGCTTTGAGAGATTCGGATTTGGATTTGGAAGGATTTGGAATATTTAGTGTATTTGGTTTTTGTAGGTGGAATTGAATTCCATTATTTATAAAAATAAGTTATAAATAATTACAAAATTAATATAATTATTTTTTTATAAATGACTATCACAAAACAAATGTTTTTAACATATTCTAAAACATTATTACATATAAATCATATGAAATCCCATGAAATACCAACCACCACCACAGGATTTTAAAATCATATATTTGTGGGATTTCAATGAAATCACGAGATTTCAAATCCAAGAAATTCTTTGAACCAAACAAATTCAATTTCAAATCCCTACAAATCCAATCTAATATTGTAAACAAACAAGACCTTAATATACTTACGTATCACATAAAACAATACGTTTTTATCAATTCCATATTTACAATAAAAGTGATTTATCAGTTACTTTTATAAAACAAATAAATTTAGTATATTTTACAGATAAAATCTGATGATGAAAATATGCAGACCAATGGTTTATAAAACAAAAACAAAAATACAAGTATAATAACATGAAGATGTGTACAAATTTACAACATTTACAATCTAAAAAAGTGGGAAGAAACCAAAGACATAGAGATTAAATTAAATATGCACGTATTTGTGTTTTTATTTACTGTGAAATTGAAAGAATGTGATATGATATATAATATATGGTTTTAAATATTAATATAAGAAACCACAAGAGTGGTACCTGATTTGTTTGAACTTGGGCTCCAAAGGTCAAAGTGTCTGGAGGTCTCAAGTTCAAATCCAAGGAGAAATAAAAATCCCCTTGTGGCCACGGAGGTTCAAATGCGATGACTCCGAACTACCCGTAAAGCAGGTTGGATATCCAGGTTAATAAAAAAAATATTAATATAAGATTAATAAATTATTTTGTGTGAATTTAAAAGGAAAAAAAATGCATAATTTATATCTGTTTTCTTTTTTGTGTAAATAACAACATACAAAAATATTGTTTGAACTCATGACTTCTAAATTATCATTAACAAGTTACAAAACCTGTTACATTTCATGTGGTTTTTTCTTCAATACCATTTTGGCATTTTATGTGCTTTATTAACTTATTTCTTTAAACTATTAATATAGATATATATATTTCTTACAAAACAATACGATGTTGAATACGTAATGATTCGTCAAAAAAATAGTTAATAACCAGGGTTTAAAAAGATGCATGATGATGTGATAATGATATAAGACGCATCTCCGTCGTTACAATACAACTTATAGTGTTTCTGTAAAATATGGTTCGTAACCTCACGCCATGATGCCTTGAGACATGTCATGGCATGTTGTGACGTGTGTTTTTTAAGTTAGTTTTTTATGTTTTTATATTTTTATAATTTTGACTAATCATATCGCTCACAGTTTCATAAGTTCATACACCTTATGGACTCAAATTCAAAACGAAGTTGTAAAATTACGCTTATAAGTTATATATTTCGAATATTTAATCAAATATTACTTTCATAATATAATATATATGATTTTTATTCTTTAAATATGAATATAAAATTTTAATATCATTATAGAAAACATATGTATATTATTATAATACAAATTTGTCCCCTTATATCATGTCTTATAAAACATCGCTTTCTCTCCGTGACATGTAAAAGCTAGAAGCTTGACCTTGTCACTACATCATGTCTCACTTCACTTAAAATCTTATTAGTGACAATTCAGCCAGCCTGCATGGTTTTTATATCTGATTTTTCTTTTATGTTTTAAGTTTGCAAAAAATAGATATATATTCTTTTGTTTGAATTTATTTTGGGTGCAATAAAAGTGAAAGCAAAATAAAGAAAATGGATAGTGATTTGTGAATGTGTTTTCAGTTTCAGAATAATTAATATTTGTGGGTATGACGATGATTATTAACAGAATAACAACCACCAACTAATTTATATTCTTATCTACCCACAAACTCCATTGTCAACATCACCATTCACTAATCCATCCTTAATTTTTATTCTTATCTACCCACAAACTCCATCATTCAACATCACTAATCCAAACATTTGGATAGGGATGGGTTTGTAGAAGATTTAGTTCTTTTTTTTTTTAATCTGTTAAACCATAAAATAACATTGAAACTTCACAGTAAAACATTATAAAGGTATAAACAATATCGAATTTTTGAGAAGAAGAAAAAAAACATTGTAAAAGTTCACAATGTTTTGCTGTAAATGTTCAATTCTATTTATATGGTCTCAGAATCTTACAAAAACAACATGATCTCATCATATAATCTCAAATCTTTTTTAAATAACCTCATGAATATAACTTTTACAAAACAGTAAGAAGTCAATGTTATATATTCAATTTAAATGGTACTTCTTTCTTCAATTTGTGTACTTTGAAAAGGAACGATCTTGAGTTTACATATAATTCTTATGTTATTAAGAACTTATTGTATTTTAGTTTAAATTTATTTGCTTATATTAATTTATAATAAATCAATGTAGTTTACATATAATTCTTTCAATGGATGGTGCCTGATTGGTTTGAGCTTGTCTTCAAAAGGTCAAAAGTGTCGGGAGGTCACAAGTTCAAATCCAAGAAGGAACAAAAATCCCCCTATGACCACGAAGGTTCAACTGCGGTGACCAGGGATGGACCCATAATTTTTTTAAAACGGTAGCACTATTTGACCATAAGAAAAAATATATATGAAATTTTTTTCAAACGGTGACACCGTTTTACTATAAGAAACAAAGATACAGATTTTTTTTCAAACGGTGACACCGTTTGACTAAGAAAATGGCACTAACATTATTTGGACTTGGGTGTGGGTTGGAATAAAAGTCTTGCAAACCAACTCTACATTCTAATTGTAGTTTCAAAATATGTACGGTGGCACACAACAAATTAATACGGTTGCACCGTTCACGGAACCTCAATTTTTTACCCTTTGACGGAGAAACGATACGGTGGTACGTGCCACCCATGACACTTAACTAGGTCCGTCTATGGCGGTGACTCCGGGTTACCTGCAAAGCAGGTGGTCGTCCTGGGATTAGTCGGCTCGCATAGCGGGTTGGATATCCAGGTTAATCAAAAAAAAAAAATCAATGTGTGTGTGTGTATATATATATCTTGAAGTCTACTACTGATTATTAAACCAATTTCAATTATAGTATATTGAAATTTTGAAAAAGAATTTGTAAGATGGAGTTAAATGAATCATCCAATCTGCCAACTAAGGTCCCCATATTCATGAATCAAACATCTTTTTAATCACATAATTTAACTTCAAAGAAGATACACATGATTCTTTTACACTATGAATAATATAGAGGAAGACTAAACACAAACCTATCACACACCTCTCTATTAATTTAAAACATATACACAAATCACTATAAATAAGTGTATCAATGGGCAACAAAAACTGCCAACAGACACCAAGTTGATTTATTTATGGTACAAGCGGCCCCTTCTCTTTTCTTTACTCTAATCATCTTCCTTTCCTATCTTATCTTATTCTTATCCCTTGGGACTTGAATCATTCATTTATATCTTGTTTAAATCAAGAATCATGTGGAATAATTGTATTAATCAACATACAATTATACATCCTTTTTACCTTTTTTGCCCCTCCTCTTACCAAGTAGACTGGGCTCCACATTCCTTGTACTCTTTTACCCTTTTTCCTTTCTTCTGACAATCGAGTGTCATTTTACAAAGTACATATCGCTTTATTCCCCCTCCCCCTGCATTCCATCCCAAAATATCCATTTTTAAGTAACTACAAGAGTAAGATTAAAAAAACTAAATGTTCATTGGTCTCACACTATCCGAGTTACCGGTAGTAGAGTTCAACTTCCTAACAAGTCAATGACTCAAAAAATATGACATTATAATAAATTTCTAGTGAAATAAAGGTATGTCATTTTCATCCATGGGAACTCCAACGGTGTTGGTATTTTTCCATGTGGTATATTTTGAAAACTACCCACCTACCTAAATACCCTCCAAATCACTTGGCATACGTCCAACAAGTAGATGGTGAACAAGGACCCATCCCTGGCCCTGGGGTCACCTCACCACCCTCGAATCTTTTAAAACCCCTTCTCCATCCAGAAAAGGGCTCACCCACCCGGTGGGTATTCTTGTCTTTTTCTCATTCTCGAATACATTCCGCTCACCAATCCTTCTCCTCGACCACAATAAATTGACGACACCAGCCCTCTCCCACAAGCACTTTCAATGTTACACTTCTAAAAAGACCAAAATGCCCTTGCTTGTGTCGGTAGGCAGACCAACCAACCAACCGTAGGAGAGCAAGATGGGCTAGTCTCCTTAGGCGTGCACCATATGTATCCGTTTCTATGATAGTCAAGATTCTAACACAAGACATGTCATGTGTCAAAAGTTTTTAACTTTTCTTTAAAACTAATTCTCAACTTTTGATGAAGTTTGAACTCCCAACCTCCAAGAAGGTTGGAATCTACAGGTAACTAGACCAATAGCCCTTTAGTTAATTTTTGACTTTTTACGATCCAAAAACATACCTTTATTGGAAATTCAAGTCTGTTTCATGGCGGCTTGCTTAAAAGCAACAGTGGGAGCAATCCGGCAGCTCCTCCTTTGATGCTCTACCACAAGTTCTCCGGCAAACCAATCAAGTTTTTCAAGATTACTCTCGTCAGCGATCCTCTTGCCCTCAAACAGCACAGATTCAACGTTTTTCTGCCTCAGCATTTCATCAGCTATTGCTGTCAGCATTTTTACATTGCTGGGACTAGGGTCCGAGTCAACATTCACCCCACAACCACCCATGTTCGATCCATTTGCCTATAAAAGTTAACAATTCTTTAAGTCCCAAAATTTGAAAATGCATGCTGCCAAAAGGAAATTAGGAATAGTAATCAAATATCAAACACACCAAGTTTCTTAATGGATGTATGATGCATTCACACACACAATCATTGTTTTAAAGTTGCAACTCTCAACAAGGTGACCTACATGCTTTTCCCTTCCAAGCCCAGAGCTCAATTTCCATCTCTTTTTCACCACAATAATAGTATGAATAACCAACTTCCACTAATTTTTAAATCAACCGAAACCATAATGATAAGTTATTGGTAGCTTGACTACAAAAACACTTCAAGACTCGAATTTCATATTATATTCACAACAGATATCACGAGCAATAGAATAGATTCTTCCATAATCATTATAGATGCAGGAATTGAGCTCTTGACGTATGGCAAGATGATAATTATGATACCATTTGTAAACCCCCCACAAAGTTAACCTTCCAAATAAACTACAAATTATTAGTGTCTCGCTACCGAATGTTTACAGGGGACGCAGAATTGAATCAAATGATATATCGCAATTCGCATGGCCCTTTTGTTCTTAAAACAAAATGTAAACATAAAAAAAACTTATCTTTTTTCTTATTTTGTCACTATCATTAAAATTTGTAATGTTTGATGTCGTACATGAATTAGTAAAATCTCATTATTACCATAACTTACCATTTTTAAGCATGAAAAATTAGTTACCCCTAAATACCATTTTTAAACCCAACTGTTTCAATTTTGCAAGATTTTCAAGTTGAAACTAATTTCGAATTTTGAATTTGATGAATTAGGAAGGTTTTTCGAGTCTTTATACCTGGATACGGACGTAGTTGCTACAACGGTTCTGACCAAACGCCATGGCGACGGCGTGGTCCACCATGTCGGCGGAGCTGTCGCCGGAAATTCGAGCCATGGGACGACACCAGTGGTTAGCTTTCCACCCTTTGACTGGCTCGTAATGGAAGTTTCCTTCTAGAAGCTGACCTGTCCCAAGTGAAAGTACCAAAAGGTCCTCCACCCCTCGCACGAACGGGAACTCCTGTTTGTTGTGTAGCACGTGCGTAATCGCGGCAGCAGTGGGGTTGCTCATGGCTAGACCGCCGTCTACCGCCACACAACGAGTCTTTCCGTCTGTAGACTTCATTGAGACGGGCTCGAACAAGTCCGGAGAAGCTGACGTGGCACGGCAGACCTCCCAGAGCTGGAAATCGAAGCTGTCGGTTTCCAAAGCGTCGGCTCGCGAGAACAGGAACGGAGCCGAGCTGGAGAGGTCGTAGCAAGGGATCAAAATCGGCTTCAATGTGTTTCTCAAAGTCAAACTCTGCCCGTTGACTGTAAACGCTTCTTTCATTGCGTTCTCGAATCCAGTGGTAGCGTGAGTACTCCCTCCGCCGCTGCTTCCGCCGCGTAAAATCCTTTTCAATAAACCTCCGCCACCGCCGGAAATCGGTTTCTGATTATACAGGCGCTTCCCCTGCTCGGCTAGAAACTTCCACGTATCCTCCGCCTTGAAAAGCGGACGGCTCTGGTTCTTACTCCCAAACAACATCGCCGTAAAGATTCCTCCTACTCCGGTGCCGGCAGCAACATCAAAATAATCGGCGATTCTTGCGTTCGGATTACCGGACTTTTCCTTCAACGCGTTTTCAAGGTACGCTAGGGCCTTACCGGCTAAAATACTCCTCATTCCTCCACCGTCAATTGAGAGAACGCAGATTTTTCCTCTCTGATTCTTCATCGATTGAACGCCGTCGTAATCGGCCACCGCGTTTGACGTAACATAATCTTCTGGAGAAGCCTGTTTGGGTTTCCAGAGCTTCTGATCGTCATAACCGAATAAGAACTTGCTTTCGAGGATCGAAAAAATCTCGTAGCTGAGTTTATCGGTGTCGATGCTCGGCTCTTGTAGCATTTCCAACGATGAATGATTTGAAGCCATTTCTTCTTGTAATAACAACGATCGATTGTTATCCAAAGCGTCACACTTTGCAATTAAAACCCCAGGTACTTGAACAAATCTCTCTGCAATCAATTTCTGGATAAATATAGCTACCAAACACACATATACGTGCCTGTTTCTTTAGCCAAGATAAGACGATCAAAGGAATAATATAAAAGCAAACCTTCACCAAGAATCTCCCGCCAAAAACATGAAATACGGATTTCAATTCACCAAATTCTTCATCAATTAAACCCGGTGATTCTCAAAAATCAATCCGATCATTCCTCTGGATTCTAAAGGGAATAGAACTTCGAATTCAATCTTTGAGAACGTGAAAAGGGTATGGATGCATCAGAAAATATGGAAGAAAGGAGAAGGAAAAAAAGGAGACAATAAATGGAAGACGTGCAAAGGCAAAAGACACATTGATTGTGTAGAGGATTTCAGCTTTTATAACTTTTTAATTAAAAAACTGTTAATCACAAATAATGGCAACGAATTTTGTTTAAATTTATAATTATAAATTCGAAAATTATTAAATTCTTATCCCTTGGCCCTCAAGTTTATTGAAACCTTATGTTATTGAGCGTTTATAAGAGAAGGTATGAATAGAATTTATTGTAAAAAATTTCATATTTTTTAAGTTTTTATAAGAATGAAAAAAAATAGGACAAAATAACGTTAATTTTTTTCGCTCAATTTGAAAAGGACATTTGTCTACATTCAGCCTTAAACGATTTACCTATATAGCCTTAAACGATTTACCTATATTTCTCGTTGTTGTTTATGAAATCGAGTTTCTGGAATTCCTTGCCTCCTGCTGTTTCCTCCTCCTCTTCTTTGTTGTTCAAATTTGTAGGTCTCTTCTTTTTGACGTTTCAACCGTTCCCTCCTCGTCTAGAAATTCTAGGTCTCTTCTTCTTGACGTTTCAACTGTTTCGTCCTCATCTAAAATTTCTTCGTCTCTCCTTTTTGATGTTCCTACAGTTTCTTCCTCCCCATCTGAAATTTCTAGGTTTCATTTGTTCATGGATTTTGGTTTGGTTACTGGTTTTTTTGTTACAGATCTTGTAAAAAAGTTTGATCTCCATAAATTTGCTTCTTCTTCATAGCCTTGTTTCCATATTTACTTGTTGTTTATGATTTGTTTGATGTATTGGTTTACAAATGACTTGGAATCATGTGAGACAAAGGGTTTTTCGTGACACCCGTAAGATCATTCTCAACACTTGGATTATATCTACAATCTGAACATTCATAATCACAAAATTGCCACGAGGCTTTTCAATAATCATAAAATTGTCACCGTGCAACTTTAGACCATTAGATCATTAGTTTATAAAGTTGATCAATGAACATAAATTAGTCTTATGGGTCTCACGAAAAACCCTGGGTCTCACGTGAACTCAACCCCAATACAAAAAATGGTAAAAGAAGTTGTAAAAAATATTGATCACGAAAATGTGTTCGTTGTTCATTGTATAGGTTCTTGATTTGTCGGATACAAAAAAGTGTTGTTTAAATCAAAGCGTAAAATTGTCATTTCCATTATTCAAATGATTTATTCAGCATAACAATTGAACAAAAATTTAAATAAATCAATACAGAAAGCTTTATGTACATAGTTAACTTTATTCATACATGATTTAATGAAAAACCAACCGAACAGTCCCTTAGTGTTTCACATTCGATTTCTAAAACAAATTGTAACTAAATAGTAAGATTTATAAAAAAATCTATGGGGCCGTTTACCAAACACTTCTCCAGTAAGTGTTTACCGATAAAATTAACACCATCATTTACTTACCGGGTAAGATTTTAGTCCACCGAAACGACATTGTATGCAATAATTTACCCGGTAAGAGTTATCGCTCTCATTTATCGGGTAAGACTTTTGGTCATTGTCTCGCTCTTACCGAGTAAGTTCTTGGTCCTTAACATATTCATCAGGTAAAATAATATGACTTGGTAGGTGCTCACCCCCATAAACGTTTGGTAAACGACCCCTTAGTCACTGTCTCACTCTTACTGAGTAAAATCTTTTGTCCTTACGATATTCATCCGGTAAGATAATATGACTTGGTATTCACTTACCCGAGTAAGCGTTTGGTGAACGACCCCTATATCTTAAAACTATATATTTATGATAAATATTGTCCAAACACCTCATCAATGCTATTCATGTGACTTTTTTTTTATCATAACCTTTGAAAGCGTAATTTTTTATTAAATTAAATGTTTAAGGACAAACATGTTTAGTTATTGTTATTGATAACAATGTATTTAAATAATCTGATAAATCAATAATGCATGTACATTTTTATACACATGATAAAATGACACCACATTCTCTCAGTTTTCTGCAAAATGTAACAAGGGTATGTTAATATTATTTGATGATAATGTGCATCATTTTTATATTATGTTTATTAACTGATAAATTAGTTATTGACTGATAAGTTATTTGATAAAGTAATTATATTTGATAAAAACTAGCTGCTAAATTATTTTCTTTTATGTAACGGTGGGTTTCATGATCAAATTACTTGCATCGACTAACTCACAGGACGACCACGAATGACTTGGAGTTATCAGTCATCACAAGTGAACCTACATAGCACAAGGGTTTTGGCAACGCTTGGATTCGAACAAAGAGTATATGAGATTTTCCACTACATCCTTTGAGGCATAACCAGTACGTCACAACCCAAATTGTAGATTAAATAATATATTCTGATAAATTAATTTGAAAAAAGTGAAAAATAAACCTTTAAAACTTACTGAAACGGTACTTCAAATAATTTTTTAAAAAATTAGCTGTTGAGTTAGGCTAGAATTAATTGATCAAGTCTTTTTCAACAAATTCAAAAAATAAGTATATTTGATTGATATGTATTATTTGAGTGCAAACTTCTTTTCTTTGTCGAAGGAGATATATTTACCCGACACCTTTTTTGAAAGAAAAAAAGAGTAGATGATTAATATAAAACTGATAAAAATCATGTCTCAAAGTTTTATGTCTTCTTATATCAATCACGTAAAGTTATGTCGTTATTATACTTAATTCATCTATTCGTTTTATCTTCTCAATAAATAAATGATTGGATGCATTTGATTTTGATTGATAGATATAGACAAGATAGAGATATGAGAAATTAGCTCAAATGACCATTCTTCTCATTTAAATTAACTTCCTAACAATTTCTCTTTCAGGTTGACTCAAATGTCATGACGTCCACAATATCCAAACCTATAATATTGCAGACCTAGCTAAAAGACAAAAAAAATGTCAAATTCAACCAGTTTATCGTCGCAATTACGAACCTGGTTGGTCACAATTGCACATTTGTATTGAAATTTTGATTTTTAGCTACGTTTCCAATATTGCAAAAGTAATGACATTTGGGTTATTCAAAAAAAAAAATGGTTAGAAAGTTAATTTAAATGGAAAAAATGGTGACTTAACTCGAGAAATTTAGAGAAATTTGATAGCGGTGATTTTTTATTCTTGTACATTAAAATAAAATAAAAATGAATAGCATCAATAATATATATAAAGGGATTGGCAGTAGTTGTTCCGGAAGAGTGGGGGTCGGATTGAAGCCATGGACGTGTGGAGCTCATTCCGATAACAGGACAAAATTACGGCACCGACCGCCGGCCATCGGCAGGGATAAAAGGAGAGTTGGAGACCCACCAACTTAGATCGATTTGATTCTGGGCCCCACTTAATCTCTTTCATTTTGTTCTTATGGATGGGCCATACAATTGGGACCCACAGAGGTACCGTGACATCAGCACCACACCGCAAAAATAAAATTATTAACGACACTATTGATGTTAATGTTTGATTGGTTTGAGATTGAGTTTGAAAACTTAAAAGTGTTTGAAGGTTTTAGATTTAAATTTAATGATAAATAAAAATCTTTTTGTGATCATAAAGATTCAAATACGAGGACTCTGGATTACTTGCAAACGAGTTGGATATCCAGGTTAATTATATAGGTAGAGGTTCAAACGAGAACCCATGTGATTTACGAAAACGTAAGAACAACTCAATAACCACAAACTTTTTTAATTAATAAATTAACTTTTATTATATATAAATAATTT
>NC_037528.1:5700666-5709361 GCF_001531365.2 Cynara cardunculus var. scolymus
TTTCCATTATTACCCTTTTAATTTTAAATTTTTTTGAATCTTTTTAAATTTTAATTTTAATTTTAAAAATCTTTTAATTTTATTTTTTTTCACCATATGTGGTTATTGAGTTGTTCTCGCGTTTTCGTAAATCACAGGGGTTCTCGTTTGAACCCTTCCCTAATTATATATATATATATATATATATATAGAGAGAGAGAGAGAGAGAGAGAGAGAGAGTTGAGTTCACGTGAGACCAAGAGTTTTTTCTGAGACCCGTAAGACCAATTTATGTTCATTGATCAACTTTATAAGCTAATGATCTAATGGTCTAAAGTTGCACAGTAGTAATTTTGTGATTATTGAGAAGTCTCGTGACGTTTATAAATGTTTAGATTGTCAGATTTTAGATCTAATCTAAGAGTTGAGAATTGGTCTTACGGGTTTCACAAAAAACCTTTGATCTCACATGATCCCAAATCTATATTAATCAGAAACATAATCTTGACCTGATTGACTTTGACTTTTCAAACTATACCGATACATAATCTTTTCATGTGATAATTTTTCAAGATCACTGTTATAATGGATCTGTTTTTAAACTTTTTATCTAATTTTCAATATGGATAACAAATTAAATAATTAAAAGTTATAAGCCCATTTATTTAGCCCAATCCATAAATGTGTATTGGGCCTTTCTCCTAGCTAGACATTTGAGCAAATTACATAAACAGCCCTTTAGTTTAGTGAAGTATTCTTTTTGGTCCTTTAATATTATAAATAGATCATTGACCATTCGAATATATTCACTTACTTACTAGCCTCCCCAACCACCGAAGAAATACCCAAAATCCGGATAAGGGTATTGCTCGCCCAACCATGGAGCTCAAATATTTGAGCTTCATCATGTAAGTCTGTTCAACATAGCTTATGAATGTTATATAATAAGGCGGATAAATTATTAGATAAACTTTCGAACGAACCCTTTCATAGTTTATTAATCCTACACTATAGATAAGACCCTTAGAGCCAACCTTGGGTGCATCTGCTAAAGGGTGGATTTGAGTTGGGATTGGTAAACTAGTAATAACATTAGCTGATATATTTTCTTATCAAGACAACTTTTTTCACATGTAATTTGAGATTTTGAATCATTTATAGCTTTGGGTTGTAAATATGCACCATCAAAGTTGGTGATGATAAGATCAATAGAAGGCATGATAACTCATTATGTAAGTCAGCATGATGATGAAGATTAGAAAGAACGAGTTATAAGAGCATCTCTAACAGATTTTTCAAAATGTATAATCAAAAGTTAAAATCTCTAAAAAACATTACATTCGTCTCCAACAGGTCCTCATTTTGAAGAATCCAACATTGATTATTATATTAAAATAATATTTCTCTCTCTAAATATTTATTTTTAAAATTTCTTATTGGTGGTCTCATTTGGTAATCATTTTTTGTGATTCTCCATATCTGAAGAAAAAACTCTTCTCTCTCTTATTTTCTTCATTTTGAAGATAGTTTTGGAGAAGCTGTCGGAGCAAAATATTGACTTAAAATCCTCATTTTCTCCATTTTAGAGAAACTGTTGGAGATAATCTAATATGACTAAATTAGCAATTCGTGTGAATCAATTCTTTAAGCACTGAAATCAAGGGACCATAATGATACCTACAAATGTTTAGGAACTAAAAATAGAAGTTACTAAAACAATAGGGACTATTTGTGTAGTTTATCAAAATATCTTGTGTTTCATTTGGACCCAATATCTTTTGCTTTCATTGGCAAGAGTCACCACCATCCATCTTCTAAACGTGTGAATTACTTTTCTCAATTTCTAACAACTTTACACCACAAATGAAAGATTCCCCTCCCATATGTTTGGAAAGGCTGTATCTCCATCTCCAATTCTACCTTCCACTGTGTTATGAGGATTCACTATATTCCTTCATCTTCCTGTTTGCATCCAATTAAACCCCATAAAAACCCTAGAATCAATTTATTATGGACTAAAGGATTTCATCAAACACAAAATTCAACAACATTCTGCTGCTACAGATCCAACACGTAGCTTCTAATCTGTGTGTGTGTGTGTGTATATATATATGTGTGTATGTGTATATATAAACAAGATTTTCTTGATTTCTTGAACAGCAGCTACTGTTATGCATATACCACATGCCAATTGCAAGGAGAGGATTCACAGTTGAAAAGAACTTTAAAGAAACAGAATAAAGGGGATGATTCCGGTATCCCCATTGCAGTTTCCGGCACAAAAAAGGGAACTATAGCCGGTGCGGTGGCTCTGATCATTGGAACAAGTATAGGATCTGGGATACTTGCTCTTCCCAAAAGAACTTCTCCGGCGGTAACTCGTCACGCAGGGGCTTTGGAGTTCGGAAACTGTGCATCTGGAAGTCATGTTTTCCGGTGACATCCCAGATACATATGTTTTCCGGTGACCCTTATGCCTAGAACACAGCTGTGAAACTGAATCTTGAATATTACTTCACGATTAACTCTGAAATTGGCTACATTTGACTTTCTTGAACAGGGTTTGCTTCCGAGTTCAATATCTTTGATTTTGTGTTGGGGATTTCTGTTGATTGAAGCACTGCTACTAGTTGAAATCAACGTGGGTCTTCTTAAAAAGAAGGAAAACAGAGTGGAGAATGAGAATGAGAATGAGTTGGAAGTGATCTCGATTCGAACCATGGCTCAAGAGACGTTAGGTGAATTGGGTGGAACCTTAGCCACTTTGACCTACGTGTTCTTGGGGTACACATCGATGATCGCTTATGCTTCAAAATCCGGTGAAATTCTTTACCATTTCATCAAGATTCCAGAATCAGTTTCAGGGGTTTTCTTCACCATGGTCTTCGCAATTCTCATATCTGGTGGAGGAACACGCACCACAGATCAAGTGAATCAAGTTCTTACAGTCTGTATGATAGGTAACTGATGCAGGTTTCACTTCCAAAATATGAACATCTTGAAGTTCTTACAATCTCTCTGATCTGCAACAGGGTTGTTGGTAGCAATTGAGGTTCTAGCAATCTTTTATGGAGGGTGGGCAGGTTTTGAAGGCAATGGTGATTGGACAAAAGTTCCAGCAACTATTCCGGTGATGATATTTTCTTTGGTTTATCATGACCTAGCTCCTGGTAAATACCTAAAGTCAACTATCACTACAACAAAATTAGCTCTTTAGGATGTTCAACTGTTCTTGTACGTTGAATTTGTGGGACAAAAAACCAGCGAAATAATAAATTTGTTAGAACGGAGTTACACATCCTAACAAGTTCGATCTACAAAGTTGGATAATGTAACACATTATAAAAAGTATATCGTCTTACTATTTTATACGATGCTTTTATAAAAGTGTCTATATAATAGAACACTTTTCACTCATATAAAAAAGTTGATACAACAATTTACTCTTTGTATTTCAATCATTTTCAGTTCTTTGCGCGTATTTGGGCGGTGATATTGAACGTATAAGGACTTCGGTTGTTCTTGGCAGTGTTGTACCGTTGGCAGGAATCTTGATTTGGAACGCGGTAGCTCTTGGTCTCTCCAGTCAAACTGAACCAATCATCGATCCTCTCGAGTTGCTTATGAGGTAACATTCAATCTGCACATGCATTTCACTCGACTTTGTTTACTTGATTTCCGGTCTGTAAACCTGAACTCAGGCAAAGATGGGATGGAGTTCAGATTATGGTAGAGGCATTTTCACTTCTAGCAGTTGGAACATCACTATTAGGGACTCTCTTAGGCTTCTCTCAGTTCTTCAAAGAACAAATAGTCAACAATTTTACTTGGGATTCTTCTTCTCCATCACAGGAAAGTCGATCTTCTCCATCTATATCTAAAAAGTCTGCATTTTGAAGCTTTAATCTTTAACTTTTCTTGCAGAAATCCAGAACCGACTTTGGTGGGATGGTAGAAAAATGGTGGGTAAACAATAGGACCGGTTTCACAGCCACAGTTATGGTCATTGGTCCGACTCTTTTTGTGTCTACTACTGTCCCAGATGTGTTCTCTGCTGCTACAGACATTGCTGTAAGCTTGTGTATGTGTTTTCAGATGTGTTGTAGTGTGTGTAAAGAGCGTTTTTTCATGGGTGTTTTCCTAACAGGGAGGGTACTGCATGACAATGCTGTATGGAGTACTTCCGCCAGCAATGGCGTGGGCTATGCATGTTGAAGAGGAAACTGATGATAAAAAGGGGATATCAAGAACAAGACTAGCCCTATTTGGGATAGGACTATTCGCTTGTGGGATCATTCTCGAACAAATTTTTCTGGATCTTTCGATTGTTTAGTCCTAAGGGAATTTGTAATCTCAATCCAGAACGAGCAATCAATGTTACACGAGGAAAAAGAACGAATTTTTATTGAAGAAAGACTAAAAGATACAGAAAGAACCATAAGAATGCTTCAGCCAAGTGCGAGGGTAGATAAGAACGTCTTGCATACTTCAGAGATCCTTAATTGATTAGTAACTTACGGAGGTGACGTGCTTCAGAAGCATCTCGATAACATCATGTGAAATTCTATTAGATTCAATCTTCAGGTGTTGAATCTTTGCCTCTGTTTCCTTGTCAAGGCGCTTCACGTTAGCACCTGAGTCCCCACTCGACTGTATGTAATGAGTAAAATAGTTATATGCACAGATTATGCAATAATCGGATGCCATAAAAACATCAAAGTAACCATTAAGGTTCCAAAACAAGTAAGAACAGCACTCTCAAGATTTACCCTTAAAAGGCATGACATTTTCAAGATTTTGTTGAATAATTGAGAGGCATGAAGGCATCTCATGGTTCTTGTGTCCTACAGGCTACAGCTATATGATCTAAGCCAAGAATTAAAGTTTTTGGTCAAATATTTACGGGATTATGCACTCTTCAAGCTTGTAGCATTTCAGATTATGATATTTGGGTTTTCAAAGAGTTTCTTCGTGTATGATTCAGAGTCGAGGGAATGCAAAAGACGAGGTCCTACTCCGATTTTTGGTTCTTTTTTACCACAGATACTTTCTGGTTTGGAATTTGAACATTACCTCAGTGAGCTTTCTCTGAAAATCAGCTTCCATTTGAGCACGGAATTCAGCCACCTCCTTCTGAGCCTCTTCTTTGGCCTGTTTAAGTCTAGCTGACTTTGCTGAAAATAAAAACCCATAATGTATCAGAAACTAGAAATCATTGATGGTTTAGGGTTTAGAGTTTAGGGTCAGATCAGCGCAAAAAGTACAGACAGTTTCGGGCAGCATTGACAATCTGCAGAGCTTCTTGCTCAGCTGTTAACAGAAGCTGGATTCCATTATGACCCCTGCTGCCAACATCCATGTCTGCTAAGCTCTAAACACCAACAGAAGCCTATATGATTCCAAAATAAGGTCAATTTTTCGATTATTAATTCGAAGTTTAACAAGTTTCAAGAAAGAAACAATAGAAAATGAATTTATCCACACAAAAACAATCCAACAGATGCAACTCCTCGACCCATAACACCACCAGATGAATCATTATATCTAAAAGCAAATTTACGTGATTGATCTTTTTATTTAATCAAATCCTTGACCTAATAAATCCTAAGGCGCCATTGCCGAACAAGGTCGCTGTTAGGGACTTTGGGTTTGTGGTTTGATAATACTTGGATAGCTTTCTAGATCACAGTTACACCAAATGTCGATGAGACTAGAATATAAATCACGACATTCGGGGAATTTAAGTAAGCAACCCATATTGAATTGGTAAAATCGTGACACCAAGATGCAATTAGGATTACCCAGATGGTAATTACACAGATTAACCACATAAATCAAATTAACAACGATTACAAGGGATTTGCTCAGAATCGTTAAATTTGACAAAATTAACGATTCTATTTTTATCGCACTAAGTTGTAGTGAACTAGCAGGATACTGGGGAAAAGATTTAGGTTTATCTTCGATTAAAGACCAGATGAAGCAATAACTATATTCAAAACTTAATAAGATCACGAACAGAGACAAGAAGCAATGCTGATCCAAGCAAATCAGATAAACAAAAGGGAAAACCTAGAGAGAGTGAAGATGCCAAACAAATACAGCTTTATCTAATGATTTTGATGATGCCAACCAAGGAGGAGAAACTAATGATACAGATCTATCTCTCTCTGTTGTTCGCCATTTGGACCTTTCGGAGAGTTTTTGTCTTTTTGACGAAATTGGACTCTCTCCTGTTCCAACTGGAAACCGAAAGAGCTGGATTATAAAATATCATATGAAGCATTTTCATTTTAAAATTTAAAAAATTTTAGTTATAATATATTAAATATATATAGAGTTTGTTTCAAGTGTAACTCATCACATTTATACAATCAATGCAACCCAATAAATTGAAATATTAATAAATTGAAATATTTATGGAGGATGAATAAGGTTCATTAATTATGATAAATATTTTATATTAAAAAACAATCAAAATTTCTATGAAATTACATATTAATCAAATTAAATGGACAGTTGAAATTAAGTTGTATTGGTTGTACAAATGTAAGATGTTGTATAATAATCCACATATATATATATATATATATATATCATTAATATATTAAGAGTATATCCAATGGCTATACTATTATTGATATACTAGGTATTTGGAAAACAGTATTCCGACAACTATGTTCAACTTTCTGCTGGAAAGAGAGAGAGAGAGAGAGAGAGAGAGAGAGAGAGAGAAAGAGAGAGTGAGAGAAAAGGGTGAAATTCTTCAAATTTAGAGAAATTTTAAAAAATAATTACCTATGAAAAAAATATTTTTTATGCTTACTACCAATGAGAATCATTGAAGTTAAAATGTATAACAAATAAAAATAATATTTTATAAAAATATTGAATATTTTGATGATATTATTTATATTTTAGATATAAATTTTCTTTAGATATGTTCAGTTTTAGACTTATTTTTTTCAAAATTTTATTATATCTTTAAATTTATATTTCATTTAAAAATAAAAAACATTTTTTTTCTCATAACCACATAGCATTATAATATTGGTAGACCCAAAATATAAAACAAAACATTAAAATTAAGATGTATTTCACTACATTACACAAATACCCTTTTAATATATATTAAGCATGTCACACAAAAGTGCAATAATAAACCGTTGGATTGCATACATAACTAAATGAGTAAAAAATAAAGTTTTACCTTGTATTTATTGCATGGATATACAATTTCTTTAAAAAAAATCCACTACCTTAATAATATTTTATTATATTTATTTCTTTTCTGGAAAATTATATGATACATGTTTTCATGATCATATAACTATTAAAAGATATCTTAGCCTAGTTATTCGTTACGATTTTTAAATATGAGGTTGATTTTCGATGAGAATGAGAGTTAAAATAAGAAGTCTAAAAGGAATCTTCACTCTTAAATGCACATTAGGATGAGATGCACCGGATCAATCCTTTTATCAAAAACGATTCATGGGTAGGTTTGAAATTAAAGGTGATCAAAGGTTCAGAACCCTTGTTACGTTTATCACCTTAACTCTCATTCTCACACGATACTTAGCCTTTAAATATATTATCTCGTATTTATCAGTTAATTTAGCTAAAACTATCAACAGCCTAATGTGGCAATTGAAATGTAATTTTTTCTTTTAAGAAATTTAAAGATTATAAAAACTTGAAGTTGTTGATTTTGTAACTAGTTATAAGATTAATGAATCTAATATCATATAATTATTTCAATTAAACATCCAATGCATACATGTAACATGATGTTAACTTCTTTTTCTATATCATGCAAATAAGAGGTGAAAAAAAAAGCCCAAGCTCAAAACTCGGTTTAAGTCTGGCTCGAAAAACACAGGCCTAGCGAGCTTAAAGTTTTGATCCAGACAAACCTTCAAAGCCTGATCACACCAAAATTTGAGAAAGTTCGGTTAATCCTAGAAAGCCCAATAGAACTTGGTCTAGAAAAGGGGTGGGCTAATGGCACCCCATGACTTACCATCTGCACCCCTACATAGCTTTCACAATCATTTGCTTTATGGTTTTTTGTGTTTTGTTATACTTTTGTTATTATTTAATTATGGGGTGGGCTAAATGCACCCCTATGCATTGCTTAATGCACCCCTATCCATGAATTTCTTCCTCACACACATCAACATCAATACATGCTTTTTACATTCTCAATACTTGAATGACCTGATTCTGACATCAAAAGGGGTGCCATTAGCACTCCCCTTAATTAATATTTATTATTTATTTTATTTTTTGTTTTTTATTTATTTATATTATATTTTAATTAATATAGATTATTAATAAATATATATTATTTATTTTATTTTCTGTTTTTTATTTGTTTATATTATATTTTAATTAATATAAATTATTAATAAATATATTTTTTTATTAGTATATTAAATATATTTAAAATATATTTTATAATATTTAATATATAATTTTAATTAATATAAATATTAATAATAAATAAATATTAGAAATTAGACCGTGTTTGTCCAAACTCTTCTTCTATTGAAGGAGCTGATCTTTATGAGACCATCAGCAATACAAGTACTGATCAGTTGTGAGAATGGTCACTTCTTTGTGAAGATCAGTAACAGAAATCGCCATAGAAGAAGAATTTTTATGTTGAAGAAGGCGATGTAATTCTTTCATCGAGTAATCAATATTATTGATA
>NC_037528.1:5710049-5729918 GCF_001531365.2 Cynara cardunculus var. scolymus
TAAATAATAAAATAATATATATTTTTTAATATAAATATATAAAATAAAATTAAATTAATAAAATAATGATTGAAGTGATGTTTATAAAAAAAATTGATTGGCACAATTTCCAAAAAAACTCACACCCTTATGGCACCCCCTAGAAAAACCCAATCGGACTCTTTTTCAACCTTGAAATCCGAACTTTGTGCATCCAAATTACATCATTACCCGTTTAATTTGGTTGCTATTTTCAAGGTTATCACCTAGTCAACGCCATATAACATAGGAATTGCTAGGGGTGAATTGGATATGGTATCAAGTGTTTTTTCTTTAATACCATGCACCAACCAATTATAATTGTTACGTAAAATCTTATACTATGTATCAATTAATTGTACTTGGTACTAACTTTTTTCAGTTGGTATCGTTTTTGCACCAACTGCAAATACACATATGAAAACTTGCTATGTTCAAATTCTGAGTGACTATTTGAGTTGTTAGGTAACACATTTAACGGTTAAGGGTTTTTAATTGTAAGAAATAACACTTGAAAACATTCAAATGTTCAAATAAAATAGCTAAAACTACAAAGTTTAATATTCAATGTATAAAAATACAAAAACTAATAAATAATTAAATAAGTCGGTATCATGCCGTGTATCCACCAAGTTTACATACTTGATACGATACTATCGACCGATTGTAATTCGTTCTCTATCAATATTTCTGATAGTTTATAACCTTTAACTGAAAATTTATAAACAAATAAGAACAAGAAACCAATATTTATTTGGTCATACCATTTTGTGCTATTTGTAGGTCCTTTTGACACCTCCCTCATCGTTGTATTTTTATTTTGAAACAAGACATGACAGAAATGATAATTTGATTACAAATTTAGCAGATACGAATAATTTTCAATTTATGAAAGAAATAAACGACTCAAAGTTGAGATCTTCTAGCTAATACACCAAAACGTGCTCGCCGGATATTGCTCTTGCGTTTCATGAACACAACCGTAGCAAACCCGATCAAACCCGCACCCGCTAAAACTCCAAATACTATCCCAGCCTTTTGTCCCCCGCTCAGTCCTTTAGAGGACCCACCACCGCGATTTTGTGGCAGCACAAAACCACCACCGCCGCCACTGCTGCCTCCGCCAGATGAAGGTGGTGGTGTCAGCTTTGGTGGAGGTTGTGGTACTGGTGCTGGAGATGAAGCAGGCGCTGAGTGGCGGTAGTGGTAGAATGGTGAAGGTACAGGGGACATGGCCTGAAGTGTTCTTCGGGAACCCTCTAAGGTGGGGAGTGGTGCTAGAACCAGAACCAAAAATAAAAACGGTCTAAAGTGTATTGCCATGGTTTCGGGTTTCGAAAACTGATCGAAAATGGGGTTTTTATATAATAAAAGATGTGATGAAAACAATGGGTTTCGGTGGCAAGAAAACAAAATGAGATTTATAGCATATGTAAATCCGAAAAACAGAAAACTTTGTGCTGGAGAATCCGTCAATAAACACATAAGAACAAAACACAATTCGATGAACGATCGTATACATATAGTTAATAGAACAAAGATTCTACATATCACAGGTAAAATTTTGACTTTTAACAGAAAATAGCGTAAAAAAAAGTCGAATTTTGACTTCCGAATTTTGACCATCTATATATTATCCATTCCAGGTAGTAACAACATATGCTAGTTTTGAAGTTAGGACAGAAGTTATGGAACCTCATATAGTCATAATTCATCCTTCAGTTCTTTATTGCTGGAGCTTTCTGACTCGGGCTTCTGAGTTGACTCCGGTTTCTGAGTTGACTCCGGTTTCTGGAGCTTGAAAGGGATGGCGGCGTGTTGCTTGAGGAACTTGTAGAAAGCTTTCACCGTTCTATCTGTATCTACTGTGATCTGCAGAACCCAAGTTCAAAAGTTTTGAGGAATGCATAGAAAAATTAAGAAATGGCGATTTTGTGAGTCGTTTAGCAGAGGCACAAACCGGATCAAAGCTCTTATTGCCAGCCGGGAAGAAAAGAAGTGTCGGGTATCCATCAGACTGGAGAAAGATAAAGCGTAGAACGTCAAGAGAATTTAAGAACAGATATGTTGTTAAATGATACAAAGCTTAATCTTGAAAAGTACCTTAGCTCGAGGGTGTTCGTTTGTGGTGCCATCCATCTTGGCTATAACAAGGGAATTGATGCCTCTAAGATGTTTTGCAAGTTTATTGTAAGTTGGTTCAAGTGCTTGGCAATGGCCACACCATGAAGCGTATATCTGATGCGCAAAATTTAGATTATTTCATTCACAATCGATCAATACATAAGGATGCATCTTTTAACACGTTGATCAAGCAGTGTACCTCTAGAAGAACATCCTTTGACTCGTCCAAAACGATTTCATCGAAATTATTACCGACGACTATTTTTACATCCCCATCATTCTGGACCAAGCAACAATAAGAAGAAAGTTATAAATGAGGCTTACGAGATGGAGCTAACTGCTTACCCGACCCTACCTCTGTGCGGGATTTACTGGGTTTGTGAGTGGGACCATTTTCACAAAAAACCCGGGCTTCATTTGCTTACTGAAAACAGGCTTGAAAGGCCCGGAACTTGTGCATCTCTAGTATGACCTACAGCTTACCGTTTCTGGGATTGGATCAGATTTGAAGAAGGGCTTGAGGTTGTCTTCTAGGAAATTTTCCCCAAACGTCTATAAATTGAAAGAAAACACATTTTGGTCAATTCGTTTAACTTTCTTTCGGTCTTGAATGTAAACAAATCGATAATGACACAGTCCAATGTTGCAAACCTTGATGTTGTTCAAAGTCAATTCACCATCCAAAAAGAACTTGCGAGCATCATCATTTCCGGTGAACGCAATAACCTGCAAGAAAACGGCGCCATGACATGATCACATTAAAAAGGTCAGGATACATAATAAACCAAACCAAAACAAACGTACACAGGATATCCCACCAGGAGGCGATAGGGTCTAGAGAGGGTAAGATGTACGTAGACCATATGTCTACCCCTAAGGCCTAAGGGTAGAGGCTGTTTCCATGATGACCCCCCGTTTTATGAAACAATTTTTTTCTTAAAAGGTTGGGACTTGGGAATACGTAATGAAGGTACAAATACTCACTCTCGGAGTATCTCCCTCGATGCTAAAGTATTCTGCAACTGGTTTACCAGCATCTTCATCGTCCATTGGAACATACACAAAAAGAGCCTGCAGGCAAACAAACGTAAAACATGAACAAAAATATTGAAACCGGACATTGGCGAACTGACAAGTGCATTCGCTAAAAGAAGTACAAAAAAAAGAACACTAATAGCCAGAGTAAACGATACTATGCATCACTTGTAGTTCTGTTGCAAATTAACCATTAAAAGTTGCCGATGTGTGTTTACACCAATTTTCATTCTGGACATTGATAGATACAAAAAAGTACGTATCGATGAATGTTCCAAATAAACTTGCAAACTTTAGAAATTAAACTAGAATTCAGAAAGAGAAGTACAACACCATTTTTCTTTGACTGGTCAACTTCTTAAACCATAATATTTGGGTTATTGGTGCTAATAAACCATCAGTCTTGCTACAGTGCAAAAAGAACGTTATAGGACACCAATATACTGACCTTTCCCATAAAATCTTTTGCTGCCTCTTGAAATGTGGGAAGAAACTTATCCGTATCATTCAAAGTAGTAAAAAGGATCACCTGTCGAAGAACAACCGGTAAAACCAACAAATGTACCGTTCTGTTAGCATCATAATCACACACACAATAATAATTATTTTGTACTTATTTGTACGATTTATGTCGACTTTGGCCCATATAGATAAATTGTACGCTCATTATGTCGAACCAAATCCATCCGATTTCTTCTTGGCTCAGTAAGGGCCTGTTTGTTAGCAGCTTAATGAGCTTAATGGGACTCACAGCTTCTTCAGTTGGCTATACATGGTTGTTTGGTAGTGGCTTAATGATATAGAAAGTGACTCATTCAGTAAGCATCTAGGAGGGAGCTTTATGCAGAAAGCCAAGTTTTTGCCAAACTTGCTCCTCCCAATTAAAGAACACGCACCTTCCGTCTATGAGAAAACCCTCCAAAACAAAAATCTCCCCAATCCACACACACAACTTTATCCATACAGGACTTAATGGAAAACCAACCAAACATCCCCTATCTATGTCCCCTGTTGGTCCATTTTACATGGTTTTGGGTTATTAATCTATGTTGTGGTTATACTATACATATCTATATTTGGTGGCACATACTGACACCGGATATAAGCAAAAATTCAAGATAGAAACCATTGTCAGCAATAAAGTCCTACCTGATTCTTGATTGGGTTCTCGAATACTTGTGAAGAACTCGCACGAGTGAAGTAAATTACCAGAGGAAGCTTGTTCTTAGAGACAAACTCTGTTATATCTGATTTTATGAACTGGCCTCCTGTAGGTAGGTGATTGTTGGTTAAGATATTGCACTCAATATAGTTACTTGGAGAAGATTGTGTCTAGAGAACTAACCAAAGTGGCTAACTTTTTCATCTTCCTTCTTTAGCAAAACCAAAGCTGGACGTTTCCCTTGTGGGTCGATATGGAAAAGCTTTGCTAGATCAGCATTGGACGTTTGGTAGAAGCTTACTTCATCTTCCTGTTTTGAAGCTGCAGCAAGTTCTTCGCTATCGGGGCCCTACATGCATTAGAAATATCGAAACAAAAACAAAATGAATCATAATCTAATGCTAGATATGTCATATTAAGATACATAATCTAATGTCACATTTTTCATATGCCAATCTTAAAACGAATAGTTGCCAAATTAGGAAATGTTTGATGGTATTTTTGTGTTTTTTGTAACCAAACCCTTATCCAACAAGAATGTGTATCAAGTCATATAAATTCCACAAGGTATCATAGAAAAACAAGCCTTCCATAACCAATAAATGGAGGTGTATATATATATAGCTTCACGTTTTGGGGCTAAAATTATACAAACAATTCCCTTTTTGGGACGTCCAAACGTTTCCCTTTTTAGTGAAGGTTCAATCAAACATTACCTCTACGCCTATTAGTAATCATTACGAAGTTTTGATGGAATGCGTTTTGGTGCTAGAGATTCCTCTAGCTTCTCGATATTAATAGGTATTCTAGATATTTGACATGAGTCAAACCCTTTAAGGTTGGCATTAACTTTGGGATGAAGGAGCAACATTTTCCATTTTTAAATTCGACAAATAATTGAAAATTAAGGCTAAAATCTCGGGTGTAATTAAGGTTATACCACCAAATTTTCAACAAAGCCCACAGCTACTGGTGACTCGCTAGATAATATAAGTTCAGCTTCCTCAGCTGTCGTTAAATTGTGTAGACCAGGACCAATCTTCTTCTTCACCCAAGTCACAATAGCATCCCTAAAGCCACAAAAAGAGAAGTTTTTTAAGCCGTGAAAAAAATTTAAATTCAAATGGGTTAATACTAGCATTCAACGGTATAGCCGGTACCAGAAACAACAAGAAATCATATATCCCTAACGAATTGGGTAGGCCAGAAACAATAAGCTGAAACTGTACCTTAATCAACAACTTCTATACACTCAACGGAATGATATTGAGCATTGATTATGAAATAAGTAGTAGTCTTTACTCTTGAGGGTATGTAAAAGAAACACTTACTAGAGAATTAACTAATCTAAGACAATAACGACAATGGAGTTTATAGTTGACTAAGAAATTCAAATGGGCTATTGAGTTATTCCCAGATTTCAAAATTGATCTAAATTTTTTGACTTTTGATTGGAAAATGATTTAGGGTTACAATTAATTCTTAAATGTCGAATGTATAGTCTTTTAGGAAGGACAGATTGACATTCAAAGATCAAACTTTGACTCTTATTTGCAAGGATTACTAAAATCTTTACTTCTAAACTAGGAGCAAGATCTACCAAATGCATCTTAATGAGACTAATTTACCCCTCTTCTAGTTTTGATTTATCAAATTTAGCAGATATGGAGCTTCAAATTAGATCACACGGCTTGATGTATCAAATGAATTGAATGTTCTTCAAAGCAAAATCAAAGCTATAAGAAATTATCATGAAAACAAAATCAATATTCATATATATATATATAGAGAGAGAGAGAGAGAGACTAACTTGTTCCTGGCACCATTATAAGGCTTATGAACGCCATCAATGAAGAAGAAGACAGTAGGATATCCTTCGACATTGTACTTTTGGGCCAGTTCAGTCTCCTCCGCGGCGTCCACCTTCGCCAGCACGACCTCGTCCGCCTTCAACTCCGTCGCCGCTGCCGCATATTCCGGTGCCAGAGCTTGACAATGGCCACACCACGGCGCGTAAAACTCCACCATAACATACCTATACTTCTCCAAGAAATCGCTGAAATTCGATCCCTTCAAAACCACCACATCACTCTCGTCAATCTCCTCTTCCGGAGCCGATTCTGATTCTGGGTATTCTCCCTCCCCGTCTCCAAAATCATCCAGATCATCATAATTCTCGAAATCATGGTCCTCGTAACCGTGATGCGCTGATCCGGCATCCTCTAGCTCGTCTTCCTCTAGAAAGCTAAGATCTTCATCATCAAGATCATGCGTTTCCTTACAGAAAGCGTTGAAGCATAGCAGAAGTAGAATCGACAAAGAAAGGATAAGTGACCTCGTAGCTGCCATTGTAGCCGGTTAGACCTTGAAAACACACAGATGGTAGAAGAAAGTGTGAAGCTTGTGAATCTTATGTGGGAATTTGTACAACTGGCCCTTCGAGAATGTATGCTAAATTTCATTTTCAGTCCTTCAAGTTTGAGAAATATCATCTTGGCTATTAAACTTCATGTTCCTTTTTCATAGGTTAAAACTTCATGTTCCTTATAGGATGGTACTTGTTCCATCCCCGATATCATACACTCCCATAATTTACCCGTTACAAAGAATCAATTAAATTCAAAGAAAGATGCAAGCAATAAAAATAAGGTATACACAACACAACCAAAGACAGGTGAATAATATCTGATTAAAACCTGATACCTCACTAAAGATTATCATCTCGTTAGGAGAATTTAACAAGAACTCAAACATTAACATAGGTCGTGTGCAACTGTAAATACAAATAAAGGTAACCTAGAAAAATTGTGTAATATTTTGTGATTGATAACTACATTATTGCTTTTGCTTTGTTTTGCATGATCACAATCAAAAATGGCGGTTAAACCACAAGGGTGGTACCTGATTGGTTTGAGCTTAGTTTTAAATGTCAAAAGTACCAGAAGGTCTCAAGTTAAAATCCAATAAAGAATAAAAATTCCCATTGTGGTCACAGAGGTTCAAATGTGGTGACTTCGGGCTATCTGCAAAGCAGGTGGTCGTCCTGGGATTAGTCGGTTCGCATAGCGGGTTGGATATCCATGTTAATCAAAAATGACGGTTAAAGATCAAATTAATTATAGTAAAGGCAGTTTGTATAAACGTTGTTCTGGGGGGATCATACCCGTTGGTAGCGGCTTCAAAAATAAGTGACTTCATAAATTCAGGGACTGAAACGAGTATATAATAATGATGAGGTGCCAAATGTGTAGATTTTGGTTCTATTACTTTTGAAAAGGAAAAGTCGGTTACATTTGCATTTTTTGCAAAGGCTTTCTTTGGAGGTACCATTGACTATATCTGGACTTCCGACGTGGCAACCCATATTTGACTAAAATTGTCGATTACACACCCAATTAAACATCAGCAACGAATAACCGAATGCCACGTTGCAACGATGACTCATGATGTCTAGATAAATGTTGACTTTTGACTTTTGGGAGATGGAAGTGGAACTGATTTTAGGTTCTCATCGTCGTTATCGTTAAGTTAGCCGGGTGAAGCGGCGGAGTGGCGTCGTTAATTCTGTTCACATGTAAATCACGTGATTCTTTTGTTTTGACCTGATTAGACTCCTTAATCCTTCGTTTTATTCAATAATCGATTCAGACTAATACCAAAAACCCGGTTAAGGAACGTGATTGTGAAAAGGTCGACGACGGTGCCATGCAGTCGGCAATCGCCCTCGCCGTGCAAGAACAGCATCATGACTTCTCGGAACACTCCATTCTGTTCTACTTGGTTCCGGCCACTTCTTTTGCTAATTCAGTGGTGGATTTAAATGGGTAGGGTTCTAATTTGACTACCAGTCTGAGGGTGGTAATCAGACCTTAAAAGAACAAATGATTGATGGCATTATCAATTTCTCTGCAGTTACATTGAAATTGCAGGGATGATGAAGAGAGGTTTATGCAAAACTTGTTTTCTGGATTGTAAATTTTTTGGTCTTCCAACGGGGCTTGAGATATGGGCTTTGTTTGGTCTTCAATTGGGCTCCCCTAAACAACTTGGCCTAATAAGTCATTTCCAAGTCCCAGCCATATCAAAGTTTATATAAAATGTTTAGGGATGTGAACGAACACGAACAGTGCCTTATTCATGTTCGTTCGTTTAACTTAACCAAACAAATGAATAGTAAACGAACGAAAGTCTTTGTGTTCGTGTTCATTTGTTTAGAAACAAGGTGTGTTTATGTTCGTTTGTTAACATGCTTAACGAACGAACATAAACGAATAGACCTAAACGAACACCGCTACTTGTCATTCAATTAATTATTACACACAATTATCCATAGTTTAAACATACACAAAACAATTATCATTCATCAACCATCATTTGAACAAAAAAACAAATCACCATCATCATTTACAATAGTGGAAAGGTAAAATTTTCAAACAAGACAGAATGATGATAAAATTTAAATCTAAATAAATTCTAAAAAGTTAAAACTTAAATAAATATTATTTGAATTCAAACTAAATAAATAAAAGATTGTGTATTAAGTTTAATATATAAACAAACGTAATTGAACGAACGTTCACGAATATAAATGAACGAACGAGACTCTTGTTCATGTTCATTCATTTATTAAATAATCGAACTTCTCATCAAACGGTTCATAAACAATTCGCAAAACGCTCGGTTTGTTTACAACCCTAAAAATGGTGTTGGTTTGACACAAAAATGGCTGTCAAAGTTAAATATCATGACTATGTTCAAAATTAACCAACAACACATACTTTTTGATCCATTTATTATGTGAATTACGATTATGTGATTGGTACGTACCATTCTTGTAAAGAGTTTTTGAGTTTTCCAACAAATTTTGTATTGATATAATTTATTCTTGTTTAAATATAATATTGTCGTATAGTACACAGTTTGTTCACTTCATATCTTACTTGTTTCATCGTATTACAACCCCCTTTAATTATAACATATGTTTATAGAGATAATATATTCATTTATTATGATTTGGATATTTATGAAAAATTACTATAGTTCATTTATTATGATCAACGTTTTATATTAAGAAACGACCAATATATTCATTTAACTAGATATTTATCATACTAGATTAATGGTTAATATTGGTCTGCAAAGTTTCTACTAATATAACAGTTTGTAAATGATCCCCCCCCCCTTACGAGAAACATACTAGACAACAGGACAAGAGAGAAATACAAATCACACAGAAACGAGACCCAACTCAATGTTGCAAAGCGTGGGGTTTCCATCATCTGTTGCATAGCATGAAAACCACGACACACTATTATTTGTTTCTGATAACGGTTACTTGTTTTTTTTTTTTATTCGTATTTCACGCAAGTTGGTCCTGTTAACCGAGAATCATGACTTTTTGATTTTATTTCGATTTAATGTTTTTTTGTTTCATTTAGGTTTAAAGTTTAATTTAAAGTTTTCGAATAAGGGATTATGATTGTATTGACAAATAAAATGATCATTATGGAAAAACAAAATAAAAGAAAATGATAGAAAATAAAAAATACCTCATAAAACAGTGAATGGCAGTTAATAAGAAAGAACAAACCCAACACAAAATCGCAAAAGATATATGGACTTAGGATTACGTGAGATTAACATGTTTTCGTGAGACAATTTTTTTACACTTGAAACTTCACAGTAAAACATTGCGAAGGTAATCTTCATAATGCTTTGTTATGAAGTTTCAAGTATAAAAGTATGATCTCACGGTCTTATAAAAACATTCAGATCACGTGAACTCAACCCTAGGTATATAAAATTATCAAAAGATAAAAAAGATGGAATCCCTAATTTTACCAAAAATCCATTATATACTCCAATAAAAAGAAAACAAAAGTATTAATATGCCTCAACACCCCAGGAGTTGTCTTCCGCAACTCGAATCCGTACTGTCCCACTGAACCCCCCTCGCCCCTGCTCAGCTTTAGATTCACGAGGAACTAAACCCTAAGCGATGATCGCCAATCTCACTAAAATCGAGGCAAGCTTCAGCAATTGATCGGAAAGGTTACATACATTCCGTTCAAGCTAGGTTATATCTTTATCTCTTTGAAACTTGCCGATCATCGGCTGTCGTACGAATATTGTATTATAAGATAATTTTATTCGTTGTTCATCTCGTTTTCCTCCAGCTAGTTCTATGTAGGAATGATTGCTGATTAGTACTGTTCCGTTAATCATTTTAATTTTATTGACAATCATGCAGCAATTTGTGTTAGCGCTCTCCAATGTTTGCATGAAAATCATTATGATACATGTTATCATTATTTGTTTATTACTTGAAACTTTAAGGATCAGGGTTGCCTGCTTTTGGGCTGTTTTATGTTGTCGTTTTATATGTTGTGGATACGTTGGATATTAGCTTTGCTGCTGTTTGTAGAAATTTCAGAACATTCATCTAAACTCAATGAAATTCAAGTTTGACACATGGTTTGGTTTATCTTTGGCTGAAGTGATTAGAGTAGACGATGTTTGTTAATTGATTCATTGACTGTTTGCTTTCCTTTCTTTTAGATCGACATATGTTGATATTTGTTGAGGCTTTAAACCAAATGCTGATATTTTTGTCTAGGCTTCAAACCATTTTTACTCCATTTACACTAAAAGAATTGTTAAAAAACTGAAACATTTTGAGTTACAAACGAGTAGCTAAATCTATATAAACTTTGTTTATTAGCGTACTAGGTTGGAACCAAAAAGTTCTTATATGTCTTGTTGGAACATAGGTTGTAACTTGCAATGGATGTAAAAGCAGATAAGAAATTACCCAACTTGCATTTAAGCACTTGTGTCCAGTTGCTCTTTTTAGTTTTTTACATTGTTTGAAAGTGCACCTTAGCCTCATTGCAAAATAAAGTAATATACAAATAGATATATAGGCATTTCCGAAGACATGACATTATACAAGAGTTTGTGGAGACGCACAATTAGGGTAGCTTTTGTGTAAGCCTGTGGGTACTGTGGACAGGGGAGTGAGTCAAAATGGTAGCAGGTTGGTTGGAGGAGCTAACATCTGGGCATCTAAGTCCCTAGGTAAGTAGGTAGGTAGGTGGGGTAAGCCTGAAGTAGCTTTTGTGCAAGTTTTTTGAGAATGGTCTTTTGGGTCACTTGCGTGTTAGGTTGCTTGGCTGATTACTAATTTCCCTTTTGCTTTTGTTGCTCCTACTTGTTCTAATCCTATTTCACGGTATTGATTTGCGTACTTTCTCTGCTTGTTCAATATTATTTCATGTTATTTAACATGTGTACTTCGTTTCCCAAGTTCATCTCAAGCTTTTTATCAACTCATCGGAACTTCATATCTTGCATTTGTGAGTCCTACACTTTGCAAAACTTGTTTGTAAATCTCAAGCKGGGGGGGGGGGGATCTTCAGGGGAAACAACCTCTTTACCCTTTGGGTAGAGGAAAAGCTGCATATATCTTAACAAACAGATATAGAGTATATATTAAAGCCTCAGTGAATTTTCCATCTTGTGCTGAGTTTCATGCACACGCATATCTTCAAAGGTCAACCACTTGTGTCAATTGTCATCAGCCGTTGGAAGCTGATCTTGCTGCATTAACTTTACAAGTAGATAGATATACCAGATTTCCCCTTCCAATTGAAGTTAATAAAGCCTTCTATATATGATCCCAATGAGAAAAAAGGCACATATTAATATAAAAAAGGAAGATGCTTTACATAAATTCTAGATGCATTCCAGAAAATTTCTTTTAACTGAACCACAAGTACATTATATTAGGGCTGCAATGTTTGCTTTAAATTTTTCTCTGTTTTCTGAGCATTCATGAATTCGTTCTAGAGCTTCCGTTTATTGCTCTTGAGGTCTAATAGTTGTTATTATCATCATTAACATTCAATTATCAGCAAGGCTATACTAGTTGGTTCCCTGATTTTCTTCCCGGTTGTTGTTGTAAACTATTTAAAGATTCATTACATATATTGTGGTTACACTAACATGTAGAATATAAATTCTGCTTGCTGAGCTTTAGATTGAAGTCTTAAATCTGAAATAGGAAATGGACTTACATAGTTACATGTAGAATGTTTCCTTAATTAGTAGATGGATCATGTTGTTTTCTTCCCCTTTTACCATCTTTAATATTTAAATATTTAATTTTTCCCACAGATTCTTGACGTGAGGGTGCATTAGGTGGCTTCTGGTAGTGAAGAGGTTTTAAGAGAATCTGTATATATTGATGCAGATGGACACCTATTGTAACAATAATGGTATCATGGAATCAAAATTAACGCCGGATCTGAGTGAGAAACTAATAGAGGATTTCTGTAAAAAAGCATCCACATCCTTTTTCGAACAACATGGGCTAATAAGCCACCAGATTAACTCTTACAACGACTTCCTAAGAAATGGAATTCAAAATGTCTTTGATTCTTTGGGTGAGATCAATGTTCAGCCTGGACATGACCCCTCTGAAAATGAAACTGTACGGAGATATGCCTCTGTCAAGCTTGGAACGGTCACCTTAGAGAGGCCAATGTTTTGGGCAGGTGAGAACTTCTCAACTGAAAGTGGTTCAGAGTACCTGATCCTCTTGCCTAAACATGCTCGCCTTCAAAATATTACCTATTCATCCAGGATGAGTGTTCAGATTCAGTATGAGGTCAGTAGGCCGTTGTGTTTTTCAGTTACTCTTAAAAGTTTGTGCTTGTAGGTGCTAGTTGTTTGCCCCACAATTCATATTATGATGGCTGATTGTTGAGGTAAAGTGCCATAATTACGACATGAAGTCTTGTTGTTGTTGTTATGCAATTTAGAGTTTGGTACATGGGTTCACCTCAAAATGTTGATGGGAAGAGAAGTCTAAGAACCTTGGGATTAAGAATATGAACAAAAGCAAATCAAATATATAAAAAGGAAGAGAAGTTTAAGAACCTTGGGGTTGATGAATAATGAATGCAGAACTGCTGATATACTTTTTTTATATATTTGATTTGCTTTTGTTCATATTATCAACCCCAAGGTTCTTGCACTTATCTTCCTATCAACATTTTGAGGTGGACCCATGTAGCAGATCTTTGATGCAAGTTTTCTTATTTCAATTCATTTATAGTGTTCTAATGTACCAGATATTTCGTGGTCTTGTGACTATGCAGGTATATACTCAAGAGACGGTTGAAAGTGATATCCTGGAAACTGGAAAAGAGCACGTGGGGAAAAAGGTTTTATTGGAAGATAGTAGAGATATTACCATTGGCAGGTTACCTGTGATGGTCAAGTCTGACTTGTGCTGGATGAGCGACATAACAAAAGGCGATTGTGACTTTGATCATGGAGGGTATTTCTTAATCAAGGGATCTGAGAAGGTAGCAGGATACCCCTCCTTTGACCCCTTTCAATCTTGTGAAATTATATTGTGTCCTCAATTTGTGTTGTTGATCTAAAGTAAGTTTGGCAAGCAACTGTAATATGATGCTCCCCATCTTTCTTTTTCCCACTTGAAATACAACTGAGATTCCAAGGTACTGTAAAGCTTTCTAATTGTTTTGACTAGATGTGGGTCTCAAGTGTAATTTCTCAAAACTTGTGGGTCCCTTGGAAGTAGTTCTGTGCTGAACCTTTTTAGGTGTAATGATGCAAATGTATGATGTAGTATTTTTCCCACACTTTTATGTTTGTTCTTCTCTTTGTCTTGGATAGCTATTCGGATGCATCATTTGCTACTTAAGGCGAGAGCTTAGATTCTCTAAACAAATTATGTACAAATTGATTAACAACTTCCATTTGCTATGTGTTGTTGCCCTTACTTTGCTCGTAATGACAGTTTCTCGCACAGTTTTACTCGGCCTTTGCACTTAGCAATGACATATCCATGAGTGGCACTAAGGATCCTTTTCAATTCTTTGCTTTAAAAATGCTTGTGGCAATTGATATATGTCACGAAGATTTTATCTACTTCTTGAAGTACTTCATACATCTTGTCCAGTATTATTGCAGACTTTCATTGCACAAGAGAAATCTTGTTTGAAGAGACTTTGGTTGATTAACAATCCAATCTGGACGGTCAAATATCGCTCATCTATTGGAAAGGAAAGGGTCTACGTTAAGCTTCTTGACACTCATATTAGAGGAGGGGGGAAAGTCATTACAGTGTATTTGTTTAACTCGGTGGAGATTCCTATATGGATCTTGTTCTTTGCTCTTGGTGTATCCTCTGACAAAGAAGTGGTTGATTTAATTGATGCTGAAGCTAAAGATAATACTATTGTCAATACACTTCTTGCATCAATTTACGATGCTGAACAGAAGTTTAAGGACTTCAGGAAGGAGGGGAAGGCTTTTAATCATCTTTCAGAGGCACTTAGGCAGAAATGGAGCTACACACCTAAACAAACCTTCAAAAGCTGCATCGAAGAAATTTTGTTTCCTAATCTTCATGGGTTTAACCGAAAAGCTAGGTTTCTCGGGTATATGGTGAAATGTCTGTTGGAAGCTTATACTGGTCGTAGGAAAGTTGATGATAGAGATAGTTTCAGAAGCAAGCGGGTGGAATTGGCAGGCGAGCTACTTGAGAGAGAACTAAGAGTTCACTTGAAACATGCTGTTAGGCGAATGATAAAGGCTTTGCAAAGAGATCTTTGGGGAGAACGCCCTTTACACCCAATTGAGCACTACTTGGATGCATCAGTTGTTACTAATGGTCTTTCAAGGGCATTTTCAACAGGTGCTTGGGTACATCCTTATAAGCGGATGGAGAGAATCTCTGGTGTGGTGGCCCATCTTAGGAGAGCAAATCCTTTGCAGATGATGGCTGACATGAGGAGAACACGTCAGCAGGTTCAGTATACAGGGAGGGTTGGAGATGCCAGATACCCGTAAGTAATTAGAGTCTTTTTGCTTAACTTTATTGTTATTTTAAATCTTGTAGTTTTCCTTAACCCAACTTGAATAGGGATGTTACTATGTCTATCTATGTCTTTAGCTGAAATGTTACCATACAGTTTGCCATGTGATTTTTTTTTTTACTTTTTGTTTATATGTTAATACTCTCTGATAAAGTGAAATTTTGCTTATAATGCTGGATGCAGGCATCCTTCACACTGGGGAAAAGTCTGTTTTATGACTACTCCAGATGGAGAGAACTGTGGATTGGTAAAGAATTTCTCCAGTACTGGTCTTGTGAGCACTAACGTCCCAGAAAATCTGTTTGATGTATTAATCAAGTGCGGAATGAAAGAATTAGTTGACGACATTTCAACATCACTTGGTGGAAAGCACAAAGTTTTTGTTAATGGAGATTGGGTTGGAATATGTGATGATGCTGCTTCACTTGTTGATGTCATTAGAAGCAAACGGCGCAGAAAGGAAATACCGTATCAGGTTCTCAATCTCTCTATCTTGTTAGTCTGTTAGCATGAACTTTATCTCAAATCGTGTTATTTTTGTAGGTGGAGATTAAACGAGATGAGAAGCATGGGGAAGTGCGTATATTCTCTGATGCTGGAAGGCTTATGCGGCCTCTTTTATTCGTTGAGAATTTAAAAAAGATTAAATTTCTGAAAGGGTCTGATTATTCCTTTCAAAATCTTTTGGATAATGGAATTATTGAGCTCATTGGGACCGAAGAGGAAGAAGATTGCTACACAGCATGGGGAGTTCAGTATCTTTTTCATGATAAAAGTTCACATCTTTACACACATTGTGAGCTTGATATGTCGTTTCTCTTGAGTTTGAGCTGTGGAATAATTCCTTTTGCAAATCACGATCATGCAAAACGAGTCCTCTTCCAGGCTCAAAAACACTCTCAACAGGCCATAGGATATTCGACAACTAATCCAAACATTAGAGTCGATACCCTCAGTCATCAGTTATTTTACCCCCAAAAGCCACTTTTTCGAACTTTTCTTTCTGATTGTCTTGGAGCACCCAAATATAGTAACAGCCATAACGGAGGAATGCAGTCAAGAGATGAATATTACAATGGACAATGTGCTATTGTTGCTGTAAATGTTCACCTTGGTTACAACCAAGAGGATTCATTGGTAATGAATCGTGCTTCACTAGAGCGTGGTATGTTTAGATCAGAACATGTTAGAAGCTACAAGGCGGAAGTTTGTAACAAGGAATCCTTTGGGAAGAAGGGAAAGCTTGAGGATAACATAATCTTCGGGAAAATCCAAAGTAAAATCGGCCGTGTAGACAACCTAGATGAAGATGGATTTCCATATGTTGGTGCCAACTTAAACAGTGGTGATATTGTCATAGGAAAGTATGCAGAATCAGGGGGTGATCATAGTATCAAATTGAAGCATGGTGAAAGAGGATCCGTGCAGAAAGTTGTACTATCTGCTAATGATGATGGAAAAAACTTCGCCACCGTATCTCTGAGACAGGTAAGGTTTTCCCTAAACACCTTCTCTTAACATCTGAATTCCAACGTTTCTTGAACAATGAGATAGCTTTCTTATTATGTCAGGACTGGACACGGTAGGAAAGTGATTTTGGCTATCTTTCAAATGTCTAAGTTAGCTTTTTTTTTGAGCTTATTGAAAAAGTCTCGTTTCGTTAGCCATAAGCTACTGTTTTGAAATTCTACCTCAAGTAGGGTCCAAGGGCTTTTTTCCATTTGCTTTTCCAATTACACCCCTTGTATTTTTCCAATTAATTCGTTAACATGTCCTTTTAGGTCATTTTACATTGTCATCTAGCTTCTCAACTTCTATCAAATGTTTAAGTTAGCTTATTTTTGAGCTTATAGAAAAAGTCTCTTTTGATTAGCCATAAACTAGCGTTTTGAAATTCTACTTTAAGTATGGTCCAGGGGCTCTTTTTCCACTTTTTCCCATTTATTCCCCTTACATTTTTCCTGTAATCTGTCAACCTGTCTTGTTGGGTCATTTACATTTTCATCTAGCTTATCACCTAGTTTTACCAAACATGACCAGTTTATGTGCTAGATTATCAGCCAACTGTTAGCTCATCAGCTATTTTGCCAAACATAGCCTAAATATTCTGCAGTAAGTGATGAAAACATAGAGTATTGGGATTTTCTGAGCCAAATTATGACAATGAGCAAATACGTAGTCATAAACTGAAAACTTCTCACAAATGGAGTTGTTGCTATTTTCATTGAAAGGATTCAAATGTGGATTTTAAAAGAGCTTTCTGGGGTACAAATTGTTTAATATACACCTTCAATAGATAGTAGCATCATCATCCCATGTGAACCATCATATTTGTACAAATTCTTGATTGTTGTAGGTACGTTCACCAAGTCTCGGCGACAAGTTCTCAAGCATGCATGGGCAGAAAGGGGTTTTGGGGTTTTTGGAGTCTCAGGAGAACTTTCCTTTCACGATAGAAGGAATAGTTCCAGATATTGTAATAAACCCGCATGCGTTTCCTTCTCGCCAAACTCCAGGTCAGCTGCTTGAGGCTGCATTGGGCAAGGGGATTGCCTTGGGTGGCTCATTGAAATATGCCACCCCTTTTTCTACCCTCTCTGTTGACGCCATAACCGACCAACTTCACAGGTAAGTAGTTTACAAATATCAAAATGCAGATTTAATTGTAAACTAAACCAAACAAACCCAATATATCCCACCCGAAAGTAGGATACTGGGATCTTTTTTTGGGGGGGGGGGGTGTACGCAAACCATGGACCTTAAAACATTCAATGCTTTGCACAACTTCAAGTCTTCAGCCCTGTTCTAATACCAACGGGTAAATCCCACAAGGAGTAGGGTCTAGGGGTAGAATTGGTTACACCTGGTTGAGCGTGCTGATCCTAGCTGGTGCGGTGTGGGGTCGATCCTTTTCTTTCTTTGTTCTTTTTTTAGTTTTTCATAATCTATCATAATATTAAAAAATACATTTGGAAGATGTGCTGCTTACAATTGCCTGATTTCCAGGTGTGGATTTTCAAGATGGGGGAATGAGAGAGTTTACAATGGGCGTACAGGGGAAATGGTTGAGTCTCTGGTGTTCATGGGACCCACCTTTTACCAGAAGCTGGTCCACATGTCGGAGGACAAGGTCAAGTTCCGTAACATCGGGCCCGTCCATCCTCTCACACGACAACCGGTGGCGGACCGCAAGCGTTTTGGTGGGGTCAAGTTTGGGGAGATGGAGAGGGACTGCATCATAGCCCATGGTGCAACCGCCAACCTATACGAGCGCCTCTACACACTCTGTGATGCTTCACATATGCACATCTGCAGGAAATGCAACAACATGGCGAGCGTGATCCAGAGGTCGGTCCCACGTGGACCCAAGATTCGTGGACCCTACTGCCGTTTCTGCGAGTCCGTTGAAGATGTCGTGAAGGTGAACGTGCCATATGGGGCCAAATTACTTTGGCAGGAGCTCTTCAGCATGGGAATTGCTATCGAGTTCAATTCGGAGCTTTGCTGAATGACTTGTTTCCGCATGTATAAATTAGGCATGTAATTTGCTGTAAGCAGAAACTGGATAAGGTGCTCTAACTCTTAATTGTACTTGTTCATGACTTAGGGTGATTGGATTTGCATTTTGAAACTGATTATTTTGACTTAAAAGTCATAATAATCTGTTTTAATGTGTGGGTAAAGTAATTATTCTGATTCTGATTCTGATTATTTTGGGGTCAAAAAACTAGGTTTTGATAATCAGTCTCATACTGGCTGTAACAAAATTCTTATCTAAGAAAAAGTAAAATTACTTATTTGTATCCTTTTTTTGACCTTAATTTATATATTTTTCAAATATGTTTTATACATTTAATTAAATAACAATGATGGAAGAGGGTCTGATGACAGGGACGACGAATATAAGTATGGTTTGAAAAAAATAAAATGAAATTGTAAAAAGACGATATCAATTATGATTTAGCAAAAGTAAAACTATGATGACAATACATGTAATTATTTTGTATTTCCAACAACCATGGGGAAGAAATTCATGGTTTACTCATTTAGAAATGTTTCATCCATCTTTCTTAATCGATGAAATTATGATAATATATATAAAAAAAATGTCATTTTTCTGGTCTTTATCCATTAGTTTGATAAATAATTGCATAAGATTGGTGGAATTTGGATGAGACACAATGATTAAAATAGCTATTTTTAGATGTTGGTTTTGTCTCGGTGTAACAAAAGTTTCTCAACTAGGTCGACAAATGCAAGGACCAAATATATTAATTAGTCCAACCACTTCCGCAATTTTCTGAACCAGGTCTACAAATTGCAAACCAATAACTTACGAAGCTATATCTAGTTTATAGATTTGGTCACTACACTTGTGAACCTAGTTCATAAACTTTTTTTTTCTTTTACATTGTTCCTACTGTAAATTACGGACCTGCCACTTCGAACCTAGTGATTTTAGAAGAGAATTGACTATTTTAATTAATTATACTTTGGATGATGCCCAATAGGCCAATAGAGGTTGGTTATTATACAACCCTTGACATTTGTACACCCAATACAACACAATCTCAACCGTCCATTTCATTTGATTAATATGTGATTTCATAGAAGTTTTGA